>NW_005054358.1:4336044-4406654 GCF_000277835.1 Geospiza fortis | reverse complement strand
AGTGCTTTGGAGTTGACCCTTCACCTGGGGGAAAAGTCAGAGCTCTCTGAAGTGAAACACCAATTTTGAAGGGGAAATTCCATTTACATCATGACTGTGAGCCAATATTTTTACAGGCAACTATGCAAGTACAAAACCACTCAAAAATTAGCGGTGAGTTAAGTCAGTTTAGCATTTTCCCACCCATCAACTGAGCTACTATAACAAAGATTGTGTCCATTTTTATCCCTTAGCTCCTGGACAAACTGCAAAACAATTTTGCTTAGCTCCAGCATTTTTTTTTCATGCTTCTCTGCTCCTCCACTCTTCTACTTTTCCATAGGAAAATAAAAAAAATTAAAAGACAAAAGTTATTTTCTAAATACTCATTAATTTCAACACCCAGAAAAGATTGATAAAAGATCAACATGCGCTTATGGAGCAGAAATTCAGGAGAGCAGCAGGAGGTGAGCAGTGACTCTCCTGGAGGATGGTGCTGGTCCACGTGCAGCTCACCTGGCCATTCATTCAGTGCCCACTGAGGGGGAAAGGAGATGAGATATTACTCCATTATAGTCTGAATGTATAATTCATACAATGCCAATGAAATAATGATAAATGACTGAATTGTTCACAAAGGCCATTCTTCACACTTTAGCCCATTTAAAAAAAAAAATCTTTTATTCCTCTCTTCTAAACTTTCTGTTAATGAGTCCCCTCCTTGCCTTTGCTTCCCTTGCAGCCACTTGGCAGAGATGCTCTAAAGAGAGATGTTGGAGAAGACCTAGAGAATTGGATGTATGGATATTGGGAACTTTCATTCAGTGAGGGTGTGAGGCCCTGGCACAGGGTGGCCACAGAATCTGTGGCTGCCCCTGGGTCCCTGGCAGTGCCCAATGCCAGGCTGATGCAACCTGGGATAGTGGAAGTTGTGCCTGCCCATGGCAGGAGATGATGGAATGAGATGGTCTTTGAAGTCCCTTCCAAAGTGATTCCAAATCTCCCTCTCTCTCTCTGTGTTTCCATGAACATCCATTGTATATCCAAATGTGAATGTGTGTGTGAGCCAGGTCACTTTATACACACCCCTCTGCCCTCTGAGCTGGTTCAGACAACCTCTGGCCATGGTTTTCTCAAGAGATGTGTCTGCCTTTCCGTTTCCTCCCCTGTTCTGTGGACAAGGAATATGTGGACACCATATTCCAAGTCAATTCTTGGTTTGTTTGGTCAGTTGGTTGCCCCCTGTGAGATGACAGCAGCATGTGACGAACACAAGGTTCTTGCACATGCACTACAAGAGTTTTGAGTCCACAAAACCAAACCACAGCACTTTGAATCCTTGGGCTGGATGGGAAAGCTTCCATGCTCCTGGTAATTCACCTGCTGCTCACTCACCTGCACCTGCCTGGTGCTCTTTATGCCTGGGAAAGGTGAGCCACAGATGAGAAACTGCTGGAAATAGGAGCTGGGAAAGGAATTGCACCTTGAAGAGCTCCAGCTCTGTTGTGAGATGGATTGGGAGTGGTGGAAATATCAGTCATCCCTCGCTCAGAGCTGCTGTGCTCAGGTAATCAAAACCTGGGGAAAGACTTGTAACGATTGTAGCACACAGATGGACAGGCAGTGAGATAGATCATAAGCAAAAATAACAGTTTAAAATTGCATTTCTGTTTGTGACCTGGTTTTCCCAAGTCCGGAGTGCTGGGTCCAGTGGCACATGCTGTGGGAGCAGCTCTCTGGGGAATTAGTGCAGAGGCAGTGTCTGCACTTACAGGCCTCTTTTTGCAAATTTTTCTTATTCATATTTGAAAAGGCGAGAAAGCACCAACCAAGGATGTTTTCTAAAGGTCGAACCTTTCTTTTTGCAGGAGCTTTCCCACTCTGCTTGCTTTTATTTCCAGGTACTCCCTAAGGACTGATTGAAACTCCATGGCTCTGAGCACATCCTTTGTCCTGCTTAATCATTGTTAACAGCCCAAAAAGATGAGATAATGGCGACCTGTCTTGGGGACTCCAAGATCCTGATTGTTCAGAAAGGTCATAGAAAAGCCACGTTTCTAATCTTTGCAAAAGAAGAGATTAACAGGCAGCCTTGCTGAGATGTTGGGGGGGAGGAAGGAAAAGAAGAAGAAAGGTGATAGAAGGCTCTTTGGGTCTGACTTGGATACAAGGAGCAGGAACTGTGAAACAAAGCCTTGACACTGCAAAGGAAGCAGGGCAAAAAAAATTCCTCCGTAAAATACACAGGCATCATGAGGAGCAGCTGGGGAAAAGTGTGGAAAGATAGAAGCTTTGGGGAAAGAATATTCAGTGTAAAATGAGTCAGGGTGCTCTTTATTCCTCCAGCATTCGAGGTTGATGGCCTTCACCTCTGGTTCCTACAGCAGACTGGCACTGGAGCTGCTGTGGCTGAAAATAAGAAAGGGACAGATGGGAAGACTGGATGGGATTTGCTCCCCATTATATGCGATACAAATTAAAGCTGACAGACTCAAGGTCTCCAAGCTTCCCGAAGCCCATGGAGGAATCATCACCCACGACAGGCAAATCCACCCAGAATAAAAGGAGTGACCAGTGAAGGGGGAAGAGATGCCTCAGCTCTAGAGGAGCTCATCCGTCTTTAAAGAAAAAGAAAATCAAACGGGATGAGTTCAGAATCCCACCTCTCCTGAGTCAGAAAAATCCGATCCAGGAGCCTCTGAGAAGTCTTTTATGGCTGGAGCAGATTCTGGGAGCACAAAGGGTTCCTGCCCCATGCTCTCATCCCATGTTTTGTGTTATTGAAGGACTGGAAAATACACAAGCAGAGCCAAACATGAAAGGCTGTGTCAGACAGCCCATGATCACCTTGTTCAGCTCCATTTTGTCTGTATTTCATCCAAATGATTAAGGAATATGTAAGGGATTGTGATTCCTCTCCCACTTTTGAGGATGTTCTGGCAGGAGATGAGAGAAGCATTTGAGGCCAAAGACTTAAAAAATTCAGGCCCAGATTTCAAGCTTCTGAGGTTTGAAGTTATTTTATGCTGGAAGTTTGGCTTGGACACATCTTTAGTAGTTGCTAGAATCAGACAGAATCTCCAAAGATTTGGAAGTATTCCTAGTGCAAGAAATTACCAATTTCCATATTTTTGTTGCTCTTGATGTTTTTGACATCCAGGAACAAACCATCTTCATTTAAATGAGATGAGAAAAGTATCTCCTGCAAATTATGCCATTTCTTTTCCCCATTATGTTTTTCTGCATCTTCTGGCAGCGCTGTTGCAAAACCAACAGCAAACGGTCAAGTGGAACTGCAAAGACAATAACTTTAATGGAAAGAAATTGGGAACTGGAAGATGACACAGATTGCATTAGGGAAAAAAAAAAGTGAAATAATATTTAATTTCCTTGGTCATAAATAATATGTCCGCCCACATTACAAACACATCAAATATGACAGGAAAAATAGGCAGTGACATGAGAAAATATCATTATTTCTTCATTAAATGTTTTATACATTTATAAGGGGGGGGGTGGAAATTAAAAAAGCACCCTGACAAGCAAAAATGTAACAGCTGAAGGGCCATTAAAGAAATGAATTAGGACTCTAGAAGTGTGCAGATGCAGAAATTGAAAGGAAAGAGAAAAAAATATGTCATAGGCAAAACTTTGACTGTTAGAACCCAGTTCCTTTCCAGAAAGGAAGTGGGGCTGTTATTGTGGGGCTCTGGACACTGGGCAGCCCTTGGTAGAGAGTGAGTGATCCCATCAGGGCTGGTTTTGAGATAAAAGAAAGGGATCTGCTCCACCAAGTATTTTTGTGTAGTGGTGGTTGGGCAAAGAGGATTCGTACACAGCACCTTGCAGAGTGCATCAGGCTGAACACAAAACTAGAGGCACTGGAAGTTTGATGTTGATTTTGCAGGAAGCTGCTGGAAATTTGGGAAGGCCATAGAGGGTGTGGGTGTAAATTTACATGTAGGGTTAGGACCCAACAGGGGAATGTCAGGAGCCTTGCAGGTCCAGCTGAGCTGCTCTGTTTCCAAAGAGATTTACCTTCCATGAGCATCACTTAATCATCTTCCTGGGTTTCAGTTTCTTGTGCACACTATTGCTCACCGTCTGTGGACCCCAAAAGTACCAAAAGTCGGTCAAGGGGGGCAAAAAAGGCTCCAAATGCAAGATGACCTTTAGGGAAAAGGGGATAAACACTCCTGCAAGTTGTTTCTTCACTACACTATGGCCAGTACCTCCATGAGAACTCAGCACTGAGGCTCTAATTGTTTGTGTCTCTCTAATGATCCATCCTCTCCATCCCTCTCCAGCCCCACGACCAGAACACATCCATTCAGAGGAGCATTATCCCTGTCAGTTCTGCTCCGAGACGCTCGGCATCGCTCATCAACGAGAAGTCAAGGTCACGACAGCCCCGGCAGCAGCAGGCACAGCCTCATCTCCTCTGCTCTCTGTGCTGCTGAGGAGCTCCCTGCTCAGCCCCACACTAATGGCAGCAGCCCTGCTCCCCTCCAGATTGTTTAACAGATGCTGCTGATAAATGCCGGAGCGGCTGAAATTCCGCGGGAAATGGAGCGCGGCCGCCGGGCTGCGGTGAAGGATGGGAGACACTCACAAGGTCTTTGGGCTCCACATGAGCAAAGGTGTTTGGCCCTTTCACCAGCATAGAAGGGTCTGGAGCTGGGGAATGGGATGGGCTGAGTAGTAGGAAATTTATAATATATAATCATCTCCCAGGTTGTAGGCAAAGGAAATATCCAGGGTAGAGGGCTCCCAGCTGCATCTGTGCAAGTGATGAATTCAGTGGTAGCCAACAAACAGAATTTACAGTTTGAATAAATACACACAGTGTGTGTGTGTGTGTATACATATATTTACATGTGTTTACATGTGTTTGTTTATATTTGAGTTCCACTGTTCTCAAATAGCTATCTAATGTATTTGAGAAGACAAAGTGCAAACAGTTTATTTGGGGGACAAGTTTGTTGTAGTCCTTTTTAGCTACACAGCCAGAGAGGTTTTCCAGGTGCTGTCTTCACCAACATTTAGCAGTCTCAAGCAATGAATGGATTGAAGAATTAAGATATTTTCCTCCCTTTTGACTTGCAAAAGACAACCCTGCAAAATGCAATGTCCCTGTGAAATGTGTATTTCATCAAGAGAAAGGTTTTTTTGCAATAACGGCCTCTCACAAAGCTGTCCCCAAAAACAGCATTCAAGATTCAAAGGATTGAGCACTGGAACAAAATCTTACCCTGATGTTCCCCTAGCCCCATTTTGTCTCTTCCTAGTACATTTGGTTTATATCTACACATTCAGTGTTCCTTTGAAGCGCAGGAGATTTTTACTGAATATAAGATAGGAAGGAGAAAAGAAGAATGAGAAGTGCTAAAGACAGAGGGAAGAAGAATGGTGAGTATTTTGAGAAAGGAAAGAATGAGCTGCTGGGGTAGTAGTTGTAGTTAATAAAGTGAACTTCCATTTCTACAGGAAATTTCTCTTCTGAATGGGAAGCAGCAGCCTAAGTTCTCAAGCCTTGCCACAGAAGAGAAATTGTGTTAAAAGAAAAAAATCACATGGAGACATCAGAATGCCATAGTGTGTGGCACTCTATGCCATTACAAGCTACTTAAAATTAATGCTGAATGTAATATAAGATCCATACAAATTAGGTTAGAGAAAAATGTGAAAATCAACTGTTCTCAAAACAAAGTTTTTTGTCATTACCAAAATGAAGTCAAAACAATTTAACTATTCTACATCAAGCATTTTATTTCAATTGAGCTGGTTCTGTGAAACCTTGTGAAAAACACCTTTAGCTTCCAACAGCAAACTACTCAAGTTTATAACAGTCAAACAATGGGGAACAAATAGTTTTAAAAAAATTTTTCCTATTGAAACATGAGTAAAAGGTGAGAGGCACTGCAGTTCTCTTGCTCTGGACTGGGTCATTGATAATTGCCATTCTAAAAGCCACAGACTGGTGTGTTCTAACCCATGGAAAGAATATCTTTGAATAAGATCCCTGCCTGGAAATTGCTCCTGCTAATCCCTTTCAGCTCAGCCCTGTTCCTCCTGCTCCTGTGAAACCCTGCAGGAGGATTACAAACACAGTCCTAGGGTGGCACTGAGTGCTGCCAGGACACACAGGGCACCAGAGCACCTCCCCTGGCCCTTGGGATGTCTTTGTGCAGGGCCCTGGTGGGCACTTGGCTCACCCTTCACATAAAACCAAAAATAAAATAAAAATTTTTAAAACACCTCACAATTAACCCATCTCTAAATCAAAAAAACCCCCATAATCCAACATGGCATGAGTTGCCCCTGCTTTGTTTGTATTTGCAACTCTTTCTTTCCTTTTGAACAGTCTGTATCTCAACCCATGAGTTATCTTGCTTTCATCTTCCAATTTTCTCCCCCATCCTGCCAAGGGAGAGTGAGTGAGTGTGGGGGGCTGATTTGCTGGCTGTGGTTAAGCCATGGCAGTGACTCATCCTAAAATCCTTCATCCTAAAACACACAGAAATACACTCAAGGCCACAGTCATGTGTCAGAGTGAGACTTCTGGGTCCATGGACTGCACTCTTCTGGGAATTGGGCCATTAAGTATGGATTTAAGTGCTTTGCTTTAGGCACTTAAATTTAATTTGGGTTTGTTGCACAATTTCCCAGCACTTATGGTGCTGCCCAGGAGAAGGTGATGTGCCTCAGCCCCTGGTGGCTGCTCTCAGCAGCCCTCTGCTCAAATTCCACACTCATTTCTGCATTGGAGCTCCTCTACACCCCAAGTCCCTACTTCCCCCACTTTCCACTTTGCCCTCCCTCTGTGGGCTCTTTCCTGCCCATCCCAGGGAGGAGAATGGAGCTCACTGTCCATAGCTGAGGTTTCTGCTGCCTGGCCAGGGTCAAGGAGGTTTTTCTTTTCATTTTCCTTCTAGTGCCAACAGCCTCTCATACAAGGAGCTCCATCAGTCAATCAGCACAGCAGGCTGGGTGCACACAGATTACCAGGACCCATCAAACAGCACAAATGGGAAACAGGCAGCTGAGCAGAGACAATGAGAAGAAATTAATATAATCAAAAAAACTAGAGCAAATGCAACAGGGGAAATAATTGACAAAAAATACATCAGCAGCTTCCTACCATTGGACATGCAGGTGGGAGATGGGTGTCCCAGACATCTTTTATGAAAAATCCTTTCCTTAGGATTTTTCCTCCTGAGAAGCTGAGAGGCCTCAGGAACAAAATGTAAACAATGATTCTCTGCTGCTGTGGAATGCAACAGGTGCATCTGTGATTGGTCTCATGTGGTTGTTTCTAATTAATGGCCAATCACTGTCAGCTGGCTTGGACAGAGACTCTGAGACACAAACCTTTGTTATCATTCCTTTTCTATTCTTAGCCAGCCTTCTGATGAAATCCTTTCTTCTATTCTTTTAGTATAGTTTTAATATAATATATATCATAAAATAACAAATCAAGCCTTCTGAAACATGGAGTCAGATCCTCATCTCTTCCCTCATCCTCGGGCCCCTGTGAACACCGTCACAGATGGGGGCTTCCCAAGTTAAGAGTGGAATCTTCCACCCAGGGACTGCTGAAATTCTGAGTTGCACCTTCCCAATTTCTGCAGCTGCTTCTTGTACTTTGCACAGCCTCCCACAGAAATCAGCAAACTGATTTGCAGGCAGAAAATTGTCCCTGAGTGCAACACTTTGATGTTTAGGGGCTGAATGGGACTGTGTTCACCCTGAAATCTCATGGCTTTGGCCACAGTCTTGGGTGGGTCTTATGTCCAGGACATCATCTCCCCTCAGCAGCACCATCTCAATGTTTTGGTTCAAAACAGTAACAGCATACTAATGTGAAGGGAGGCAAAGAGAAAAGGGATAAAAGAAAAATGTGTGTCAAATAAAATAGAAAGGAAGATTTTAGGAGAAAAGAGAGGCAGAAAAGCACTGCAGGCAACAGAAGGAGAGTGAAGGAGAAAAATGGGGAAGTGGGAGGACAGAATGAAACGCTGATGTACAAAAACAAACAAATGCATGAATACAAAGTGAAAAAGCCAGATCCAGGTTTTCCATTCATATATGCTGGTACAGCTCCATCAATCCCCAGTAAGAATCCAGTTCCCTGACTTAGAATCACAGAAAAAAATAGGCTGAAAGAGACTTCTGAGGCCATCAAGTCTGACCATTCCTCTAGCACTGCAAGGGACACACCAAACCATGTCCCCAAAGGCCACCTGTAGACATCTTTTAAATCCCTGCAGGCATGGTGACTCCCCCACAGCCCTGGGCAGCCTGTTCTAGTGCTTGATGACTCTTTAGGCAATGAAATTTTTCCAAATATTTTTCCTAAAGCTCCTTTTATGGAGCTTTATGGATTTCATAGAGCTTTGTGGATTGGCAGCACCTCAGCCTGTGGTTCAAACCAGCCCAAGCAAGGATACCTCACACACAGCACCATTCCTTCCTTGGGCACAATCTCTTTATTGCTCCCAATTCCCCAGACTATTTGCTAAATATGATTGACAGGAATTTCTGTCCTTGCCAGCAGGATTCCCATTCCCAGCACCTCTCCAGACCACATCTTGTGTCAAGGACCACAGCCTTGATTTCAGTGTCTGTCCATGCCCACTGAATTATTTGTCAGAGAAATCTAAAGTTATCTTCTAACCTGCTTTGTACACTCTCCCTTACACCATTTGACCATGGCTGAATCTTTAAAAACTCACTTCACAAAAAGTCACTTTGATTCTCAGGGAATTTTTATTTTCCTGAGAAACAGGCGAATGAAACTCTAATAGAACCATTCCAAAAACAATATTAAGTGGGTCAAACCCTCCTGGTGTTTGCATGGACCTTAGTCCAGGCCTTCATTTGACCCATGCAATTAAGAATTCCTTGGGTTTAGCACTATCAGACAACAGTTTTTTTTTCCTCTGGATATTAACCACAGGAAGTATCATGGAAAGGAGCTGCAGCAGGGCATGCAATGAAAAGCATTAATGAAGGAGAGCTTGCTTTTTGATGTATCATTCCTTCACTATATTTGTTCCTGAGGCCTCATGAATAGCATTCCTCTTCCATGTGTGTAGTTCCCAAACTCCTGAATTCTGCATGACTCACTGCCTCAAGCAGCAATGATTTGTCTGCCACGTTGCTACTTCTGAGGTATTAACAGAATATTGAGAATCTCATTCTTGATCTCCCTTAAAACTTCTTGGTAAATGGATCCAACTCAGAGAAAGGATGAAAATAATGTGTGCAATAAAAAGCCCCCCAAAAAAGGAGGAGGAGAAAAAAAAAGAGAGAGAAATGAAAGAAAAAGATGGGATTTTCTGGGAGTCCTGACTGATCTCCACTTCATTATTGAAAGATTGGACTATTAAAGGGATACAGTAGGCCTGAAGGAATTGTGGGATCATTTGTGCAAATGGCAATTTTAGTATTCAGTCTATCATATCCATAAACATAATGTGGCTGGGACTGACATGAGTGATAGCAAATCCCCTTCCCAGGAGGCTCTGTGCCACTTTGATGCAATGCCTGAGAACACAGAAAGCTGGAAAGAGAGAGAGAGAGATGCTTCCTCCCTCCCGTGCTTGCTCTCCGTTGAGCTGATGGGTGAAGCCACTCTGATTAGAGCAGATTTGTGGAATTAAATGGAGGAGCAGCAGCACTGACAAAGAAACTGTTCCAATTCTGGAAAAGCTCCTCTCGCTCTTGTACTTACTCTCTCACACCACGGAACATGCAAAATCTGCTCAGTAAATAGAGATGTGTTACTCTGGCTCCACGCAGCACTCTGCTCAAGTGCTAATCCCAAGGGGAACGCCTGCCAAACACTTACCCTGCTTTGCAGATGTGCTGCTGGTGCCCTCACACTCTGCTGGGTGGAGGAATCCACGTCCTAGCACTGAGACAAGGCTCTGCTGGAGTATGTGAGCTCAGAGCAGCAGTGCCAGCTGGGATTTGTAGCTGTGCCCAGCAAGGCTGAACACCCTAATCCCACTGACCTCAATCTCAATCCTTTTGTAAACACCGAGCATCCCTTCCCTGCTCTGTGTTGTCAGAACCCCTGGCAGGATCTGCTGCATGGAGTTATGGTGGATAAATTGAGGATAAGCACCCTGGGATTCCTGTGGGCAGAAATGGATGGACAGAATTGTGGTGGTGTTCACAGGGGTCCCAGGATGAGGGAAGAGATGAGAATCTTGACTCCATGTTTCAGAAGGCTGATTTATTATTTTATGATATATATTATATTAAAAAAATGATATATTAAAACTATACTAAAAGGAAAGAGGAAGGATTTCATCAGAAGGCTTGAAAGGAAAGGAATGAATAAAATCTTGTGACTGCTCACAGCCTTGACACAGGTGGCTGTCATTGGTCGTCAAGTAAAAACAATTTCACAGGCTGGGTAAACAATTCTCCAAATCACATTCCAAATTCTCCAATTCTCCAAATCACATTCCAAAACATGGAGAAGCTGAAGCTTCTCAGCTTCTCAGGAGAAAAGATCCTAACAAAAGGATTTTTCATAAAATATGTCTGTGACACAGAACCAATTCCCTGTTGGGGTCGAGTGATCAAATCTTCTCTGTGCTCTCTCCACGGACCCTTGCTGTGTGTGTGGTTTGGAAGAATATGCCTGGAAGGTTTTGCCCCCATCCTGCGGGCCAGGTGCTGCCCACAGACCTGTGATTTATTAAAAATATATGGATATTGATCTAGTACCGATATCCAATTGTGAGGGACAAAAACTCTCTAACAGTTTAGAGTTAGAAAGTGAATGTTTATTGTGGGATAGCTCCCAAATACACACCACAATTTACAGGTGATTACAGAGTCCTTTTATCTATACAAGTATTGAATACCCAAAATACAAATACATATTCATAGCTTTGCTACATCTTCCTATGGTTATTAGCTCAAAAGTCATTAACCATGTGCAGTTTGTTCCTTGAAATGGGTCGGTGGTCCCTTCCATGGGGAGTGGTCCCAAAATGAGGAAGTAAATGAAGTCTTCCTCCTTCTGACCTTTCTACCTTTTCAATGCAAATATGACAAATGAACCCTTGGTAGAACTCCCATTCCCTGTCTTCAATTGGTTTCAGAACAGAGGAAGCCTACAATTGTCTTATGTTCCTAAATGCTATTTATCAGTTTCTATATTCTTCATTATAAACCCAGCTAACCAAACATGGTGCTGACAAGCAATCAATTATTAGTTAACTCCTAACTCTTAACTCCATCGAGGCCTACCCATTTCTTTTTATTAACTCCAATAAAGCTTATCTCTAACTAAAATCTTAGCTCCTCTAAAATCTCTAAATCCCTTAAAGTTTGTGTCTCACCTGCAGAAATGTGGAATGTTTGCCTGTGTTTCCCCAGTCCAGGACTAAGACATGGCAAAGTCCAGATCTGCACTGAACGCTGACAACATCACAGCAGCTCTTACTCATGGGCTGCCAAAGACAAATGTGGAGCTGAGTGAAATTATTCGTGGGATTTGCAGAGTCCAACTGCTACACTGATGCATGCTCAGCAGAGTAACAAGATTAACACGCCTAAAAAAAGGCAAAATGGAGTGCTGTGACACCCAGATAGGAGGAATGATTGCACACAGACCCCACCAGCACATTGTGGATTCACTTTAATGCACTAGAACACCAGTTACTAAAATCTAGTCCTATATGGGAATAGCCTTGAATTTAGAAAACAATCTTGTTGTCTTTCTGACCCATACAAATGAGGCTTTCACACAATTTCTGCATTGAGATAAATAAACACACATTTTCCCAGCTTTCTAAAGGCAAAGGGCAGAAATTTGTACTTTATATTCTTTCATTCTGGGAAAAAAAACCTCAAATTTTTAAATGTCACAACACAATGTATTTACTCATATATAATCCAATTTCTTGGATTCTTATTTGTGCAGAATTTCTGAATAATTTATTTTTGAAGAATGGGGCAACATCGCATAAAATCCTGTGGCAGTTTCTGTGTTTGGTTCACTGGATGAGCCTCAGTGAATTGTATAAAAAGTGAAGGGATTTGGGGGTTTTTGAGAGTTTCTTAGAGTAGTGGACCCAAATAATGTTCTTTGCTCACCGGTTCATCATAAATTCTTGATTATATGATGTTCCAGGTTCACATTTCACCTTGGTGCCATATTAGCATCATAAAAAGTACCAAAGATATCATCCATTGCTTTGCAAAGGGGCAAACTTCATGATTCTTATTTGATCAGGCAGCATTAACCTTGACTTTTCTATTAGTTCAGTTCGGAAACTCACCTTGCAATACAAAGCAAAAGCAAAATAAAGAAAGGAAACGAGGAAGCATCTTCTCTTTCATGAGTAAACAAACAGCAACCAGTTAAAAGGAAACATTTTGTTTGTTCAAGTGAATTTGACTGCAGTTCCTAAGGGACAGATCTGTGAACAGACAAAGATGTTCCTCATGTCCCAGTGGAGTTGAAGACCTTGTTCCTCTGTACTTTTCCCCTACCTCTTTAGAAATTTTATGATTTCCAAAGACCTATCTGTGTGTCCTGGAATGTGATTTAAAACACAAACCCATTAAAAATGATAAATGATTTTCATACCTCAGACCTTCCTGCATGTGGTATTTCTAATGAGATTCTGGGCTTCCTAGGGCAAGAACAATAAAACTCTTCTAATTCTTGCCCCAGACATTCAGAGATGGCCAAAGCCATCAACCCCACGTCTAAGCTGATCCGCAGATGATTACAATTTGTTGTTTGCTGTAAACAACAGCTTGTGGCTTCACCAGAGAGCAGCTACTACAGGTGAGCTACTATGAAACATTTATTTGCATAAAAAGATCAACAGAGAAAAAAAATCAGCAGTTCTTTTCCACTCCCCTCCTTTCTTGTTTCTTCCATCCCCCTCTTCCTTCCTCAGCTTGGTCAGGAAATTGCTGTACAACAAAAATCCACAGGCAGCTTCAGCTCCTTCCCCTCTCTTTTGACCTTTTCACAGTTCTAAGGGTTATTTAATGAGCTTAGAAAAATAATGCATCAGTTAATGGCAGAATCCCTGGAAGGGCAGCATTATTGAGATTTCCTTTCCTCCTCCTCACCCTCACTGGAGGCCCCATCACCCCTCAAACTTCCACCTGCAGTTTTCTGCATTGCTTTAAAATGCCTTCAAATTAACACCACATTATAAAATGGAGAAAAAGATCACCGAGAGGCCTGGAAAGGAGCATTTTAATGTTTTGCTGTAGAAAACATAGTCACAGAGGCTTGATCTGGGTAGGCTTGAGAGAAGGAAGTGTAATTTATTTACCATCAGGAGACAGCCGTGCCAATATATCCCAAAAAAGATGTCACTATTGTGAAACGTAGGGGTGACAAAATCACCCACAGCCAGAAGATTGGCACCACTTCACCCCTGCTCTAAACATCTTAGCAACCCAGGTAAAATTAAGAAAATTTGTTGTAATAAATCTAGACTCCATTTCTAGAAGCTGGAAGTCAATAATTCTGCTCTTTCTCCAACAGAGACAAAAGCTATCGCCCACAGGCACTCTGAGCAGCCCATCCTTCTTGCCAAAATTAAACTTCCCATGATTTCCTGTGACACCTGAGCCCATGTTGTAATTCAGTGCAGAATCCAGAGACTCCACACAGTTAAGACAAAGTATCTGTGGCAGGCTAACTCTCCTTTTGAAATGTTTTTGGGCCTTAAATGCAGGACAATGGGCTCCTCACATGACATCAGCACGCAGGAATTTTGCAGTATCTGATCTAAACCAGAACTGAGCCTCCAAAGTTGTGCATTTGCTCTTGCAGGTAATCTATAATATTGTGCAGGCACTCCTTGTAATATCCTTAAAATAATCATCCTTCATTTAAGAATTAATTGGGCCTTCCCATTTGCAGAGTCACCCATCATTCTTTAAGGGTCTGAGGAGCCAGGAGCGGATTTGAGCCACCTTGGACCTCAGCTCAGTGTGAGGAGAGGCCCCTCTGAGCTGATTCAACACACCCAAGATCTGAGTCACACCTGAGCAGGCTCTTCACATTAATTAAAGGGTGTCTTTTAGTGTGATAAATCCAAAGGGTAAATACCTTCATTTCGTATCTGTAGCTTGGTGGGAAGAATCTCAGCTTTTCTCTCCCCTGGACAGGCTTTGCTCTCTCTTCTGACTTTGAGTTGCCTGCTTGTATTTTTCAGCTTGTATTTAATCGTGGGTTGTTGACATTCATTTCTTCTTGTGTCAATGTTACCCTTGAGCTTAACAAATCATCTCCTTCTTTGGCATTTTGAATCCTTCTGTTCATCTTTTTCACATACCCCTCAACACTCTCTGTTTAGTAACAGCAGTTGTTTACTTGTCTTAAAAATTCCAGTCTTTGCCTCTCCATCCACTTGATTATCCCATCAGTCCTCCTCTGTACCCACCCTTATCTGGATTTGTCTCCATTAGGCACAGATGTCTGGAGCAGTACCTGGCACTACAGACAAATGTGTACCAGGCTCTGATACAAAAATATTTCCATTTCTCTTGCTTTATTAGACACACGTTGCCCGAGGCACCTTAGAATTTGCCTTTTTCACAGTTCCATCACATCCTGATCCCTCAGCACACCCTTCTAAAGCTTGTCTAACATCTCCAGGTACTCCTCAGGCTCGCAGACTTTGTTTTTCCTACACAGATTTCTCAGGTCACTTGTCCAGTGTTCATTAGGACTTTAGCAGGAACAAATCCCACCCAGTTTATACCAGCTTTTCCCAATAGCATTCATCACTGATAATTCCCATTATTAATGGAAATTTGAAGTTGCATCAGACAAGACTGTTGCTTGAATAATTTCACTACTAACCTCCCTCACAGACATACTTCCCTTCTTGGAGAAATTCTCTTTTTGTAACACTCTTCTGATCAGATTTAACTTCACTTTACCTACCTCTGCCTCAGTGAGAATTTCTCATACTGCACATCTCAAATGTTTCTGGCTTATTTGGACACAGATCTAAATTACACCAAATAGACAGGAATTATTTAATTTCTCAAAGCAAGGTACCACATTTTTCTCTCCTGATCTTTTCTCAGAAAAGGTGTTGTGATCCATCTGACAAGGTTTAAATGACTCTGCCATTCCAAGTTGGTTTTGCAAACTACAGAGGTCACACTAAGGGACTTGAAAATGCCTTGATCATTTTTTTTCTAAAATACATGTGCTTACAAATCTTGTATCAAATAATATCAACCTGCTACTGCACCAACACTCTGTAAAGGGCTCTTTCAGAAATCAGCAACAAAAGCAGTTTGTTCCTCTCATTATCATCACATCAAGAAGTCTGAATTTTACTTTTACCTCAGCTAGAGTAATTTAAATGTCCATAAACTCCTTCCCATTCACACCCTGCCTTTATGCCACAGTCGTTATCAACATCCTCACTGAATTTGAAAGAAAATTATTCATTTTGTTTTGAGGACAAATGCAGATCACTTTCTAACTTGGTCCCATTCTTCCTGCATGGTGTCAGTGCTTCTTGTCTCATTATAAACTCCTTATTACTATGGGCAAGGAATTTCTACTGTTTGTTTTAATTTCCTCTACAAAGGATCTCCTTCACGAGGAAATTAAAACCTTGACATTTTACAAGTCTCACTTTATCTCCCCAGCTCATCTGAGATGTTGCTCTCATTGCTGATCAGTCCCTTTCTTTATAGATTTACTCATCACCCAAGTGGGTATCTGGAAAACTTTGATTTTTCTGTTGTCACAGGACATTTCTCCTTTTGACTTTCTGAATGCACCTTGTTGTCTGATGGTTTTTAATCTAGAGAATTGCAAAAGAGATTCTGTTTTATCCCAGAATCTCCAACCATTTCCCTTGTGCCAATGTAATCAGTTACATTCAGAAATATCAATAGAGTAATTTCTAGAGTTAGGAGAATAATCTTATTCCTCAGAAATTCTAGGGGAGGGAAAATAATAATAATTTTAAAAAGAGCTACTCATTTTAATCAGAAATTCAGGTGCTGCCCAGGGTATTGAGTGCAGCTGGAGGGGTTTGTCCTGTGTACCCAAAGGGTGGACACTGCAACACAGGTCAGGTTAATCCAAAAAACATGATTTTGAATATCAAGGTCAGATTTGCTCCTATAAAGTGAGAGAAAGCAGAAATATACTCATTCATTCATTCATGAATTACGTAAGTTTACCCAAAATAAATTTGTAACATGTGGAGCAAAGATTTGTTTCCTAGTGTTCTGTGCATAGATGAATCTCACTTTAGTAGATAACGCCATTTTTGGCCTCTTGGTCTTGAACTGAAATACACTTCTAAGAACTAGATTTAAGTATGGTTATTAGTTGGGGAAAAACCTGAGATCTGCTCTAAATTTTAATTCAGACCTTCTGGATCTGAATTGCTGCTTGTTTTTTACACTTTAAACATGGTTTACAGCCAGGCCACTGCCCCATAACCCATCTTACTTCACCCTCCAGATTATTCTAATGTACTAAAAGTACTTTAGAAGAGTATTTACCTCCTTTATTTTAGGACACAGCTTGGACAGAGCAGCAACTTTACCACTCAGCCCACCTCATTTTTGTGTTTTCTGGGTTTCGCTGTTGAATTCCTGCAGCGGATACTTTGAATGTGCCTTGTCACCCATTCTTCACACCCCCCTCTATTTTATGAGCTGATATTAATATTATCAGCACCTGCTCCTACACACGGAGCTGTGCCACAAAGGGCACCTGCTGTAAGGACTGGCAGCTGAATTACCTGGGGGTTCCTGCTCCTTGAATTAGCCTGCTATGAAATTCTCTATCTGCAGTCTGCAAAGGAGAAACGACAGACAGAAAAGAAACAGCTTTTCCCTGTCCACACTTTCTGAGGAGTCTGTCGTGCTAAGTACTGGCCTGTCTCCTCTCGTTTGTGTTAACAGTGTCTGAATCACTCTTTCAACTCACTGCCTTCCACAGGAGGAGCTGAGGCAGCAGCACAAATGGATCTTTAAGTACAAGGAGCTGGAGTAAGCTGTTTCCACGTGTACTTGGAGGTGAACAAAACAACAACAACAAACAAAAAAAAAACAAAAAAACAAAAAAAAACCCAAAACAAAACAAAAAAACCCACCAAAAACTGTACACTTGGAAGTGAACACAACCAAAAAATAAAAAAAAAAAACCACCCAAAAAACCAACACAAAACAACAACAACAAAAAAAAAGCCACCAAACAAACAAATCACATTTCCATATATCATTTCCATTAGTGCGAGCCTAGAAACCCTCACAGTCACTTTGGCTTGTGTATCTCAAAAGAGCTCTGAAAATGGTGTCAATCCAAATATCATGAAAGAATAACCTGGGAAGAAACTTTTTTCCACCCACCAGCAACCAGTTGATGTGGTGGTGTTGTAGCTGCACGTCTTATGGGTTCCTTGCTCTGATCTCAGAATGAACTGCATGAAACACTACCAAAAAAAGCCCAAAAAACCCCCCAAAAAACAAACAAGCAAAAAAAATAAAACCAACAAAAACCCCCCAAACAAAAATTCTTTTAGCTTCATGTTTCCATGTATCATTTAGTGCGAGCCTAGAAACCCTCACAGCCCCTTCTTCTTGTGTTTTGTGTATCTCAAAAGAGCTTTGAAAATGGTGTCAGTCCAAATATCATGAAAGAATAACCTGGAAAGAAACTTTTTTCCACCCACCAGTGACCTGTTGATGCAGTGATGTCTTAGCTGCACCTTTTATGGGTTCCTTGCTATGATCTCGGAATGAACTACATGAAACTTGAGGCAAACTGGAAGAAATTAAATTCTGAGTTTCTATAGCAGTTTCCTGAACTTCAGGTGTTTATCTCAGGAACCAGAGCTCAGGTGCAGCTGACAGGTGGGTGTCCCCACCTTTATTCCAAGCAGTAGATGAGTGTGAAAAGGAAAAGCTGTGTCACCCACAGCTGATAACACCAATGTCCTTCATCTTCTTCCCATTAACAGGGGAAAAGAAAGCCATGAATGGGTCAGCAGCAGAGATTTGGGGCTTTAATTTGGCCACTAATTCGACCCAGCTCAATAGCCAGGCAAAGAAAGGCATCTCTTGGCTCTTGCAGCCTCAGGTGCTGAGTGGGACCTGTCCCTGTGTGCCTGTTGCTGCTCGAAGCTCCCACTTTGCAGGGATAGTTACCAAAAAGGAGACCAAGGCTGCCTACAGGTGCTCTTGCTAAAATTGCTTTCATTTAGAACTATTTATCAGCATTTTCACACCATTTTTCAGCCACTCTCCTCAGCAGCTCTGTGCAATGTAAATCCCTCCAAGCCATCACCTGATAAAATATAATGCAAGAGGCAGGGAAATTCAATTACATCAGGCTGGCTGTGCCAGTCCCAGCTTTTTGCTGGGCTTCAAAGGGGGAGGGATAACAGGGAGACAGATTTTGTAGGCATGTGTGTGCAGTAATTTCTGCTGCTGATCTTAGAGGCAGAGTGATTGCTAAGTTTGCCCAAGACAGAGTGAATTTAACTCCTGGGATATGACCCATTGCAAAAGCTGAAACTTCATTTCAGTCCCACCTGAGCTCACTTTTGAGGACTCCCATTAGGCAAATTTCACCCTCAAACTCAGTTGAAAGTGTTCAGAGATTAAATTTAAAACAGTTCTTTGATTTGAGGTTGGAAGGGTTTAAAATATCTTCAGTCATAGCACCAGGGCAAGCAGGGAAATGGGCACATCAGCTTTATCTGTCATTACACCCAGGTAAGTAAAAGTTGTGAAAGTCACAAGTTCTCTCTGCATATATGAAATTAATCCCAGAAAGTTGAAGACCAGACAGAAGAAATATTCAGTATTATATCAGCAATATGCATTGGCTGGATTGGATCAGCCCTCCAGCCACACACTCAACCATAACCTTTATAAATTGGTAGGACTCTCATTTCCTTACCATTGCTTGCCAGGTACACAGGAGACTGTAATGAAATTCCAGGGCAGAGCTGTGGTCCTGGTGTAGTTTCCAAAACCTGCAATGTTTCTCTCATGGTATTTTCCTAATTCACAACCTTTAGTGTACAGCAAAACAAAAGCTGCCTCCTTTATGACATCCCTTAAAAACCCAGTGCAGTCCTGTGGCACACTTCAAACTGATTTTTCAGAATATATATGTACGCACACATACAGATTTTATCCCTGTCCTTTCAGTAATTATTTTTGTTCCAGCAAAATCAGAACAAGCAGAGCAGCTACAAATATCTCAGAAGCTTTTAGAGAGCAGGCAGCAGCCCACACACCAAGCTGCTTGAAGAGGAAAAGCTGGCATGATGAGACTGAGATGCATCTTCCCCACAGAGAGCTGGCTGTGATGAGGCTCCCTGTCCCCTGTCCTGGATTGCAGCTCTCCTGGACCTGTGGACACAGCTCTGGGCAGGGCAGAGTCCAATCCTGTGACCATCTTCACAGGGGTCTGAGGATGAGGGAAGAGACGAGGATCTGACTCCATGGTTCAGGCGGCTTGATTTATTTTAGGATATATATTATATTAAAACTATACTAAAAGAATAGAAGAAAGGGTTTCGTCAGAAAGCTAGCTAAGAATAGAATAGGAACGAAAGGATGATAACAAAGGTTTGTGGCTTGGACAGAGAGTCCGAGCCAGCTGACTGTGATTGGCCATTAATTAGAAACAGCCACATGAGACCAATCACAGATGCACCTGTTGCGTTCCACAGCAGCAGAGAATCATTGTTTACATTTTGTTCCTGAGGCCTCTCAGCTTCTCAGGAGGAAAAATCCTAAGGAAAGGATTTTCCATAAAAGATGTCTGTGACATGCCCCCCCACCTTTGCTGGAGTGGCTCCATGGGGGCAGACAGGGAAAGGGACTGGTGGGAAAATAGCATTTGGCTTCCAGTGCATGAAAAGGAGCTGGCAGCATTTGCTGCACGAGGTTCAGGGTAGCACTGAGAGCATCCCTTGCTTCTGCTGCCATGGACCAGACAGGCAGGAGCCTACAGCCTGGAGATCCATGGCAAAGGGGTGTTCCAGCATCATGCCTGAGAAGTTGTTGCATATTAGAGCAATGGACCCTTTGGCACTAATACAGATGGGAAGAATGACCTGTTGGAGCAGGTCCAGAGGGAACTACAGAGGTTATTGAAAGGCTGGAGCACCCCTCCTATGAAGAAAGGCTGGTGGTTGTTTATCCTGGGGGAGAGAAGGCTCTGGAGAGACTTTATAGCACCTTTCAGTAGTGACAGACAGGAAAGGGAGAGATGGCTTCACACTGAGAGAGAGGGCGGGTAAAGTTTGGATATTAGAAATAAATTCTTCCCTGTGAGGGTGGGCAGGCCCTGGCACAGGGTGCCCAGAGCAGCTGTGGCTGCCCCTGGATCCCTGGCAGTGCCCAAGGCCAGGCTGGACAGGGCTGGGAGCAGTCTGGGACAGTGGGAGGTGTCAGGAAGCGGAATGAGATGAGCTCTAAGCTCCCTTCCAACCCAAACCATTTTAGGATTCTGTGATTCCATAACAGCCCAGCTGCATTCCTTGCTGAGCCATGTGCTCTGTGCCTCTGATTTATAGCCAAACAGCAGCCCAGAATCCCTGACTTTGAAACATCTGCAATAACCTCTGACATCTGCCAGGAGCTCCCCCAGCCAAGCTGCACATGCTGCTGCTTAATTCTAACCGCACCTCCCTGCAGTGCAAATCTTAGTGCTACTTTCCATTACCTTGGATAAATTTGGAAGAGCAGCACACACATCACCATGCTCTGGGAGGTAAATGTGGTCAGCCTCATGTCCTGAGGATCCTTCTGAATTTTTAGGCAGGAAAACTGCTCTTTGAGTCTATGGGGGTACAAGAATTAACTCAGTCTCAGCTACAGAAATTCAAGGACACTGAGATGTTGCTGCATTACCTATTTGTGACAAGACTTAAGGACCTGCTTAATTTTAGGCTGGTTCTCAGAATTTGCACAGAAGTTCTTTTGTAAGGGGTGTTTTCCTGCCCTGAATGTCAATGCATGAGCAGCTACATAAAATGAGTGTCAGGAACAGAAGAGAATTCTCTGTGGGGGGAAAAGTTTTGGAAAAGCAGATGTGAAGGATCCACTGCCTGACGCTAATATTCCACTTTGGAAAGCCAATTTATTAAATCTACGGAATTGAATATTCTGTTATGGGAAAGCAGTTGTTTGAATAAATGTGTCTGAGGGAAAACACACACACATACAAACTCTCACACATGAGATATTGATTGAAACTGTATTTATGATTCCTCAGATCTTTAAGAAATTGATTTTAGACTATTCTCCCTTTTTCTGTCTCACCCCAGCTGAAAATCAAAGCTCAGTGTAGGATCCCTTAAAGAATTTTTTTTGATACAGGAAATATTTTTTTTAAAAAAATACTTTTTTTCCCCAAAGTTTGTGTGGATAAGAAAAAAGGGCCCAAAATCCTGTGGATTTGGTGTTCAATATTCTATCAACTGACTTTTCAAAGAAATAGAAAACTTAGAAATGACATTTAAAAATAAACAAGCAAACAAACACAGCTCCACTTCTTTCTTTCCTTCTCAAGTAAAGTAGCACTTATTTTCAGTAAGTTCAGACAACTACTTGATTTTGCAATTCTCTTTCTCTCTCACCAAAGTCTTCCCTGGAATTCAGTGTTCTCATTAAGACTTTTTTTTCTTTTTTTTTTTTTTTTTTTTTCCAAGAGACTGACAAAAACTAAAAGTTACAAAACAGCCCCTGTGCCAGCCATCTGCACTGGCACATATCTGCCAAGCTGAACGCAGCCTGAAATTCAGGCTTTGGACCTAAACAGACAATCCATCTTTATTAAGGCAAAGCACTCGAGAGTTTGCTCAACTTTAAGCAGAGTTTTCAATAGAAAGAACAGCAATTTTGCTGAGCTGTAAGTGTTCTGGCAGTACCTGTTTGTGCTGGGAAGGAGTTTGTCCGGCCAGCTGGTGCCCAGGAAGACCTGCATGAATCCCAAGGCAGCACAGACTCAGCCCCCAGTGTCTGACCACAAGAAATTAATCCCTGGGCATGGAAGGATGTGTCCCATGAGAACAAATTTTCAGGGATGAACCTCTGACTTCTTCCAGCTCCTCCCATTTTCCTTTTCATGCCCCACTGTGCTTTCTGCCCAAGTCAGTGTCTTCCCCATCGAGGGGATCCAGTTCATTTCATTCCAAGCACCAAGCATCAGCTAATTATAAACCAAACACAAATTAAACCCATCTTCCCATCCTCCCCTCCGAAACCCCTAATTGCCCATTACCCTGCATTGTGCTCTGACACAAAAGTAATTCTACTAAGTGGCGAGTTTTGTTGTTGTTTTTTTTTCTTTCATAAAAACTGTTAATTTGCTATTAAATCTCTTGTTGAAAGACTAATAGCTTAATGAATGCATTAAACGTGCAAATTAGGGTTTTTTTACTGCATTACTTCGTGGAAGATTGAAAGGACCCCATACATCATCGTTGGCTCAGTAGGATTTAATGGGGCATTAGACCATCCTCTGTCTTGGAGGCCAGACTTATGAATGATCCCAGAATTGTGCAGGCAACGCTTGTCCCAGGTCCCTCTCCTGCTAGGGACATATATTTTCCCCTTGCCTGTTTCTTCTCCCGTCACTGCTGATGTACGTGAAATAAAAATGTAGTTTCCAGATCAGTTTTATAATGAAAAGTAGCCCATTGCTGATGACAAATGTTGTTTACAGTCACTAGAAAAGAGGGTGGAATGGCGAGTGAATATATTAGAGGAGGAGAGGATAGCTTTTATATTCATTATACTGCCATTTTGGGCCTGTGAAGACACATAACCTTTCCCTCTCTCCCTCCATCATACAGTCACTTTCAGATGTCTACATTAAAAGAAAAAGCTGCAGGCAGTGTGCTTTGCATTACCTGCTATCAATGAAGAAGACATTTTCCACCAGTCAAATAGAGCTCCTTGTGAGAATACTTTCCCCCTAAACACATTATTGAGGTTTTCTGGATGCTTTCCCTCCTGTGCCCCTCTCCAGGCATCTTTCCACCAAAAAAAAAAAAAAAAAACCAAAAAACCTGCATAGGACAAATTGGAAAAGGCAGTGCAAAATCTGGATCTTTCCAGTTGGAAAGGAGGGCTTGGAACAGACTTTCCAGGGAGTGCTGGAATCACCAATGCTGGAATTGTTCAGAAAATGAGTAGATGAGGCACTTAGTGATATGATTAATTAACAAGATAGTGTTCAGTCAAAGGTTGGACTTGTGGATCTTGGAGGTCTTTTCCAACCTTGATGATTCCATGATTACACCCTCAGAATGACACAGCACAGCAGCAGCCATCAGTGCCCACATGAGGAGAGGGCAGCCTCTTCAGAGAGGGTTATTTGGGAAGATTTTTAGACCTCTGGGGCCTGAAGTGGAAGTCACAAGCCTCATCTGCTCAAAGAGAGAAATTTGGTATCCTGTGCTCTACAAAAAAAAATTTCCATTTGATCTGTGGAAAGCCTGGTGGGGGCCTTGGTTGAGCAAAGTTTGTAGAAACTTGAAGGTTTCCAGCATTGGACCAGGAAAACACTAGCTCTGGAGAGCAAGATTTTGAGTGTGGAGAGTGCAGATAGGAACAAGTTTGGAGGAGAATCCCTCCTCTGAGGCCTGGTAGACTTTTGCTGCTCAGGGAGAAGTGGAGACAAAAGGAGGCTGAAGTTTGCAGAAGATGCTTTATCTTGGCAACAGCAAAAAAGAAACTTTATTTTGAGAAAAGTTAAGAGAAATTAAATTCCAGGAGAGGAAGGCACAGTTTTAATACTTTTGGAATTCTGTCTGTTAATTAACAGAGGAAGAGGTCTGTGGAGAGGAGTCTGCAGGACAGCCATGAGCTGAGACATGCTGGAACAAACCCAGAGTCAGACAGGCTGGCACCCATCCCACCCTCTTGTCTTTGCTTGTAGCTGCTCTCTGCCATGATCAAAAGGCTGTCAGATACTAATAAAGTCTTAATGCATCATCTCTCATTCACACTGACTCATGTGAGACATCCTGGGCATCCAAGTTTAGTGGGTCAGATTCCGCAGCTCCTTCTGTAGCCAGCAAAGGATTAGCTCGTCCAGATTTGGAACAGATAAGTCAGGATCTTGGCATGGATTTCTTCTTTTTCCCCCTAAGCCTTTCTCTGCTGGTTTTACAAGGAGCTTTAGGGGTTCCAGCCAGCTCTATCAGACACCCAAGTCAGATGTCTGAACTTAAGACAGCAAACAGCTTCACAGGACCTTGGGTTTATTCATATTTGCAAATCCAAATATTTGAAAAGCAGAAGGGCTTCCCTGCTGCAATTAATGGCTTCAGGTTAGGCATTATCTAAGGGGCAGGAAGAGCCACAGGACATGGAATTGCCATTACCAATGGAATTACCTGTATGCTCTCACCTGAGCTGGGACCCTCTTGGCCTGAAAGGAATCTCCCAGAGGAGGCACACAAGGGAACATCAGAATGGAAATGGAGCTCTGATTGTACGGAAGCCTGCAGGAATGTGGCCACAGTATCATCCCTGATGCCTTCCAACTCTGCTTATCTTGGGTGGAACCTTCTCTGGTTTGCATTCAAGCCAAAGCAGAAGGAGAGAACCTGTCAGGCAGTTTTTTCTCAGGGATTTGGTTTCTAGGGGATGGTGCAAGGACTGGAAGGACTGATGTCTGCCCAGGAGACACTCATGTTCTGCTGAGTACTAAGGATAGGCCACATCTACCCCCAGGCCACATTCATTAATTTGTTATTTAATTGGAGGAACATTTCTGAGCTACATGTAGCCAACTAAAATTTAGGGGTTCAGTCTCAGCAGCACTAAAAGGTGAGTCCAGAGGGTGACAGGCATCTATTGCAGATTATTGGTCCCATCTCTCTGGATACCAGAGCTGGTGTGAGAATAACCACTATGGGGGGTACAGTGCTGTGCACAGCCTTTAGATAAACCCTGAACAACCAGCCCAGACAAGATTTGTAAATCTCAGGTGGTTAATGAAAAGGGATGGATCCCATCCCAGAACACTGGAAAACACTTCCATTAATGCTGTCTATAAATTCACAGATAGGAGTTCAGCTAATCTTTCTGCACCTCAGAAGATATGAAAATGTTTGCCAGGTTCAACAGAACTTACTGCACCCATAATTAGGAAATACTGGGTTTAAAACCTGAGTGGATGCTGATTGTTACCCTTTAGAAACACAGCTATTTCTGAGAGGACAGAAGGCACTCTGGGTCCCTCACAATAGAGCTGTTGAAAGCACACATACCCACACACAAAGAGCAGTGGAAGCTCACAGTTTTTAAATTTTGAAGACCTCTGAAATGGGTATTTACAAACAGCTCTTCTATTCAGGACAGTTAGAAATCAGGGGCATTCACTTAAACCTTAAAACACTGTGGATTTTTGTACCTTGTGTACAGGTGAACACCAACACATGCTCTGTGGAAAAGGATGGGTCCCTGCTATTGCAAATAAACATTTCTGTGTTTGCATTGCCCATCACCAGGGCTCCCATTGTTCCCTGCACACAGCACAGCAGCAGAGTACAAGGTCGGTGGTAGACTGTGCTCCCATTGTTAGTGTTTGAAGAGGGAACATTTTATCCTTCACAACAAATCTACATACAGCCTATTGAGTGAAATACAATAGCCTCACTAAATTACTTCATCCATTAGCTGGATGCCTGTAAGAAAAATAAAACAGAGTCTTTTTGTACGATCCATTATGGATTGTGTGGTAAACAACATGCGTTCAGGGAAGGAAAAAAAAGGTATCTGATCCCAAAAGCAGACAATATTTGGTATGCAGAGGAGGTGGGAAATTTCTTTAAGTATTACTTAGTATTATTTTAGAAAGCCAAGATGATCTGAAATATGAGTGCTGTATATACACAAGGGAGAGTCTCTGTTCCAAGGGGTCTGTGCTTGGAGTCGGCTGATCCAACATGCACTTCTCACCTCCAGAGACAATATCAGGGGGCAAACTGGGTGCAGCAGGGAGCTGGGGGCTCCCTGGGGGCTGGGACCACCCCAGCCAGGGAGCAGGACAGTAATGGGGACAGGCAGGGCAGCCCAGGACCCCACAGAACATTTGGGGCAGGAATTGGTGGCTGGAATGGGGCTCTGGGCCCCTCTGGCATGTGTGGGGTGAAATCCCTGCATTGAGGGACACAAATCCCACACCTTAAACAGTTCCCAGACCTGGAGGGGAGGTGGTGAGGAGTAGCAGTGAGCAGCACCTCTGCAGTCAGTGCAAGCAGCAATCGGGGCATTGCTGGTAACCCACTGCTGGGTCCTGAGGGTTACAGCACAGTTCCTCCACTCTCTTCACCCCAGAACAGGCAGTGATAGCTGTCCTTGATTTTCATTCTGACCCAGTGCACCTCTCCCAACATTTGCAGTTGTGCCCCATCAGGTAATAAGGCAAGAGCCTTGCTGTTGAAGGGAAGAGGCTGGGACTGATATTTTCCTTTCTCTTCCTCTTTTACCCCTCCCTCTCAGGCTCTGCTGATGAAGCTTCTCTCTTCCTCCTCAGTATTCCCAGTCTCCCTCCAAACCCAGAACTCAGCTGCCATTCTCCAAAACGTGATGTGCAGGTGACATTTCAAGGGTGTAATCAGAAAATGTCGTGGGGGATGGAGGAGAAGGGGATGCTGACACAGAGAAACCATTCTATTTTAAGCAAACCAAGTGCATGCCTGTTCCTGGTTCTCAAATCAGCAGGGCTGCCTGCTCTGGAGCCATGAATCCTCCAAATCTGACTGGGCAAGTTGGATTTCTTTCCCCAGCCTTTGCAAAATACATGCTGTATGCTGGAAAGGGTGCAAGGATTTCTCCAGTGGGAGCTGGGGCAGCTGGATGGGCTGGAAGGGTCCAGCTGGAGCAGGAAGGGGATCCCAGCATCACTGAGGGATGGGACACAACAGAATGGATTTATCTGGTACCTCATGAATCTCCTGATGACATTGAGGTTACAGTAACTGGCTGAGAGGTCTCACATACTCCCAACATTTCGTGTTGATAATTTGGACACTCTCCATCACTGAGGCTCTGGCCTGTGAAAAAGGCTGCCCAGGGAAGTGCTGGAATTGCCCTGGAAGTGTTCAAAAAACATGTAGGTGTGATGATTAGTGAACCTGGCTAAGGTCTATGGCTGGACTCAATGACCCTGGAGGTCTTGTCCAGCCTTCATGATCTTGTGATCCTAAAGCACCACTGTATGGGCCAAGGAGACCAGGACTGGGCTGGCACTGAGGTTACTCCTCAGTAATCTTACAGTAATCCCTGTTTCTGCCATGGCTCAGCCGGAGGAGTGTGTGCTCCATATTTTTGAACAGACAGCAAGTGATGAAAACTCCATTTACAGGAAGGAAGCCAGATCTTTGCATTATAAACATCCCTATAGGTGGGCAAATGTTCCACTCTCAAAACATGGGCCAAGACCGGCAGAGAAGCTCCCTGTGACCTGCCAGTCTTTACCTTGATCTTCAGAGCACCTAATCCTACAGTGGCGCCTTTTCTTTTGCCTCTTTTATTTGGGATTCAGAAAGAATAGCAAGGAGAAGGTACTTGACCTTCCAAACAATGCGCTGAAGGGTGGAGGGAAGTCAGAGCTGGCCCCAGTCCTGCTGGAACTGGTGCTTGCTGGAGGGCAGATTGCTTTACAGCACTCAGGCATTGTGTCACCAGCTACTGCCTGTCCCTCCAGGTCCTTCAAAACCACTTCAAATTCCTAGAAAGAACAATAGGGGATGTCCTTTCTGGAAGAATGGGATAGGAAGCAACCTGGGGCACCTATATCTGCATTGCCATTATTTGCATGCTCTGGGCAAGGAGACTGAGGTGAGTAAACAAAACCTGAGGGAAGGAAAAACAGAATTATCACAGCAGAGCTTGTTTCAAGGCCCTCAGAATGCTTTTCTTATGGGTAGGAGATCAGCTTGAGCCAAGCATCACCCAGAATGAAGCAGAACATTTTGGAATGCTGTGTCCCAAATTGAGACACAAATTCCTGGGAATCAGGCATATGTGACCGTGTTCACAGGGGTCTCAGGCTGAGGGAAGAGACGAGGATCTGACTCCATGGTTCAGGCGGCTTGATTTATTATTTTATGATATATATTATATTAAAAGTATACTAAAATAATAGAAGAAAGGATTTCATCAGAAGGCTAGCTAAGAATAGAATAAGAAGGAATGATAACAAAGGTTTGTGGCTTGGACAGAGAGTCTGAGCCAGCTGACTGTGATTGGCCATTAATTAGAAACAACCACATGAGACCAATCACAGATGCACCTGTTGCATTCCACAGCAGCAGATAATCATTGTTTACATTTTGTTCCTGAGGCCTCTCAGCTTCTCAGGAGGAAAAATCCTAAGGAAAGGATTTTCCATAAAAGATGTCTGTGACAGGCATATCCCACAGCACTGAGAGAGTTTTCTGAGTCCCACTTAAAACACAAAACACGCAAAATCAGGCAAACCCCCTGTTTGTTTATCAGACATACAGACCATGCACAGTGCTTGGATTAGAGCTTGGCACTGCCAGGCCTTCTGCTGCCCAGGCCCTGCTGTAAGTGCAGCCTGCTCCAAGAACACACTACTGGAAAACAATGCCTCAGAGCGGGTGGGCAAAGGCACATCCAGGTCCCAGGGCAGGAGGCAGGGACCCCACAGGCTGCTCTTGGCTTTGGAGCTGATGGATGCAGTGAATGGAGAATCACCAGAGCATGAAATCACCCCCTCCAAGTGCAGCTGCATTCACTGCCCTTCTCCTGCCCATCAGCCAAGCAAAGGCTGTTGGATGGAGGCTGGTTTGATAAACTTTCGTTGGCCATGGCCACCTTTATCCTTTCCCTGAGGATCAGGAGCCTGAGCAAAGAGGAACCTCACTATCAGCAGAATTCTTGCCATTGTGGTCATGCTGGCTGAACTTTTAACCAAAATTTGTACATAGGACACCACTGGCCAGCCAGCCATGCTAGTCATCCCCTCACACACCCCGTTTAGGTTTTGTTAAGAGCTGCCCCTCACTTGCCATCTTCCCTCTGAAAAGCTTCCATGTATCTGTTAGGAAATTCACTGGGAATATCCCCCCATCTAAATCTCATGCCTTGGATTCAAGTCTTTGTTCAATTTCCTCCCTGGATTAACAGTTTTCTGCATGACTTTACAGTCATGTTTGTGCCTACAGCTTGTTTCACCACCCTCAGCTCCTCTCCAGTTTCCATGGATCAAAGGAACTTCCACAGCATCACCTTCCCAAGAGGCAACTTTCTCCTGAAGCTTTTTCCACTGTCCCAGCATCATCTCCCTCTCTGTCTCTTCGGATCTATATCTTCTGCTGCAAATTCAATTAAAGCCTCTCTGGGAGACTCATACAAGTCAATACAGTGACCAGTGGTAGGATGGGTTAAAGTGAGGTTTAGGGTGAGCAGATCTGTAAGGAATTGATAGGAAGGCAGGCTTTGATGCTAGGAAGGTGGAGAGGCACAATCCATCACTCCTTACTTAGAATCCTACTTTTAAAGTGTCCGTGCTCCCACTGCAGTCCCTAGATATCCAACCAACACCCTCCAACTGCTGACTGCACTGGAGATCTCCATCAGGAATAGCAGGAATTGATCAGAGAGATCCAAGATCCATATATCACACCCCATCCACCTGGACATTGGTCCTGTCTGTGTGAAATGAGCTCATCTGTATGTTCTGTACAGGCTCCTCTCTCAATTCCCCTGCAGCTGTATCTGTTCCAAAAATAACAGCTAGCTCCTCTGCATTTTGTGATTGTGCCATCCTAATTAAAACAAATTCCAACCTTCAAGCAGCAGTCGCAGGAGCCCATCAGTTTTATGGGAAAGAATGGACAAATACCTTTTCCAAATTATCTTTCCTCCAGGTTTCAAATGGGTCCTGGACTCAGTTTTGTTGCTGTGGGAGCAGTCATGACGTCACACCTGGGAGCTGTGATGTCACTGAGGAGTAATCACACGTTGGAGAAGACAGCAGGAAAAAGGAAGTAAAGAAATGTGTTTATCCACAAACCCTCCTGCCACGAGGAACTGGAATCTCCGATGGTAATTTACCACACGTCGCTAATGTGTTTGTTATAATGCATTTCTTAATTCTTTTTTCCTTTGATTCTGGCTGCACAGGATGGTTCATCAGGGCTGGAGCAAGCAGGGGAAGCAGATTGAGATGAGCATTACGGATCTGCCGTGCTCTGGTTTATGGTTTGTTCCCAGCGATACACAGTAAGTAAAACAAGCGCTGATTGAGTCAGCTGCCTCCTGGGTGTTCATTTGCTGGAGTGTGAGGAATATTAATGCTAAGAACATCCTCGTGCACCAGGAAAGGCGGGAGGAGGCAAGCAGATTACCCCGGCTTAGGGGTATTATACACGCGCCTGCAACTTCCAAAGACACAGAGAGGAAATATTTCTGTGGGGTTTTGTCTCTTTATCTTCTTACAGTCTTACAGATTTTGGAGATGCATTGCCCAGGAGTTATTAATACTCAGAGTTTTCAGGCGGGATTGTGATTATTTCTTTTTTTTTTTTTTTTTTTAATCCTCCTTTATACAGGGGGGAGGGAAAAAAAAAAGGAAAAAATACAAGCGCTGAGCTTCATCAGGATAAAGAAAGAGCAGGTTCCAAGAGAAGAAAGAAGAGATGAAAAAGAGAAGTTTGATTAAAATCCCCTCTTGTTCTGTGTGTTTGATGTAAATATCTTCACACCTTTCTCTTTTCCTTTGCAACCTCAGCAGAGGGTTCAGCCCGTCACCAGGGGATTGAGTTCCAAGCTCAGGGCTTTGTAGTTGCTGCTGCTCTTGCTGCTGTTGTCTAAAGGGATTATAAGCCTTTGTAAAGCTTGTGTTAATACCCTGGAGGGGAAAAATGAGTTTCCAAATAACCTTTGTTGTGCATTTCCTGTCTAAGGTACCCCAGGAAAGGAAAAATCAGCGAGCGTTTTGGCTTCATGAGGAGGTCGTTGAAAGTTCACAAACAAGGTCTGCAGCCTCTCTGACCCTCTCCAAGTGCAGAGATGCTCCTTGTCCTTGTGCTGCTGACACCAGGACCTGCTAAGAATAGCAATGCCCTTCTCTGTGCACCAGGAAACGTGTTCAATTTTAAACTGGATTTAAAAAAAAATATCTGGAGAACCTGCATTAGGTGCCGAGCTCCCAACACATTTGGGCACTTTATATTCCGTACCATCTTTGGAAAATCCCAGCTCAGGATCCAACTCCACAGCTTCAGCCTGACTCTCTGCATCTTTTCAAACCTTTTTATTTTTTTTCCCCCTTGCTGCAAGAGGATTGGTTTTGAGCCACATCTCCCCCTCCAGACGCTGTAAAGGTGCAGAGCTGTTTGGTATTCAGGGAGAGCTGGAGGCTGAGGGTCATTCAATATTCCAGTGTGAGGAGTGGGCTGCTCAGCATTCCAGGTGTGTGCCAGCACCAGCAGCCAGGACTGGGCAGCTGTGGATGGCTCAGCATCCCTAAGGCGTGCTCCAGGTGCTTCAAGGCTGTCAGGGAGCAGGACCAGAGTGAGAGTCCCTCAGTATTCACAGCTGTGTCCCTGGGAAGGGCTGAGGACAGGCAGCCATCCCATTCTCTGCTCGGAGAATCACAGGGTCAAAGGGAAAATTATAATGGAGAGAAGAGGGAGAGAGAAGTGGGCAAGATGAGAAGGGAGAGTGATGAAAGGGCAGCACTTCAGAAAATGAGACTTCTGAGCCCCTCACTGGGTACTTTGCAGGAGCCACACTTTAGGTTTAAATTAAAAGGGTGAAGGCAATGCATTCCATCTTTCTAAGGCTGACTTAAGAACCCAGAGCAAAGCTGTCCAGATACACTCATTATCACATCTTTTTTTTTTTGCTGTTGGTCAGTGTTAGGTTCTGTGATAAAAAGATTCATCCCCACAAACACACAGGATCACAACGGGAGCAGGGGGAAAGCCAAGGACCTGCACAGAGAAATGCAGCCCCCTAAGCCAGCTCCTCATGGGGTACCACAGCCATCAGCCCCATCCCTCAGGGGGAAATTCTGACATATTGGGCACGAGGAATTTTTTTTTTTAACTCCCCCATTAGTGTTTCTTTCTGCCTGAAGTTATGACCATTTCACAACAAAATTGAAACCCAAATTTATGACAATTAACAGGTTTTTTTTTTATTCCCTCAAATATTTTTTCCTTACAAATCAGGCAGTAATAATTTTTGCCTTCTCAGAATAAAAATCAGATTGAGCACAGAGGAAGAATGAATCTGAGGTTTTGGATAGGAGAAAATGTTTCCAACACAGTCCTTTCATGAGGCCATCTGCTCCTTCCTGACCAGGTATGGGTTTGTACGTGTTATGTGCCAGCTCCTACGGAAGACAAGCCAGCTCTGTGTGCAGGTACTTCTGAGGATGCCTAGCACAAGGCTGAACAAATGGGCTGCCCATGGAAATTGGAGGAAAAGTTGTGTTCTGGAAAACCAAAAAATGATACTGGACTCTAATGCCTGCTGTAGGGGATGTAACTTCCCAGAGAGTGGATGTGGAGTTAAAATGGCCACCAGTTAAAACTCACCCTGCCATCGAAAGGTGTTGATTTTTTCTGTTTACATAGGACAGGGAGGAATGGCTTTAAACTGAAAGAGGATAAATTTAGATTGGATATTAGGAAGAAATTCTTTCCTGTGAGGTTGGGGAGGTTGCCCAGAGAAGCTGTGGCTGCCCCTGGATCCCTGGAAGTGTCCAAGGCCAGGTTGGACGAGGCTTGGAGCAACCTGGGACAGTGGAAAGTGTCCCTGCCATGGCAGGGGGATAGAACTGGATTATCTTTGAGGCTTCTTCCACCCCAAACCACTCTATGATTTTATGAAATCTGCTTCACAGATTTTCCTCCTCTCCTCTCCTCTCCTCTCCTCTCCCCTCCCCTTTGTATTTACCTTTTCTTTCTCCATCAACCCTTGGCCTTAAAGCATGAAATCAGAGGTCTCTGGATCTGCTACGCCATGAAATTATTTAGTGAATATAATGTTTATTCAAGATTCTTGATTCACTCAACCCACTCTCTAAAGGAATCTCTCCCAACATGCCCCCCAGTACTTAGCTATGAAAATTACATTCCCTTCCCCATGACTTTGTCAGTGCAGGGAACATCACAGCCTGCTTCAAAATGCTGCACTGTACTTAATGGTATTTTATGACACATTTTTCAAATCAAATTTAAAAGCATAACTGAGTGGAATTAAATTAATGCTGTCTGGTAATGTCAGCAGCAGTGGAGCTGTGCATGGCTGGCTTAGCTTCTAAATCTCTGGCAGCTTCCTGGGACTTATTTCTGACTGCAGGGTAAGAAGGAATGCAGTGATGGGAAATTTTTTTTTGTCTATGGAAGGGAATGTGTGGGAGTAAATAGATGGCAGCTGAGGTTTGGGTAGAGTTTCCTAAGTTTAGATGGAGGTTTGTTCCTGGGTGAAGGAGGGAATGGAAATTTAGGATATGTATCCATGTGAGTTTTGGGGTGATGGATGCATGTACAGGAGCTCTGAGAATATCCCTGTGTTACTCAGGCAGATCTTATTGGGTCTGGTTTTGGGGTGGTTCCATTTTCCCCTCACACCTGCTCACGTAGGATGATGAAATACATCCCAGCACCCACAGTAATTATTGTGATAATGATTTAATGGCAAATTGTTGTGTCACTGAGCAGAATGCACAGTTTGTGCTCTGTATATCTTGTCTGTGTGTGGTCAGGAGAGCCCCCTAAGCAGCTGGAAAATACAACAGAACTGGTGTAGGATGCAGGAAGAGTGTGTGCACGTGCTGCTGTGTGCAGGGCCATGGAGGTGTGCAGCATTTTGTGTCCACAGGTGCTGTAGTGCTTATTCTCCTAACACAGAGCCAACAAAGATGTGTTTGAGATGGTATCTGCCTCACTTATGCACATCATCTTCCTTTTCTCACTTTCGGATTTAAAAGCAGCAATTCCAGCTTTTTCCTTTTCTGCATTGTGAAAACATCTCATAGTCATTTCAGCCAAAATAGATCACGCTTGCTCCAAGACTGCACAGCACAGGATGTACTTCATCAGTACCCAGAAACATTTTTTTATTCCTCAATGACTTTCCACCTCCCATTCAAAGCCATGTACTTCAACATATTCATTGTCTGGGCCTCTTTACTTTCCACACAGGCAACACTCAAAATGTTCCTTTCAGAGAAGAGGGAGAACATTCCTACTGACAGTGCTGCATTACATCCAGGTGGCCTCCAAAGGAGCTCTGCTGGAGTGTTCCAGTCTCCTCTTGTCCCCACAGAGCACTCAAGTCGCCATTGAACTTGGGTTCACATTGTGGGGGAGGATGATGGACTCTGTTTCTCCTGATTAAATAATGCAGGTGGCAGCTGCCACTCAACCCCCACGATAAAACTGAGCTTGCCTGAAGTAACCCTTCATGAAACATAAATAAATTATTGCCCACAGGCTGCCCTTGGATCCCTGGAAGAGTCCAAGGCCAGGTTGGACAGGGCTTGGAGCAGCCTGAGACAGTGGAAGGTGTCCCTGCCATGGCAGGAGTTGGGAAAAAGATAAGTTTTAAGGTCTCTTCAAACCCAAACCATTCTAGGATTTTATAATTCTATGATAAAATGACCACTGGTCCTCATCTTCTCTTTTCCTTGTTTGCTTTTCATGTTGAAGGCTATCAAATGTACAATCCTCCCTTTAGAGAAGATCACAGAGCCCCAGAATGGTTTGGGCTGGAAGGGACCTTAAGGCCAATCTCATCCCAAACCCCTGCCATGGGCAGGGACCCCACAAGGCACCTGCCTCTCCCATAGAAGTGTTGATGGTGGTGCCCTCACCATCCCAATGCCCTGGTGATGATCCCATTCCTCCACCTGTTCCACAGGCTTTGGTATCTTCTGGAAACTGAGCCCCCTTTGAGGGCAGATCATGCATTTGTACTGGTGTATAAAGCACCAGAGATATTTATGATACTTTATAAATAATAAAGCTCTCTTGGATCTCTTGGAGATGCAGGAGTATAGAAAGAAGGGAGTGTAATAAGTCAAGGAAACAAAAAAAAAAAAAAAAAAAAACACCCAAAAAAACCCCCAAAACAGCAGCAACAACAAAACCCCAAAGGTCAATGAAAACTCATGCTAAGCCTTCCTAAGTATGACAGATAATGATGAAGCCAGAGGAATTCTGAGATTCAAAAAGGGAAGAAAAAAAGAGACTTTTTGAAGCTTCATTGCTCATTTTCTATGCCCTATGCAATTTTATTTCCAAAGATTGTTCCTTTTTTCTGGGTACCTTTCCTAAGCCTGGCTTGTGCATGGAATTTCCCTGGGATTTCCAAAGCAACTTTTGGGGCTGGAGGCACCCCAGAATTTCTCTATTTTTTAAAATGTTGAAATAAAATGGCTTCCCAAGGATATTTTCCCCCAGTTTATTTTTGTTTTGTTTTGTGTTTTGTTTTGTGTTTTGTTTTTTGTTTTTCTTTTATTTATTTCTCAGAACTTGACACGAGGTTGAAGCAGAATTTCATAAACTGCTCTCAGTGCACAGGGATTTAAACTGCTGGAATTCTGTATGCCAAGCAGAGGGAGACTGATTTCCTTAATTTAACCATCTAGGTGTTCAACCCCTGAGGCTGATGTGGTCACACCAGGCTGCCTCTGCAGCCAGCAGCAGAAGGCTCCCCTGGAAGATGCCTTGTTGGGGAAGATGAAACAGGAAAGCCTTATGAATATGATTGTCTGGCAAAAGATTTTGAGAATATGGAAACTATAAGTGAGATTGAAATGAAAGCAGCTTTGAGATACCTCAGTTACTGAACAACTGGAAAACAATGGCGTGGCCAGCTGAAGGTAATTCCCTTTGATGGAACAACACCCTCTGCTTGCAGACAGGCCCAAGGGTCAGAGCAGACCCTGCCAGCTTGGCAGAAGGGGCCCAAAGAGGAGTTTGTAGGGTTTAAAATGTAACACAGGATGGTAATGTAATGATTCTTATAGGCTGTATGTAAATGCTATAGGATTTTTATCTTGTACTAGATTGGTTAGTGAAAATCAGAATATTCAACACAGAAGAAGATTTATTGTATTGTAATGGGAACTTCGTGCTCTTGCTCCTTTTTACTTTCTTATGCTTTCACTCTCTCACCCTCTCATCCTCTCTCCCCCTCTCCTCTCTCAGCCTGCTCTGAGCTGTGCCTGGCAGCTCCCAGCAGGGCCCTGCACCCAGGCCCTTTGCAATAAACCCCAAGTTCCTGACCTGGCTGCAGAGATCTCTCGTCTCTGTCTGTCCTGAACGTCCTAACCCCTGACTCTCCTACAGTGCCTCATTTCCCTCTCCAGAACTGGCTCCAATCTGGGTCAGAGGGATCCTCTGGGGAGGCACTCACAGCCCCAGCCTGAAGAGAGATTGGGGTGATTATCCCAGCCCTCTCCCTGCTCCACTTCTGAAGGGAAGGGAGATGAGTCCCAGCCTCAGCAGCTATTACACCCCCCTGGGTTAAAGTGCTTAGAAATGTCTCTTCTTTGCCAGCTTGAAAGCCTCCATCTTTCTCACCAAGAGACAATTTCATGCTCTTAAACAAAGTGCTAAGGCATGAAAGCACGATTCCAGTCTGTTCTTTCTGTAGGGCTGCTTAAAGAAAAGGGCCATGTGATGTGCACTGGATTGAGCTGAGGAGCTGACATTGGTATCTGGGAAATGTTCCAGTACACTGAGCAAGAGGGCTCTGCTCAGTGCCAGCATGAAAAGATACAATTTTCCTGGAGATGCATCCATTTCCACCTGGCCTGCATTTGGCATGGGGAGAAGAGAAATTGCCCCTTGATCAGGGCATCTTTGACATATTGGCTTATCCCTCTCGTGAGTAATGGAGTAAAGATGAGCACACCTTTGATATGTTAGAGTGGCTTCCCATAAATATTAAAGTGAAAGGAAACTTCATAGGCTTATGGGATGGAAGAACCTGCAATTCATCTCCTCATGCTGAGGCTGAGGTGGCTGCCAGCTGCTGCCTTCCCACAGGGGTCATTCATGGCTCTCTCTGGGCTTTTCCTGCCTGCTTTTCTGCTTTTCCAAGGTCTTCATGGATGGAAGGAAAAACTCTGCCTTGCTCAGCCTCAATTTTCAAGGTAGCTGAGCTCTCAGAGCTCTTCCTGCTGTGCCTGGGGAGAATGTGAAATCACCATCACTGGAGGCTTTTAAAAACAGACCAGGCAAGTTCATGTCTTCAAAAGCATTGATCTCCCTGACCCTACTGGAAAGCAAAAGGGTTGACTAGAGGTCACTCAGGAACTTTCCCACTTCTGTTAACCACATTTGCTCTCTCATGGCACAGTCTCTGAAGAACTATTTCTCAGCCTGTGGTCTGCACAACACCTGGACATGGTGCATGAACTGATGGCAAAAAGCAATTGAACTGAGAAATGAAAATGCACTTCTTCCACATGCTATCAACAAGCAAACTGGGGAGGAAACAAATTAATGAGGCTCAGAGGTTTGGTCTTATTTCTGTGCAGCTGTACATTAAAGTTGTGATGGAACTTCCATATTTTTTTAAGTAATTTTCCATTTGAAAAGAGAAACAATGTCCTAAAGGCTATCAAATGGATTAAGAGCACAAAGCCTGAGAGGTGGCAAATCTCACAAGAAGCTCAGTGAGTTTCCTGTTATTAATCACCAAATCATTGGTAGAACACCAGAAGAGCCTGGTACCCTCCAGCCTCTCCTTCCCATGTTTTTTCTTGTGTCTTTTCTGCTTCATTTTGCAGAGTGATGCATCAAATAATCCCAAAGGAGGAAAACTGATCTTGGCAGGGTTTGCTGGTATCATCTGAAGTAATTTTCCTCCTCTTCCCAACCCATTCTCTTGCTGATTTCTTGTCAGGCTGTTTACACACCAAAGGTTTCTGCTGCACCCCTTAAGAGATGAGCAGTGGATGCTGATCCAGCTGTTAAATAGAAGTAAAATCTGGAAATCAATAAATCACCACCAGATGTTTATCAAGAACCCAGTGGTGCTGCCCAACTCCTCCCTGGATCGGAAGGAGGGAGAATTGAGAAGCTGCATTCTCTGCTGCACCTCAATGAAATGAAAAGTGTTCTTTTATTTCTGCCTTTTGTGGTGTCAGACACAAACCCCTGCCTGCTGCAGACACAGCCTGACCATGGCTCTGCAGCCTTGGCAACAACCAGAGGGAAGTGCACCTCTGCTCAAGCCAGGGATGAACCTTGAGAAAACCCAATTGTTTCAGAACCACACAATGGTTTGAGGAGGAAAAGACTTGAAAGATCTCATTCCACCCCCTGCCATGGGCAGGGACACCTTCCACTATTCCAGGGTGCCCCAAATCTCATCCAGCCTGGCCTTGAGCATTCCCAGGGATGGGGCAGCCACAGCTTCTCTGGGCACCCTGTGCCACTGCAATTCCAGTTTCCCCACTGTTCTTCCAGATTTTCACCTGTAAGAGAGGAACCAACTCAGTCTCTTCCCCAGGAATGTGATTGCAGGTTTTAGTGCAAGACCTGGATGCCCTGGGCAGATTCCTGGCTGTTCTAAGCCACTGAGCCTGTTTACATCCAGTTCAGGTGCCTGTGTTTTGTTAAATCAAAATAATTCCATAGGAAATTAACACTAGGTTTCAACATCTGTAGCAGAGTGTGTGCTTACATGTCACATCTGCACCTGTGCAAATGCCAATTAACCCTTGTAATTAGCCACAATTTTTCTCATTACCATTAAGATGAGAATCAAAAGCAGGATTTGCTTCCTCATTTTTCCTTTTTCTTTCTTTCAGCTGATGATTTTTCTATCAGTATGGTAGACTGTGGGATGTGTGTAATTGGCTATGTGAGGCCAATCTTAAGGAAAATAATGCGCTCAAACAAAACCCTCAGAATTAAATATCCAAGACCTCAGCACCTGAAATGCTGATTTGATTTTCAGAAGAGTTTCTTGCTTATTTAACCACCCAAAAGAAGGGGTAAACTTGTGCCATTTCTTTGCCTCTAGCAGTTTTACCATAATGCAGATTGTTAAGGGGAATCAATGCATAGAAAATGGAGCATTTTGGAGAAAATTTGACTCTAAGAGCCTACAACCCTCCTGAAAATGGTGAAAGACTGTGGTGATTTCATCACTGCATGAGGCTTTCCTGCCCTACTTCATGGTTTGTAATAAATAGATATTATCTGACAAGCAACAATACTTCCCCCCCCATTATTTATCATTATTCATTAATCACACCTCAGTAATCATCTACATTATTTATTATTATTCATTACCTTTTGAATAAATAATAACCATGGCAGGGATTACCATTGTGAGGAGCATGGGGATAGACAGGATATTCATGTGTGAAGTACCAGACTCCCACAGACTTTATTTATGAAGAAGTCTGCTGTGGGTAGGAAGAGTAGGAAGAATATTGTAGCTACTATGGTTTAAGTGAGGAAAGGCTTGTGAGAAGTATTACTTCTTATTATCCCAAATTATATAATTGAGGGGTGGAAAAATCCAGAAGAGATTTCAGACACTGAACTCTTTTTCAAAATTGAAATAGAAACAGCAAAACTTTATTTTTGGATGTTATTATTTTACCATTGGATTGATAGGAATGGATTAGCATACACTGGTTGTTAATGTATGTACTTACAACTCTTCTGAACACAATTTATTTTTCCTTAAATCTATTTCAGTACTGTATGGAGCTGCATTGATTTTGATGGAGTTTCTGACAGAGAGATTTATCTCCAGGATGGCTTTCTGATCACTTCCAAAGACAGAGATTGGGATCCCAATTGAAATGGAAGTCACTTCTCAGCTTAAAGAAATGTAACAGCCCTGATCTAGATGTCCATCAACAGAAAGCTTATTAAAGTATTCTTTAAAGCACTCAGTAAAGGATAATTCATGGCTGTCCTTTCTAGTTGATTAAAGAGCTAAAATTTCTTACTTTAACACAGTTCTCCTTCCTGTTGGGAATTAAACCTCAGACTAATTGTCTTACACCCTCAGAACCCACTGAGGTGTCCTGCAGCCCATCACTGAACTGCACTGCGGCCTCTTTCAGTCTTTTCTTATTAAGGTTTAACTATTTCAGCTTTTCTCACAGGTCCTGTTTCCTGGAGCTTCTCCCCTCCTTGCTGGCATCTGTTTGGATCTCTGCACTCCGTGCACATCAGGAAATGGGTGCCCCAACCCTCCCTGTCCAGCTGAACCCCCCCAGTCCCAGCCCAGCAGGATGGGTGACCTGCCTGGTGCTGCCTTCCAGAGGAGACTTTCCTCTCCTCACTGGAAATTCACATTCATCCTGGCAAGTACCAGAACCCCAGAGCCTTTTCCTTTCCCATCAGGGCAGGTTCCACTTTTCCATCAGGGCAGTTTTTCTCCCTTTCACGGACACAGCTGTGGTTTCTCCTTCCTGAGGAGTCATTTGCACCATTGTCCTATTGAATTTCATCTTGTTGATTTCCTGCTGCTCCTCTGATGAATCAGAATCCTTTTAAATTCCAATCCTGTCTCCCAAACTGCTCGCAGTCCCTTCCAGCAAAGTGTCACTTGCAAATTTTATAGATGTGCACCTCAGTACATCATCCACATGGATAATGAAAATATTGAAGTAATGTGGGACTCCAATCCTAATGTCCTTCCAGTTTAGAGGAGAACTATTCATGTGTGACTCCTCAGCCAATTGAGGGCCCATCTTGATTCAGGACTTCCACTAGATCATATTTTCCTTGTTTGCTTCTAAGAAAATGCAGTGGGATGATATTAAAATAGAGATACATCACAGCTGCTGCATCCTCCTAAACCACTATGGCAGGTGGCTTTTATAAGGAAGGAAATTAGGTTAATATGATAGAAATTGTTCTTTGCAAGCCCGTGTTGACTGTGCGTCTTATTTTTATTACCCTCCAAGTGCTTATAAATTAATTAATAATTTAACCTATTATTTTTCTGGGTTAAAATGACTGGTCTATAGTTCCCTGGGGCTGCCTCTCCCCTTTCCAAATGTAGGAGCTATGTTTGTCCTTCTCTGGTCCTCATACAATTCCCACCAAATGTTATTCCCTATCAGACATCCAGGAACCAATTTAAATTTGATATGCCATAAAAATTAGTACTTGCATAATTAGTTTCTTCAAGTCTGGCATGTGCATAACTCAACTCTTCCGTGCTTTCATCCATCTGGATCTGTTGCTGTATGTGCTGTAGGTTGCCATTCCTTTATGTTAAGTTTCTTAGGAATCACATAAATTACATCAGGTTAAAGAAAAACCTTTGCTAAAAACACCTTACAATCATCTGGCTGCCCATTCTGGAGTCTCTTAAACCTTTTGCTATCATACCACAATTATGATGCACAGAAAAATAATAGTAAAAGGAAAAGAGGAGAATTTTAAGTACCCTGCTAGAGTCAGGGGGGTTTGTTCCCTCACACTGCAGGTTTGGGAGCACAGGGAACACCCTTTGACCCTCTGCACACCAAACCCAGGGCCACTTTGAAGCACCTCTTCTGGCAGAAAGGCCCTTCCCCATCCCTTGGGTGTGGGAACCCAGAGCATCCCTCTGCTTGTCCAGGACAGCCAGGACCCCTGCCAGGGGGCTCAGAGACCCTGGCACAGAGCCCAGAACACCTGTGGGTTTGATTGTGACCCGTGGAGCAAATTACCAACCTTAGATGAAGATCAGCAAGCCACAACAGTTTAGGTAGAATATTAGTGAAGTTATCACGGGGTGGAAAAGTAGATTTTGGGGTTTCTGGTATGGGGGTTCAGGAGTCAAGATGGAGGGATCTGGGCGTGTCCAGCCTTTCTCCTTCTTCTTCTTGGCCTCCATCTTCTGCTGTGCTGGTGGCACTTTTGGATTGGTTTAGAGTAGAAGCTCACTGTCTAACATAGGTGATAGGTATTGGGAAGTAATTGTAAACATTGTGCACGTAGTTTTTAGTATAAAGATATAACACTGCCCTGGGGGCAGGCAGAGTGCCTGGAACTGTCCTGCTGGATGGACCTTGGCAGGGCAGGAGAAAGAATTTTATAGATAAGGAACAATAAACAACCTTGAGACTGAAAAATGAAGAGTTCTGACTGCTTCTTCAAGTGCCAGGCTGGGAAAAGAGACTTTCCAACTTTTCTTGGGGTCACACTGACCAGCTAGAGATCCTGACACTTGGGCACAGGTTGATCTACACCTCTTTTGCCTGGAAGGCAAATAACTCTCAAGCAAAACATTTTGAAGCTTCCTTACCCCGCATTTGGCACTAATGAGCTGATGAGTGAAATCTGCAGCCAAAGAAGAGCTTGCCAAGAGAATCCAGGTTCTCCTTGCTGCCTGTGAATTGGTGCCTTCCCCAAAGAGCCTGTGAGACAGGAAGGGCATCCCCTCCTTACACCATCAATCATCCCTTTAATTGGTGATCAGATGCTGTGTGAGAGGCTGGCAGGTGTCACTTCATGGCTGTGGAACTGAAGGCAGCTTGCTCTGCTGCACCCCTGCCCCTCAATCGCTCCTCGATGTGCTGGAGAATCAATGCAAGCCTGAAGTGTGACTGAGAGCAGCAGAGGGGAGACAAACAGGAGCATGCAGGAGTTTATCTCCCTGCAGAGCAGTGCGTGGGTGACAGCTGAGGCAGCCAGAGCTGAAAGGCACCTCAGACTGCACTGAGGTGTTGTCAGACATCAGAGACTCCCAGCACTGCCCAGCTCCTGTGTCAGGGTGTACAGAGGATTTCCACTACATGGACTAAAAATGAGTGAAAGAAACTTGCAGGACAAGAACCCCTATCGACTTCTCTTGGGCTAATGTCTGCTTTAGTTCATATATCTGATACTTTCCTTGTTCTCTTTCTCCTCTCTCACTCACAAGGGCTGTAGGTGCAGTGTCACGCATATCCCAAAGCACAATTTGGTGTAATCACTGCTGAACGTGCTTTCCTTCAGGATCGATATTCAGGCCCAAGATATTTTGGGTTCCTCATGATATCAGCCATCTAACCCCTATTTAGGTGACTAACTCCTATTTTAATCAGCAAAAGTTAAGTCTTTAAATATCTTTAAAGAGCTGGTCCCCAGCGTCTTCCAGCTTCAGATCCAATCACTGCTTCATCAGTCCCTGGGTCCAATCAGCAGTGATTGATTTAATGATGTCAATATTCCTTTCCACTCCTCCATAATTTCCTGTCCCTGCCCTTTATGACTTACTATAGGAAGCAACCCATTTTGATAATTCAGTATTCCTGATGCAGACAACTCTGCTGAAAATGAAAAGCCAAATTCTCCACAGCCCCGAGAATCATCAGGAGCTGCAGCGACAGTGTTCAGGCTGCTATTTATTGAATTGTTTGTCTATAATGCAATGCCACAGTTTAAAAAATTAAATTAGTCTAATTATCCTATTTAAGGCGATAACTCTCCTGTTGCTACCACTCCCATAATTTTCTGCATTTCCATCTCCTAAATTATCCACTTCTAGGCTCCTTTTTTCTAGCCTGTATATATCTGAAAAAAATATCCTTCGAGGTATAATTAACTTTTTCATTCAGAATCCTAATTTCCTCTCTCAGACATTTTCTGCAGTGTTTAAACTATTTATTATGCAAACTTAGAGAAGTCAAAATATGAATTATGTACAAATCTACGTACTGGCGTTCTCAGCTAATCACTGCATCTTTGTGTCTTGTGGTTGAAGGGAACCAAAGTGCACAGAGTAGAAAACATCATAGTCCAGAGCTCAGCATATAAATTCTTTTTCCTCCTGTAAAAGACATTATTTTCCCGTTAAAATTAAATAACTTAATGTTATCCTTTTAATGATTTTATTTTTTTTTCCAGTGCACAGGTTGTTTCTTATCACCCACCACTGTGTTTCCCTTCCTTCACATCACACTTCCCCCATCTCCTCTCAGCACTCCCCCTGCAATGGGACATGTGGAGACTTGCAATGACTTCCTCAGGCTGGGGAAGATCACACTCAGCTGGTGTCTGATTCTTCTCCTTTTCCTGATTTCCCTCATCTGTTTTTTTTTCTTTGCCCTTGCGTTTCTTGGCTTTCCTGGTGGGATTTCTCGCTGTGATTGTGAGGGTGTGGACTGCCTTGTGCTTATCAAAGGCATTTATCTCCACACATCCTTTAGGCTTTGGCAACATCCTAAAGCATGCTGATGTTCTTGGGGTGCTGAGAGCTCCGAGCTTAGATTGAGGCTTGGAAGACATCAGAAAAAAAGAGATTGGGGTCCCAAGGATTTTTCAATCCATGACTCTTTTACTAATTAATAGCACCTCAGTGGCCATCTATGTGTCCTGTAAGCAGGAAGATGTTCAAAACCCTCTGTAGCTTTGCAGTGCCATATTTCCCTGTGTGTCTGATGGAATTAACATGGAATTACATTGTGTGGAGAAACCTTTTTGCCCCCCCATGCACGTGACAAGGAAAGGAAATTTCAAGGAAAGGAAAGGAAAGGAAATTTCAGGAAAGGAAAGGAAATTTCAAGGAAAGGAAATTTCAAGGAAAAGGAAAGAAGAAGGAAAGGAAAGGAAAGGAAAGGAAAGGAAAGGAAAGGAAAGGAAAGGAAAGGAAAGGAAAGGAAAGGAAAGGAAAGGAAAGGAAAGGAAAGGAAAGGAAAGGAAAGGGGAAAAAAAGCTTCCATTTATTTTTACCTATGGGATTTTTATGATGCATTAGCACAGAAAATGGACAAGCTCTGTGGGGTTACATCCAAGGAGAGGATTGAAATGAATTAATTGGTAGATCTGGATCTTCTGATTGTGTAAGGCTGGGATGCTTCACTGTTCTGGTTGAGAGGTGGATTTTCTGTAGTACAAAGAGTTCTCAAAGGGATTTGTCTAAGAAAATAAGACTTACTTCTCCTAAATTTAGCAGCCAAAAGGTCAGGCATTCTGTCTGACCTACCAACCCAAATTCAGTCATCCCTGACTAAATAGTTATTAAAATGGGTGGGATAAACTGTCCTTTTGGAATTTTTCTGTGCATTGAATACATGTAAAAGGAGACCAGATTTTAAATGAACAGAGACTGGACACCTCTGATGGTCTCAATTGTCCAAATATTGGAAAGGGCAGGGAAATACAGTCCTGAATCTTGGAGAAAAATCCCTTTTTTAAAGAAAATTCTGGGCAAGACTTTAATTTATCAGGCCTTTAGTAGATTTTAAGCAGAGTAAGTGAATGCATTGCTGTAGCTGTGCCCACATTCAAGCCCAAATCAAGGATGTTTGTGCTTCTGGAAGGAAATCTGACCAACAGATAAATACTGCTGAGCCTGTGCAGCTGAAAGAGTAAAGCTCCAGGTTGGTTTTTGGAAGACTCAAGCTCAAAACATGAGCTCAAACCATGCTGAATGTACATTTTACTCCATGCCTTTGGCCACCAGCCCAGTGGACATATGGAAAAAGCTGGTAGGTGCAATTCATTAGGAAATAGAGGATGGGACTTGTGAATGTTGAAACCAAAATACTGAGGTTCTGTCTGTGAAATCAGGGTAGGTTTTTAGAGACTTTGGGATTTTATTCTAGATGGGGTCATAGATCTTTCCCCACACAGATTCCTGCAGATCTGGGAAAGAGAAAAAACCTGTCCAGTGTGGTTTTGTGAGGAAGATCGTTCTTGCAGACTCCCAAAAGGGAAGGAAAAAGCATTGTTAAATACTTTTACATCAGCTTCTGTGTTTCTTCCTAACTGGCTTTGTCTCATTACCAAAGGCCCCTTACTGCTCTTTTCACTCAGGCACGTGGGTGTGTGCAGGAGGTAGAAGAACTTGTTTGGATTTTTCCTTTTCCATCCTGTTGTAAGTCAACAGCTCCAGAGGAGAAGGATTTTTGCAGCAGCTTAGCTGTAACCTCTGTGTAACCTGCATTTAACTTCTAAGTCAGGTCATGGGACTCAAACCTGCAGTTTCAGAAGACCTGGTGGAAATTACAGATTTTGTGATTTGGTCCCTTACAGCATCCCATTAGTCTTGAAAGTTCAAACAGGCCTGCACCAGGGGGAGAAATAATTGCAGAAGAACTGAGCTGGAACATCAGATGGAGATTGAAAAACAATCAAAATAAGTTAAAAATACCTTCAGCAAAGACAGCTACAGGCTGACGCTTCTGAAAAGCTGAGCTCCTTTCTCATCAGGGATTCTCACTATTATTTTTATTTATTGCTTTTGACACCTGGTCTATCATATCAAGAAATCTTCTGGCTCTGCAGCCTCCTGACAGATGCAGCGTGCAGCAAATGCCTTCCCAATGCAGCTGCCTCTGTCCTAGCAACAGGCTCAGGATGCAACCAAATCCCACTGTAATCAGGGCCGGACAAGTTGAAGGATGGATAAGATGGATGCAGTGATGGCTGCTGAGAGGATGAGGCTGAAAACTGTGTCTAGGAGACTTAAAGACTGGCTGCAGCAAATAAAATATGCGCAGCAAGTGGAACAGATAATGTCAGTTCAAATCTTATTTATCTCATCAGTAGGAGCTCTGTGAGTTTGTTGCTTTCCCTTTTTTTGCTATTTTTTGTTCAGGATGTCTCTCATTAACCTGCTTTTCCCTGGATTTGTTTGTGCCTAACTTTGGCAGCCAGCCAGCAGAAAGCAGGGCTTTAATTTCACAAACTGTAGATTGCGTCCCAGTTATTAAACCATATTTGTTTCTCTCTTTCCAGGGTTTTGTTTTAGGCTTGTTTTTTTCTTTTTTTTTTCCCTCCCTAGCTCTATTTTTTTTTTTTTAATTTCTATGTTGTTTTGCTTCTCTTATTCCCACTAAGAGAAAATGGCACTGAGATTTAACTCTTGGGATGCCCTAAACAAAACTGCCATTCCAGCTGGGCCAGGTGCTGCTCTGGAAAGGCTGCTGACCAAAGGGGTCCCTGGCAGTGCCAGGGGCTGTGACGCAGTGACAGAAGCTGCCAGGGGCTGAGGATGCCCTGCTGGTGAGCTGTGAGCTGGTGGATGTTCTGGTCCATGGGGTGAGGGGTACTTTGGTAATGCAGTGACTTTTGGACACTTTGCAGTCAATGAATGAGGTTTTAAGCAGCAGGAGGTGTCAGAACCCAGGAAATTCCTCTGGCTGCCCTGGAGGGCTCAAGCCCCTGCCCAGGGGGCTCAGAGACCCTGGCACAGAGCCCAAGATCCCTGTGCCTTTGATCTTGACCCATGAAAAAACAATTGCCAACCTTTATATGAAGAATTACAAGTCAAAAGAGTTTAAGTAGAACAATAATTAGTTTGTCACAGGGTGAAAAATAGATTTTTTGGTGTTTTTAGAATGGGGGTTCAGGGGGCAAGATGGAGGGATCTGGGTGTGTCCAGCCTTTCTCCTTCTTCTTCTTGGCCTCCATCTTCTGCTGTGATGGTGGCACTTTTGGATTGGTTTAGAGTAGAAGCTCACTGTGTAACATAGGTGATAGGTATTGGGAAGTAATTGTAAACATTGTACACGTAGTTTTTGGTATAAAAAGATAATACTGCCCGGGGAGCAGGCAGAGTGCCTCTGTCTGAAACAGACCTCAGCAGGCCAGAGAAAGAATTTTATAGATAAGATACAATAAACAACCTTGATAACGAGAAATGAAGAGCTCTGAATCCTTCTTCAAGTGCCGGGCTGGGAAAAGAGACTTTCTAACACATCTCAGGATCACCCTGACCAGCAGAGATTCCAAGAAGGAGGAACATCCATACCCCTTTCTTTCTCTCTAACCTGCAGTGGTTTACTTGGTTGCTCAACCTTTACACATGGTCAGTGAAAAAATAAAAAACCTTTCCCAGGAGATCTTTCCAGAGCAGATCTGAAGCTCCCCTTGCACAAACCCCTCTTTTTCTGAACTCTCAAGGAGCACCTCAAAGACAGGTTGTCTAAACTTCAGTGTTGTAAATCTCCCCCTAAGCAGGAACCGGTTTTGCAAACACAGACTCACAGTTCTGCGTCTTGGAGTTTGAAAGGGAGTTTTAGGCATCTGTGTCCTTATTTTAAATAGCTCTTGTGACTGCTGGAGCATGGACCTGCAGATAGGAGCAGCAGAGCTGAATAATCCACATTCAAGTTTGGGCTCAGGCCAAGTTACCACTGTGAAAATTCTGGTTGCACAACTCAGGCAGAACATTTAAACAGTGCTTGGGAGAGGGCCTTTCATTCCATGAGCTTCAGCGGGAGCCAGTGATGCCCTTCCTCACCCATGGCTTGGAATGGGACAGCTCTGAAACTAAAGGGATGCACTCTGAAGGCAAAGAATTCTGTCTTGCTCATAACAAGATTATTCTGGATCTCTAGAGACGTGTTTTAGCAGAGGATATAGTAATTTTATTTTTTTTTAATGGTCCATTTCTTCACTGAGTATCACCCGCATTCTGTAACTATGCAATATCTGAAAGTTCTGGAAAACATCTCAATTCTGTTGCTGGCAAAAAAAAAGAAACTATCAATACATTGTGCTTCACCCAGAGATGTCTCTCTTTTCCCCATGGACGTGCAAAGATGGCTCATTCAGTCAAGAGATATTGCTCAGAGGTTCCCAATCCATCAACCTGGCATAGAGAAGATGGATGGCAGATTCTTTTTAAAGACATGTTAGTGTACACAAGAAGTCTGAGAACTGTATTTCAGATCAACCCATAAAAAAAAAAAAAAAAAAAGAAAAAAAAGACAGGGATTGTAAGAGACAAAAGTCCCCCTCTAATTTTCCCTATCACGAAGTCTAGCTAACATTTCTAGCACAGCTGCTATCCTAATTAAAGCCTAGGGTGTTTTAAAGCACAGGCAGAAAAATACCATTATATGCTATTTCTAGTCTCAACTGCACAGTCTCCACTGAACCCTTGCCAATCCTGTGGGAAAGAAGAGACACAGAGAGATTTGGGCCCAGACATTGGATGTGCTCAGGCTCTTAAGCCCCCACTGAAATGGTGTCAGTGAGGATCCAGGCTGGAGGAAATCAGAAGCTACAGAAAGGTGATTTCTCAGAACAAAAAAGGTTTCTGTCTAAAGCCTGCTGCCACTCCTTACGAATTCCTTCTGTGTTTCAGGACCTGCTTGTGTTTGTTGGCCTTTCCCTCCCCATCCATTCCCAAGTTCACTCCTGAGCTATGAATTATTGGTGTCCCCTCAGCAGAGCGGGTGTGGGCACCAGATGGTGCATTGCTCTTGGGCTGGCAGGGGATGCAAAGTTGAATTTCAATGTCACTGAGCAGCTAAATGACTGAGGGCTCATCCAGACGCACTTTAGTCTCTGGTCTGGAGATATTGAAGCTGGGCTCTCACAAACCGCACAGAGCTGCTGCTCTCTGAGAGGGAGCTGCACTTTCTGCACTCACACCTTGAAACCTCAACACAGAGGCTTCAGTCTGGTAGCTGCACTTGTCTTCTAGGTAATTTTTTACATTCTCAATTGTCCTTTAAACATCAGGCCAGCCCTTCTTCAAGTATGTCTTTTGTTTGATTTGTTTTTTTTAAAAATTCTTTTGCCCTTGCTAATGCTAACAGTATTGTTGAAGCAAGAAAATACTGTCAGAGAGTTCCCAGCTATTTCCCTTTTCTTCCTTTTACCCAAATGACTGGGTTCATAATAGCTTTCATCTTTGTGAAATCAGCTTTGGGTATGAGTGTATCTGTGTGGTTTGGGTGCTATTCCATTTGCATGTGGCAATAGTTAAAGTCTCCTGCCACTTGCATCCAAATATCCCTCTGACTTTAAATTCTGGGACTGAGTTCTCTTTATCTGCCAAGATGATGAGGTCTAGCACTATCCTCCTGTTGGATAAAACACTTTTATCCAACATTTTGGGAAATTCTCATCTTTGTTCTTGAAAAAAATATCCAGCATATTTTAGTTCTAGCAGTGTGAGATCTCCTTCATAGGCCATGCAGATGAAAGTCTTTTTGTTTCTATGTATAACAGAGAGGTGTGTAAAGAGCCAGACAAGAAATCAAGTTTCTCTCTGGTCTGCAGTAGGTAGCAGAAAGGAACTGATTTGGTTTTTTATTTGTGAGAATATCAATTCAGATCACTTACTTCCAAGATCTCAGAGACTCAGAAACATGAAATGCCATTTTTGACATAAGAATATTGTCCTCCTGCTTTTATTTGCCTGTTTTTTCTTGCTGAAGCCACTGTAACCAGTGCCTTTAACATTCCACTCATGCAAATCTTCCCATCAGGCTTCAGTAGCACCAAAGTAGGTCGAATTTGTGCTCTTATGTGAGGAATTCCTATTCCTCCTTTCCTACCCAGAATCTTCACATTGGTGTACAGGCAATTAAAGATTTTCTATTCCTCCAACTCTCCTGGTACCTCAATTAATCGGGTTCTCAACATCTTGATTTTGTGCTAAATTAGTGCTCCCTGTCCCTTCTTTTTCTCCTTCCTTTTGCTATGAGTGCTCAGCCCCTCCTCTCACTGCCTTCTCCTCCACTGGAATGGATTTTCTCCAAGCAGCACAGCCTCGTGCTCACACAGAATGACCAATACCCCACAAAAACCACAGATTTTTAACACGGTCCCTCAGCAATTTCATGTCCAGAATGTTTGACCCGAGTGTGCGTCCAGACTTGTGTGTTGCAAGTGAATTATTTATCCTAAGGCTCACCAAACATTGTCCAGTGAGTTCAGCAATCAAGTCTTTTGATTTTTTGGGAATGATTTAATCAGTCCTTGGATGGTCTTTCATGGTGGGATGTTGGGATGACCTGTGCAGGGCCAGGAGCTGGACTCAGTGATCCTTTTGGCTCCCCTCCAACTCAGGAGATTCTGTGATTTCTTGGGGGAGGATCTGAGAAAGGATTTCTCTTTTCTTTGCATTTTTTTCCCCTCCCCCCCCTCTTTTTTTTTTTTTTTTTAATAGATATACACAATTTTCTTTTAATCTATGCTCTGAGTACATTCTCAGTCCCATGCAGATCCCTATTCCATTCTACTAATTGGATCATCAGAGATAATTTCCTACATAACAGCCTAAGAGACTCGAAACAACTGAACATTTCCAGTTAAGTGAAAATTATTCTGTTTTCCTTCTGTTTGGAGCTCTCATTCTCAGGACAGTAGTTGTGCATTAGGTCACCAAACCCTCCTGGTGCTGAGTGTCCAGTTGGGTAGTTCTGGTGTCAGCTGTTTGTGAAGCTCTTTTATGCAATACTAATATCATAGAATCCTAGAAGAGTTTGAGTTGGAAAGAACCTTAAAAATCATCCAGATCCAACCCTCCTGCCATGGGCAGGGACACTTTCCATTATCCCAGGCTTCTCCAAGCCCCATCCAGCCTGGCCTTGGGCATTTCCAGGGATCCAGGGGCAGCCACAGCTTCTCTGGGCACCCTGTGCCAGGGCCTGCCCACCCTCACAGGGAAGGATTTATTCCCAATCTCTAATCTAAACCTTCTCTCTGTCAGTATGAAGCCATTCCCCCTTGTCCTGTCACTCCAGGCCCTTGTTAAGAGTCTCTCTCCATCTTGTAGCTTCTTCAAGAACAGGAAGGTCACAATGAGGTCACCCTGGAGCCTTCTCCCAGCCTTTCCTCACAACAGAGCTGTTCCATCCCTCTTATCAACTCAGTGTCCTCCTCTGGACCTGCTCCAACATGTCCATGTCCTTCCTGTGCTGGGCACCCCAGAGCTGGATGCAGCGCCAAAATTCGAATTCCATTAGTGGAGCCTCCACCTTCCTTTATGGAAATGCTGCAGAGATGGGAACAGTTTTGCAGGGCTCTGAGTCATTGTGTTCTCAGGACATTCATCCAACCACCTCCAAACTCAGCTCACAAAACTCAGAGTGGTCCCTGGTCCCTCTGTTCCCTTCCAGGATGAGATTTTTGGCTCCACCTACTCAGGAGTAAGACACCAGTGCTGAGTCCCAGCAAAAGGTCCAGTCAAGCAAGGTGCTGACTCACCCAAGGGCTGCCAGCAGCAGAGACTTCCCTTAAAAACTCGGTATTTTAAAAGCAGACGAATAATGAACTCGAAGCCACATTTCTGCAGCTCAATGGTGACATCCAGTGACTGGCTCCCTTATTCCCAGGTGTGCATTCCAGAGGGGCAGGCCAGCCCTGCTATGGGGATGGCTCACATGTCTCCTGCAATCACATCATGTTCGTGCTGGAAAATGCTTTAAAACGAAATCCCTGCTCAGATTTGCATAATCACTTAATTGCAGGGCCTCACATCTCTTTTGTTCCCATTGAGCAGCTCGCTGCAGCCAGCGCTGTGTCCCAGCCCTAATGTACCTGGAGAAGGGTTTAGCTCTGTTGATGAAGAAATCCCAGCATTTTAGCAGGAGTGTCACCAGCAGCAGCTGACAGGTAACTGCTGCCCTGTGACCTGGAGTGATCTGGAATATTTTATAAGCCAAGGCTGGAAGTTGTTATTTTGCAATCATACCATGGCCAGCCTGAGGATGTGGGGTTTGGTGGGGCTCTCCTGGGCTGTTTGAGCAGAGAAAAAAAGGGAGGAAAGGGGTGAAGTGCTGGAAAGGAGCAGGAGAAACAGGCATGAAAAGAAAATGGATGGAATGACAGGGAATGGCAACAAAAAAAAAAAAAAAAAGAGGGGAAAAAAAAAAGGAAAGAAAATGTATGGAGGGAAAGGTATCAAAAGGAAGCTGAGGGAGAAGCAGAGATGAGGAGGAGGAAGAGCTGTCCCAGTCTCAGGGAGGAATGGTGTCATTAAGGGAACCGGTGCAGCAGGGATGGCGTGTGCTGAATAACTCTGTCAGTGCAGCAGCATCCAGCTTTCCACAGTGATAAATGTCACATGTCTTTGCTGACACTTGATAAAGGTTCTGTCTATCAGCAGAGCCAGCCAGCAGGGCCAGCTGGCTCCAGCTTAACCTTCATCACTGCTCTTTCAAAGAGAAGTCCCAGAATTTTCCTCTGTTTCACCACTCCCTCTTCCCAGCCCATTCACCCTGCTCACCTCAGTGCTTTCTGGCACTCAGCTTAAAAAAAGACCATGAGCAGCAGAAATAAAACTGTCTGACTTAGCCAGCCAAGGAGAGACAGTCTGGGGCTGGGCTCATCCAAGCGAGGCTCTCAAGTAGGATGGAAAACGTGGAAAAATCATGGAAATGTTAAAATAATAGAAAGAAAAAAAAAGAGAAAATAAATGATCTCACCCTTTAAACAAGGCTTGCAGCTAGTGAGCCATTGAGCCAGGCAGTTCCTCAGCCAGTGTTAAAGGATGGGTGCTGATTTACACCACAAGGATTTGGCCCTTGTCCTGATTTAACCCCAGCTGGCAACAAAGAACCACAGAGCTGCTCACTCCATCCCCTGCTACCAGAGTGGGATTGGGAGATTTGGAAATAAAATAATAACTCATGGGTTAAGATAAGAGCAGTTTAATACCTGAAACAGAGTAAAATATTATAAAAGCACTACTACTACTAATAATAATGATAATAATGAGCAAGAGAAAGAGAGGATTAAAACCCAAGAAAAACAACACAACTGCCCAACACAACTGCTCACCACCCCTGCCCAATGCCCACCCCATCCCTGAGCAGTATCAGCCCCTTCCAGCCAAATCCCCTCAGTTTCTCTACTGGACAAGAAGCTCTGGGTGTGGAATGTCCCTTTGGATAGTTTGGGTCAGCTGTCCTGGCCATTCTCCCTCCCAAATTCCTGTGCACCCCCTCATTGGCAGAGGCTGAAAATCCTGGATTTAGGGAATCAACAGCAACCAAGCCATCAGTTTGTTATCAATATCCTTCTCATATTGTACCCAAAATGCAGCACTGGCCCAGTTACTGAGAAGAAAATTGACTCTGTCCCAGCCAATGTCTCATGTGCCCACAAGGGGAGAGGAACATGGTGACAGAGGCACTGAAAGACCAGATCAATTAAACTGTCATTATATACTTAAATAAACTTTGGATTGGCTCTGAGAGCGCTGGGAAGTAACTAGAGTCATAATACTTCCCATGGGGGGGCCCCAAACTTCCTTTAAAAATGCAAACATGCTAAGCCATAATTGGAAAGTGCAGCCTGGCCACATTATTAGCTTCATTTTGGAGGTGAAGCCAAAAAGGGAAGGTTATTTGTCTAAGGTGAAAAATCAGCAAAAAGCCCAAGTGCAAAAATAGTAAAGCAGCTGGTCAGCCTAGAATCAGGAGAGGCAGCAACATCTGAGCTGCACAACAACATAAACCAATACAAACCACCTGAATTGCAGCTATTCAGGAAGTGAATTATTCAGAGAGGATAAGAATAAATCACACATTAGTACATCAGGTTAATATGGCAGCAAATAACAGGAGAACAGGGTTATTTAGGATATATATAAATTCTTGTCAAGTGAGGTCATTTTTTTTTTCCCTCTGGGCTCAATGAGACAAACATTCAGTCAGTTGTGAGTATCTCAGCATCAACAATGTATTGACAACTTGGAGGGAGCTCAAAGAACATCTTCAGAGATGATTTAGGGACTGGAGGGATTGATTTACAAGGAAAGATTTTATGCTCTAAGTGGAATAGATTCATCTCTACTATAATTCCATTGATGTCAAAGGGCCAAGCTTTGCCCTCAATTACAACAGTGTAGATGTGGCAAAACTTCACTGGAGTAAAAATGTAAGGTCATGATTAGGGGGAAAAAATGGAAAAGGAATATTGTTAGATTCTGGACATATCACTGTGGAGAAACAGTAGAAACTCCAGTGCTTGTGATATTAAAAATTAACCAAGATAATAGTATTGAGCAATATTGTACAGAGACCTGCAGTGACAAGGGAAATAAAAATACATAAGTGCTATTTCCCCATATTTTTATGATGATGATGATTACTGTTATATGAAAGCAGGAATCCACATCTGAAATTAACTGCCTATTGGCCCTTTTAAACATAACATGTTTTAATATAGACAAAATATACCAGGGGAAAATCCATCTTTGGCAGAGCCAAAGAAAATAAAGATGGTTTTTAAAGTATGTAATGGATAAAGCAAACCCCAACAAAAGTATCAACCTGTTCCAATATACATCAGCCAGGGATGGTAAAGCAGAGATGACAAACTGTTAATAACAATGGAAAAAAGGGAATTGTATTCAGTATCAGTTTGTAAACTGCAGCATAAAGAGATGGCTCTGAGGAAAGGTTTTAGAGGATGCCTGAAGTGAGCTTTAGGTTGATTTTGAATTCAAAATATGAATCACAGAAACACCAAGTTTTGATTGCCCCCAAAACCATCAAGTCCAACCTCTGACCAATCCCCACCTTGTCCCCAGCCCAGAGCCCTGAGTGCCACATCCAGGCCTTCCTTGGACACCTCCAGGGATGGGAACTCCAAACCTCTCTGGTTTGGGAGGTTTGGAATTTGTTCTCCATGCCTGAACACCCTTTTAGGGAGGAAATTCCTCCTAATGTCCAACCTGCCCCTCCCCTGGCACAACCTGAGACAATGACCTCCATGTCCTGTCACTTGTCCTCAGGAAGAAGAGACCATCCACCCTCCTGTCAGGGAGTTGTAGAGACTGAGAAGGTCTTCCCCGAGCCTCCTTTTCTCCAGGCTAAAGAACTCCAGCTTCCCCAGCTACTCCCCACAGGATTTACAAGCTGGTGTAGTCCTCTGGAATCCCAGACTTTCCCAATAGGTTGTTTGCTGTACGAGGGCAGAACCATTACCTCTACTCTTTTATCTCTGAGACAAAAATAACACCTCTAGCAGAAAAAAACCTCTGATGATTTTTGGAAAAGCAAGAGGACCTGAGCAGGTTTCAGAGTGGTTTTGTGTCTAGGTTTAGAAATAAATCAAGGCAGCTGATGTGCACAGAGTGTGAGGAGGAAGTGAGGCACAGGAATAGTTGTGTCTGTCACAGTCAAGATCTGGAAGGTAAGAGGCATTAAAATTCTATCAAAAAGACAGAATTTGCTCTCAAGCAGCTAGCTGTGTGTTTGAGAATCCCCTCTGGCTGCAGGAGGAGGACCTCTTCCAGAGGGAAGGATCCACAAGTGCTAAATTCAGTCCTGGAAGTCCATGAGCTCCTCTCTACCCCACCCAGCCCTCCAGAAATGTAAAACAGGGCTGTGGATCGTCCCAGCCCCACTCCCCTGGCCAGGGGCTGATAACCAAGGCTGGTAAAGAGATGCCCTAAAAAAAAAAGGTGCACTAAATGGAAAAGAAGGTCTTTTAAGGAAGTGCAGAATGAAAAAAAGGAAGAGAAGGAAGAGAAGACCAGGCTCGCATGGCATGGAGATCTCCACAAAGAGAGGATAAATCAGCTGAAAGATTTTGGCAAACAGCCAGCTGAGAAGTTGGTCTTGCTGGGACACAACCTTTGAACTGAAAACTGCTGATGGCAAGGAAGGTGAAGAGATCATTTAAGTTCACCAGTAGATGAACAACAACTATTATAGACCAGTCTGGGTCCTTTAAATCAAAATCAAGAGACAGTTTGGAAGATATCTAACCCATAAATACAAATAAAAGTCATAAATAATATGAAAGTCACAGTAACAGGATGGTCTGATAACAATGTGACATTAAAAATAAAACTCACTATATGGGATTACAAGTTACTTTGGATTGCTAATTTATCCTGACATAAATGCAGTGAAAATAATGGAAGAGCTAATAGAGGAACCAATTAATAAAGAATTAAGGGATAGGAATAGAATTAATGACTGTCAACATGATTTTATGGAAAATAGGTTTTATCAAATAAGCCTGATTTAATTATTTGGGGAGATTCCAAGTTGAACTGATAATCACATTGATGGGCTTGGCTTCAGCAAAGCCTCTCTGACTCAGTATCATAAAATGTTTTTGATTCTAAAAGTTAGAGCTACACTAATAGAAAAGAGACTAAACAGATTAAAAACAGACTAAACTTGGTGAGATCAGCAAGAACCAATTAGTGGGGCTTTACCACAAGCATTTTCTCCTTGGGAAATTTCTATATATACACATGTTTGCACTGGGTACTATGAAATACCTCTAGCAAAGACCCCCAAATTAATATCAGTATGCACTCACTCTTGGCATGTATCAATGCAGCAAAGTTTGAGGAAGTGGCAGGAGAGGGTATTTCTAGGTTGGATTTGTCTGACAGGTGCATGTAATAAAATATCCAGCCATGGTGGGGGCTGTTCTGGTATCCACGTTCAGACCTGAACTGGGATGGCAAGCGAGGAGATTTGAAATGGGCTTGGACACAAAATCCTGACACTCCAGATCCCCTTTTCTTCTTTGTCCTGGATCCCACTGCAATGTCCCATGTGCTGCTGGAGGCAGCTGCCTGAATTCTGCATTGGATGATGTCTGCTCTTATTTTCCCAGAGCCATCTCCTGCTGCCTGCCCTTAGATCCTCGTGCCCTGGTTAAACCTCTGTGCTGACAGCCACAACTTTGCCAATCCTACCAACAACTGTGTTTAACTCAGAATCTTAGAGCTGTGGTAAAACTCAAAGCCTTCTCCTTTGTGTTCTTCCAGATCACGTCCCAAATAACTCACCACACTCAAACAGCAGAAGCAGGCCACTATCTTCTAGAATCCATACAATCAGAGACCTCTCTGAGGGTCTTTTTCTGCCCTTCCCTTTTGTCCTCCTGGCAGATCTCTGTCAGGTTCTGTATAAAAAGCACTCCCAAAGAAAAAACAAGTACATATATTTCCCCCACTCCTTTTCAGATCCCCACCCACAAATAAGTGGCATGCTTTTAGTGCACTTAGTGTTCTCAGATTATGTTAAAATATACCAAACATACACTGTTCTAGTCTTTCATGAAAACTTTAAATTGCTATTTCTGGGCTCAATTCAACCCTTGCCTCATTCTGTGATAAAAGGACTTAAAAGCACTGTTCTAGAATAGAATAGGCTTTGGGTTTTTTATAGAGTCTTTCACATTCCCAGTATCCCAAAGGGCTTTACAAAGCACTGATGTAGAGACTGGAAGTACAGTCAGCGTAGGCAAATGCAGCATCCATTATGTGCTCGGGGATGGCTCGTGCACCCAGCACCCAGCCTTATGTAACAGCAGAAGGGCTGGAAAGGGAGTGCAGCAGCACTAGGACACCAAAATCCCTTCAGTGGGCCACAGGGATGGCTGAGAGGCTGGAGGAGTAGGTGGAGTGAAGCAAGAGAGGCAGGGAAGTGTGGCTGGGGGGGTTGCAGGTGCTGTGTTTGGAGCAGTCAGTGGCGCTGGTGTGCACCTGGGAGAAATTGGGATAGGGGAGCTTTTCTGGGCTGGTGGAGGCAATCAGCACCTGGGTGTGTGAACATCCTTGCTGGATAAAGGGTTAGCAGGCAAAGTGTGTCCAGGATGGAGTGGTGAGGGTGGGACCAGCTTCTCTGTGGTTGTGGCTGGGAGAACCACAAGGAGATGGAAATCCTGCATTTGCTGTGTGCCTGTGGAAGGAAGGGCAGCAGGAAGAGGGTGCCCAGTCCCAGTCCCTGAACTGTGTGCAGGTTATTTGTGCATCTGAGCAAGAGTGGGGTGAGAAATAATTCCCTCTGCATGGCAGGGAAAGGATTGCTCTGAGGACACTCATCATCACTGAAGTACATGGAAACAACTTCAAATAAACCAATAAACTCCAACTACTTCACAACCCAACCAATGGCCTGAGTTAATGAACAGCAGGGTGGCCACTGTGTTAGCCAGTGAGGAAATTTACAGAATCACTGGGTTGGAAGAGACCTTCAAGATCATTGAGTCCAAACCATGTCCTAACAGCTCAACTGAACCCTGGCACCCAGTGCCACATCCAGGCTTGGTTAAACACACCCAGGAATGGGGACTCCACCACTCTGGGAAGAGTTACAGGTCTGGTGAACATCTTGGGGATGAAGTTACTACAGGAACAAGAACCATGTCCCAAAGCTGCACCCACCCACGCAGGGGAGGCCTCTCCACCCAAGGCTCCCAGAAGGTCACAGCTCTTCTCCCAAAGGGTGACTCAGGGATATCCAGGAGGAAAATAATCCCTCACCAGGGCAGTGAGGGCTCCCAGGTCTGGGGAGCCTCCATAGGATCCATCCCAATCCCCAGGGGTGGTTCCCTCTCACAGAACTGCTGTTCTGAGGAAAATCACAGACTATTAAAAAGGGAATTTCAGCAGGGCCTGTGGAGCACCAGGTCAGGCTCATGGCCACCTACATTCACAACCCAGGAAAGAGAAGAAAATATAAACCGAGCTAAACTTCCCGGAGAGCACGTGGCATGGAACAGCACAGCTCTGGTTGGAACTGGCTGTGGGATTGCTTGATGTCTGCATCAGAGTGATTCAGAAAGAACACATATCATTTTACTTCCACCCAGTCCTTTGTTCCTTTCAAAGTCTGGCTTTTTAGGGACTCGGCATTAAAAATAAATGAGAATTTCCCGCTAAAGAGTTTTTTTTTTTTTTCAGTGAATCACAAGGCATTCATTTAAATGTAGAATATTTTTAAAGATGTAAACACCTAATGGAAGTTACTTACTCTGATGGAAATGGATCTGTTTTAATGTCAGGGTTTTCACTAGAAAAGGAGTTTAAATCAAATCAGGGAAAAAACAGACCACAAAGCAGTTTGTAACTTCTCCTTAAACACAAATACAACAGAAGAATAAATTTTAAACACTCCCTCTTCTGTCTCTTTTCTGAAGAGCTGCGGACCAAGTCATGCTATGAAGTGGTGAGGACTGAGAAGTCTTGAGTCAGAAATAATAAATGATAACACCCTGCAATGCCATGGAGGTTTGTGCATAAATCAGGAGAAACTGCAGGAGGCAGAAACACCATCATGGGCTTTTCATGGGGGATAAGAACCTTATTTCAGATGGAAGGATAAGGGGGCTTTATGTTTTAGCTCACTATGACCAAGATAGGTGGTGAAACTTTCCCATGTGGATCCAGAGACCAGCAATGCCTGCCACATTAATGCTGTGGGAAATATCACAGCACACTTCCACAACACATCCTTGTGTTGCTCCCTCCCTAACCCCCTGTCAGAGCTCGTTTTTAGGCAGAAGTCTCTGAGAGAAATTTTGGGTTGTGAGGTTTGTAAAGCCTGTGCTTGTTCTCGCTTGTAAAACCATCCAGATGTTCAGCTGCAGCTCCTCCATGGGGCTCCACATGACATTTGCTTCACTCCCAGATATCCCATGAATTATAGAGAAATGTTTGCTGCAGGCCAGAGAGAACAAGTGTCTGTGATGCTGCTGGAGCCCTGGCTTCCCAGGGAGGCCTGGGAGAGGAACAGCTCAGTCCCTGTGAGAGAGAGAGAGAGGACAGACAGGGAGGATGGCACAGGTCCCAGAGGCATCCTTTGAGAGGCAGAACATCACAGCACTCAGTTAAAGGAGATCTCCCAATCCAGTGACACATTAGCAGAAAGACTTCAGCAGACCACCCTGCTGTTCTATGATCTTACAGGCATCATTGAAGAGATTCATTGGAAGAGATCTTAAAGCCCATCCCATTCAACCCCCTGCCATGGCAGGGACATCTTCCATTCTCCCAGGTTGCTCCAAGCTCCATCCAGCCTGGCCTTGGGCACTGCCAGGGATCCAGGAGCAGCCACAGCTGCTCTGGGCACCCTGTGCCAGGAGCTCACACCCTCAAAGTGAAGGATTTATTCCCAATCTCTAATCCAAACACTCTCAGTTGGAGGCAAGCCTTGCCCATCCTGCCTTTCCCAGCACAGTTTTCCTTCCCATCCCAGCCTTTGCTCCAGCCATCCACTGCAGAGCAGCTGTGGCTTGTTTGGGGTGGGTGACAGCAAAGGCAACTTCTGAGCAAGAGGAAAAAGATTAAAGGGTAGGAAACAGCAACATTCCTATCTAAAAGGACTGGTGGACAGCAAGTAGATAAGCCATAAAAGCAGGAAAATGTCTCCAGACTAAAGTAAATAGTAAGCTCTAAAAATCTACCTCTAAGAGATTAGGTAGGTGGAACTTTGCAAAAGAAATCTCTGGGTTTACCCCAGTGTGAGCCTTTACTTTGAATCATTTGCCAGGCACTCGAAAGTTTAATATCAGCTTTTGATACAGTATTTTTCTAAAGTGATTTTGAAGATTATATAGAGGGAAAAGGTAAAAATAAACCTGAATGGGAGGGTTTGGTTACAAAACCAGTTTTACAGCCTGACAGAAAAGTCATGAATGCCTTGGTTAAGAATGAAGCCCTGGCAGGATTGGATATCATTTCTTAACTTGCAAAGTTTTAAGTGAACTGTCTAAAATACCAATGTGCTGCTGCCGAGATAGGCAGACGGAAAGGAGCTGATAAGCCAGAGACAAAGGAAATATCTTCAAATAACCTTTCAGAGAGACATCATTTAATGAACAAAGCAAAGTGATGGGCTTGGAGCAAAGTACTGAACCAAATACCTGTTGGAGAACAGCACAAAGGGGCTGTTTCACAAAGAATTTGGAGATGTTGGAATTTGCTCAAATTTCTTTAAAAATTATCCATGACAGATTGGACAGGGCAGGAAAAAAGCATGACAAAATGAAGTTCTAAACAGTGGCAGTAGCTGATGGAGATCTAATAACCTGGCTTTTCTGGATGAGTGGCTAGAAAGGATCTCATCTTTTCTTCACTTCTAGAACCAAAACCAACACTTTATAACTGACAGTTTTCAAAACACTCTTGAAAATTTATGGACATTTGTTACACAGGGATCTCACTGTGGAAATGCTTTTTCTTTTTGAGTGGTTAAAATCAGTTCCCCCTCATATTTGTGCAAACAAAGCCCTGTAGAGTGTGTGTGCAGCAACAGAGAACTAATACAGGTTCATTGCAATGATTTTAGTGCTACTGATTTATGCTGGCTAAACATCTGGCTTTGCTTCTCCACTGTCCTAAGTTTATAGATTTTTCACTCTGCACGTTAGATTTTTCCTACAGTAACAACTGAAAGATGAAACTTAAGCAGAGCTGGACAGAGACATGGGTAAAGCATAAAATTTGTGGGATTTGCAAAGGACATAAAAGCCCATTTACCCCCAGGTTATGCTGCTGAAATGGGCTGCAGAATCTGGAAAGAGACATTTTTCTTGCAAATACTTTACTTTGACTGCTCCAGCTAAGAAATACACTTAAATCTGAAGTAAACTCTGGTGGAATAAGCTATACCAGAACCTGTAATATATGTCCAGAGGAGATCTCCATCCCCCAAACCAGGTGCATTTCCCTCCTGTGCCCTCCCTGCCCCTTCTGCGCTTTGCCAGCTGGCCCTCATAATAAAGTAATAAAAATTCAAATGAGTTTTCAGGAAAATATACCTGCAGAGGGGAGACACCTCCTGTCACTTTAATAACACACCAGGTTAATAATATTAAATCACTGCAGGCCAAGGAAATGTCACTGGAAATATTTAAGGCTTCCCACTCAGGAGTGATGAGACTTTAAAGCAGCTGGGAAAGAAGCAGAACTGGGTGGGAAGGACTGGTGAGGCTGATCCTGGCCTGCAGGGAAAAGCAATTTTGCAGGGCCTGTCTTCTCATTTAAGGGCTATCTAATATATTAAGAAAATAAAAGCTTATATAATGCTGGAATTGAAATACATGCTGGTGAAAAGGGGCAGGACAGCTCTGCAGGCAGCAATCCCAAATTTATCCACCAAACCAGCACAAGATGGACAAGAGAGGGGCCAGATTTAACCTTCTGCTGTGCAGAGAGGTTGTTCCTCAATTAAAGTCAGAAGTGAGGATTTTACTGACATGAAAATCACCGTGTCCATTTGAACTGGCCATACTCAGGTTTGGGTTTGTACCATACCTTGGGCATTTTGTTGAGGGAATCGGTCTTAAAACAAACCCAGCAATCTAAAATACACAAACCTCTCCTAAAGACAGATGGACAGCACAAGTTTAAGGCTGGCTGGGGTTGCTAGAATGATACAAAGCTTTTTGACAGAGCTGTGGGATTTGTGTCACTTAAAAAAAAAATACTATTTCAATTTTTTTTTATTGATCCACAGATATTACTGGATAGTGTGAAAGTGGCCAGATCCTTAGCTCAGGAGAAAAAAAACCTTCCCTGGAGCTGTTCTGATTTATATCAGCTAAAGGTAAAACACTCTTCCAGTGAGGATAATCCACATTTGTTTGGTTCTTGAGTTTGCTGGACAAATGATTCAGAAAGGAGAGGGACTGAAGCAGGATTGTGACTTGAAGGACCCTTGTCTCTCCTGCTGCTCACAGCTCTGCTTCTCTTCCCATCAGAAGGAAGCCTGGAGCACAAGAACTGCTTGTTCAGACTCCAGCTTGTCAGGCAGAACTTTATAAAGCTTCACATGATCTCAACGTGCTCAGATTCCATAAATGCAACTTTTAGCTGGGTAGTGACAAAGCCCCGTGTATGGATTAGAAGGGTTGCCACCAAAACCTAAAAATGGTGCTGAAGAGAAGGACTGTGACAAATGGGAGATTTCGAAGCCTGAAATAAAGAGATTCCAGCCCATGTTGATCCTTCCTTGGCTGGCATCACACAGAGTTGTGCCAGCCACCTCCCGACCTCAGTGGAAAGAAATCTCCACACCAGAAGGAAAACTGGCAAATATTACTCCAGCCTTAAAATAAAAATAACCAACAAAAAACAAAAACAAACCCAACTCTGGAGCCCAAATCACCAGGTCTGATTGCTGCACCAGGCCAAATTATTAGAAAATAACCCGAAGAGAATTAGTGAACACATGGGCAGCACATCATTCTTTGGGAAGAGTCAATACAGCAGTTGTAGAGTGAAGTCATCTCTCACAAATCATTCCAGGCTCTTCCAAGTGATTAAGGAATATATCAATAGGGATGATTTAGTCAATGCAGAGCTCAGAAATTAAAAAACAAAACAAACCTCTCGTGGTAACATCTCAAAGCTCTTAAAGCAGCTCTGGGCTCATGGGATGAGAGAAGTTTTCTTGTTAAAGCACCTAAAAATCCAAGAATAAACATATTTAATATATTCATAATTGGACAGGAAAAGAGGGTTCACAGAAAGAAGATGAAGTTTGTGGTAGACACAAAATAACTGAGCATAGTCAAATGTGAACCAGACTGTAGAGAATCACAGAATACTCCTGAGATAAGGATTCAGTGATGACAAATGAAATGCAGTGTTTGATAAGTGCTAAGTAATGTACACAGGGAAAATAAGCCAAACTCCACATTTCCAGTCAGGAATGGGATCTTGGAGTCATTGTAGTTACTTCTATAAAATGCTAGTTTAGTGCTCAGAAATGCTCAGGAAGGCAAACAGCATGCAGGAACTGCTGGAATATCAAAGAATGGGTTACACATCCCATTCTCTGGGGTACAGCACAGGAGGAAAGGGCTACAGCCCCTGAGCTCTCCACCATACTCCGCTTCCCAGGGAATATTGCATCTTGCCATGACCCCAGCAACAAAGCAACGTTTGTTTATGCAACCGAAACATTGCAAATAGGTTTTGTACCCATTGGTCCTTTCCCTGTGTTGTTGTGTGTCACAGCAGCACCCTGCTGGCATGAGCCACGAGGTGCCACCAGCACCAATGTCACTTTTTATCATAATGGGCCAGATTCTCTGCAGGCAAAATCAATGGCATTCCCTCTGGATCAATAGTCGGGGCCCAGTTTGCTCCAGATCAGGAGGTTGCTAAATAAAAGTGATGCTGGACATTTCTTGAAATGAGCAGTTTTCCATCTGAGGACTGAAGAATAGGATCAGGTGGGTTTCATGTTCATCAAAACAGGGCAAATAAGGTTTTATTCTGTGTAATATAGACATTTCTTTCAGTGAAAGAAAAAAAAAAAACCTCTGCTTGCTTTTGTTTATTTGATGTTTCCCCTCCCTACTCAGCCCCAGAAGAGAAAATAAGCTGATAAAGTCTATAATAACACTAGCACATGTATCAACAATACTGACATGTTTTCAGTTGAATTTTCAGTTCATTCTATTTTCCATCTCACAATGAAATTCAGTTCAATTGAAAGATTCAATAGTAATGGGAAATAAGCTCTGGAAATTGCATAATCTACTTCTCAAAGACCCAGGAATTAACAAACAAACATACAGAACACACACAAACCTAAAGGACCCACATTCTGTAAAGATGTAATAAGTCAATTAAATGCATGCTCAATGTGATTCTTGGCCGATGGGAGAACACAAAGGGACAGGTCAGATCCTGTTTTCAAAAAGAAGCCTCATGAAAAGGAAAGCAAATGGAAATGTCATTATTGAACATTACGACGAGAGATGAAAGGAGTCTCATCCAAGAAAATAAAAAAGCTCCAAGGAGGTGAAATGTAAATTGTTCAGATAGGAAGCAAATGAAAGGAGATGTGAGAAGGTCAGTGATGAGTAAACATGGGGGAGAGCTGCAACTCAGGTTCAGGTGATAACAGTAATAAATATGAGCGGGCCTGAGTCCAAAGCAGGTGGAAATCAGCAGAGTTTCATCCCCTTCAGTGGGGCTGCACAGACTCACACCCACTGAGTCCTGCCCACAGCAGCACTCAGTGTTTGGGCAGCTCTTTCATCTCTTGGTACAGTGCACAAATTATTGTCTTCACCCACAGAGGGAGAAAGGGAGTGGGTACAAAGGCCTTGGGGATTTTCATCTTTTCTTCTAAATGCAGATGTCCATTTTGGTTGTTACAGGATTTGCCGAAAGCCAGAGCCAAGCCATCTCCAAACAAAACTGAACTCTAGAAATGAGGTTTGCCCCAAAACTGGTGTTTCCCAGATGCCTAAAGGAGTCAGAGGACTTGTCCATACAGCACAACTCAGGGCCACAGAACAGTGCTTAAGATCCCTCATTGAAATAGCTTAAATATGAATAAAAAGAGTCCAGCATTAGCCCAGTGATCCCTTGGGAATGCCTAAGAGGTTTCAAGGACAGGCACTGAAAGGACATAAGAAAACACCCATGTTTAGAAATATTTATGCCTAGGAAAAGGTTAGAGCAGGTCAAAATGGGGAATTTTGAGTTCTGATTGCCCAACTCTAAGTTGACACACACGCCTGTGATACCTGCAGGAATTCTAGACACGGGCACTGCTGAGAGGGGATCCCTAAGCTGCATTCCCTGCTCTGTTGCAGGGCTCCTGGTGGCAGCTACACGTGACATAAAATCCCTGCAGAGACATCATTTTCTAGACAAGTTAATCATTCCATCAGGGCACTCCTTCCCCTTGCCATGAGCTGGAGCACAGCTCCTCTGCCTGCCCCTAAACTCGGCTCCAAACTGCTCGCCGCTCGTTTGTGAGGAGGAAATCCCTGGGCTTGGCACAGGCAGGGTTGTTTAATATGTGGAGCTCCAAGAGATCCACTGGGATGGAAGGTTCTCAGTGGATGCTCGTCATCATCAAATGTAGGATGATAGTTAATTAGCTGGGATGTCTCTGGGTGCCCAGGAGAGCAGCCATTCAAGCCTGACAGAGATAACTTGTCTGAGGAGCAAGTAATCCTGATAAATGGAACTCCAGAAAAGGACAGGAGAAATTAGAGAGGCAGGAGCATTATCTCTCCATGTGAGATTAGGAGTTTTGATCCCCCTTTACCACGGTGTAAGTGAACACTGACACTCCAGCTGGGCTGAGGAGATATTTGGTGCTCTCATCCTCGCTGACCCTCAACATCCACAGCTAACCCTGCTGGAAAAAGGCCCATCAAAAAGGGCTTCTGCCCATTTGTGTATGTTCCAACACAAATGTAAAAAAAAAAAAGAAAACATTTTCAAAAAATACATATTTAATATGTATTTTTAAGCTCTGGAAATGGCATAATCTACTTCTCAAAGACCCAGGAATTAACAAACAAACATACAGACCACACACAAACCTAAAGGACCCACATTCTATAAAGATGTAATAAGTGAATTAAATTCATGTTAGCATGTTCAATATCTGTGACAGTCTGGTCCTTTCTGGGGTCCCCAGCTCAGGAAGGACATGGACAGACTGGAGAGAGTCCAGAGGAGGACACAAACTTTATCAGAGGGTTGAACTATGAGGAAAGGCTGAGGGAGTTGGGACTGTTCACCCTGGAGAAGAGAAGGCTCTGGGGTGATCTGGTTGTGGTCTTCCAGCACCTGAAGAGAACCTGAAGAAAGATGGAGAGGTATTGTTTACAGCACCTGGAGCGACAGGACAAGGGGGAATGGCTTCAAACTGACAAAGAGCAGGTTTAGATGGGATAACAGGAAAAAATCCTTTGCTGTGAGAGTGGGTGAGGCCCTGGCACAGGTTGCCCCATCCCTGGAAATGCCCATGGCCAGGCTGTATGGAACTATGAGCAATCTGGTCCAGTGGAAGATGTCCCTGGAACTAGAGGAGCTGTGAGCTCCCTTCACATCCAACCCATTCCAGGATTCCCTTAGAGGTCTCTGAGCGAGTGCAAATGCCCTGCTACAGGCACCAGCAATTAAAAATTACATCCCCTGGCTGCTCCGGAGCAAACCCAGAAGCAACAGCCCTTCATTTGTGCCAGGAATGCAGCATTCAGACATCCTACAGGGATTTGTTTACCACTGATGATGAAACTCCACAAAAAAACTCCTTAAAACCTGACATGTGTATCTCAGTTCAGCCATGAATAAAGATGCTTTCCAAGTCTGGGCTGCAATTTGTGAAACCTGCTGAGCAGAAAGGTGGTTTGTAAGATATTATTATTAGGAATTTTATAAAACTTTGAAGGTTATTATTGCTCCAGATTAGGTTGAAATGTTTAATTATGAAGAGAGAGGTTTCTGGGCTTTTCAAAGGGTAGGAGCCTTTATTGATTTTATTAGTCAAAGAAGGTGATAATTTTTACCTTAATAACCAGAGAGCAATTTCTCCCTTAAACAGTGATTATAAAATACTAATGGAAATACCACCAGAAAAGTCTGAGGAAAGTCACTCTTTTTTCTTATTTTTTGTAATCAATCTTACTCTATCAAAGGCTGCAGAAATAGAGCAATAATCTAAGAGGAACTGTGGACACTTGTGAACTTGTGGGCAGATGTGGCAATGCCTTTGCTTCTAATTGAGGCTGGATCAAATGAAAGCCTGTGGTTGGATGAACTGTAATTGCTTGCTCAGGAGCTGCAAACATGGTCAGCTACCTGAGGTGTTTGTTAAATGGCTCCAGGACTTCTCAAAGGTGTCTGTGGAAGGCAGGTGGATGTGGCAGCAGCTCGCTGGCCACAGAGGGCAGGCACAACTTTCCCAGGCATTGTGCTAGGGAAGGCTGTGAGAAGATCAGAGAAAAGAACGAGAAACAATTCTTATCTTCACCTGCTGCACCCGTGGTTTTGAACATGTGGAATGTGCTATGGAGATTTGTTTATCAAAGGGTGGTTTCTTAATTGGCCAATGGTGATGGTGTTTGGATTGAAGGAACAATTGGGTCCACCTGTATTGGACTGTCTGTAAGGGTGATGGGTTTCTTAATAAGTATGGTATAATAAAGTGACGGATCAGCCTTCTGGAATCATGGAGTCAATGCTAATTATTAAAATTAATAATTATTACCCCTGGAGTCAATGCTAATTATTACCCCTTTGGGCATGCCTGGCAATGACAGGTGGAGATTGGACAGGAATGGCTTCAAACCAACTGAGCAGCCAGGTGTGAGTCACCTGTGGGGGTTTTGTGGTGTTACACAGGGGGAAGATGCCCCAAGGTGCCTGGGACATCATCCTGCACTGGGAGATTGTGGTGCCCCCAAACCTCCCTGCACAGCTGGAGAGTCAGGAACAGCTGGAAGCAAAGCCAAGGATCCCAGTTCCTCTGTGCCAGGGGCTACCAGGCCACGATGGCTCATCCATAGCTGGCTCAGGGTTTATTTTATTGTTTCCTTTAGACAGGAGCTGCCTCACTGGAAGAGGGCAGAGCTTCAGGCAGCCCAGCTTTGCTGTCCTGCCCAAGAAACCCTGTGGAAAACCATCCCAGGATGTCCTGTGCACCCAGCACGTCTCTGCCCTCAATTAACAGCTGCTTTATAACCCCAAAGCATGACGTCCTCCATCCTTCATGCATTTTTTATTTTCTCTAATAGAATTTCCCATTATTCATATGAATCTCTAATCCTTTTGTGAATCCTCCAAGGCTCTCGGCTTCAATAACGTCTGTGGCATTGAGTGCCACGTGTTAATTATGTGCTGTGTAGGAAAAGTATTTCTTACTATCAGTTTTAAATCATTTGCTTTAAAAAAAAATAATTTAATGGTTATACCAAGCATAATGGCATATAGAATTGCATAGATAGGGGATATCTTGCCTTAAAAATTAATTATGGTTTTCTGAACACTGGGAAACTGAGGCATGAAAGGACACAATGTAAAATTGGTCATTTGCTGCTAAAGATAGAGCCTAGGAGTTCTACTTCTTATATTTTTTTCCTCCAAATAAATAATAAATATGTTTTGCCATATAAAGAAAGCTGATTTAGACATTTCAAGTTTTCTTGTTCATTTTAAGGAACAATCTCCTTGCTTTGCACTCATAAGGAAAAAAAAAAAGGGATTCCTATCTGATAGAGAGACTGTGTTAGAAGAAATGTCAGGGATCAGATTCCACCAAATCAAGTTTGCTGTTATCCACAGGGAACCCAAGGTAAACTTCTAGAAAACAAAAGCTTTGAAGATTGAAACTACTGGGAGTTCTCAGTGCTGGACAGGATTAAAGTCATTCTGCCTCTTCTATTGCCAGTAATCCCTGAGAGGAGATTTGATTCTCACTCACCACAAATAACTTTATATATTTTACTTGCTAATATTACTGGGGTGGCACGATGAACAAACTTGTGCAAAATGCAACCTATTTACCAGTGTGTCAAGAAAAGGCTCGGGGATAAAATAAGCACCCCCCCTCTAAAAATATACCTCATCCACACGTAGAAAATAGCTGAGGACAGGGAATTACTCTCCTGCTGCTTCTCGCTCATGTGGTGTATATAATGATTTCTGGGAACATTTTTATCATGCAGGGATAAAGGAGATGGAAAATAATCATCCTTACTTATCTAAGTATGGTATTTAGATGACCCTCGTTACCCCTGCATTGACTGCCTCCACACTTTTGGAGTGTTTGTTATACTCTGAAAATCCCATGATGCAAGAGAGTGTTGACAGACCCAAGTTACGGGGAAAAAACAGGAGAGAAGAGGTGACTTATTCAAGATTAGAGAGACCTGTAGCAGTGCAGAATCCTGAACCCAGGTCACCCAAGATTTAACTCACTGCTCTGTGTACTTCTGTAACCTCCCTTATTGACCCAGGCTTATAACCTGTCTCATCTATCTATAAAGCAGGGATTTATTAGGACAGGGAAATGTCTCAGCAAATGCCACACTCTACCCAAGAAACCTTTCCTGTTGGAAGTGATATAAGGGAAGATCATGAAAACAGGCAGTTGTAATTTTTGTTTCAGCTCCAAAAGGGTTGATTTTAATCGCAGCAAGAACTTCATGGGGTGGGAGTGCCATCACATCCCAGTTTGGGTGGTCACATGTCCCAGCCAGACGAGGTGTTTGATGGAGAAGATTATTGACAGAGATTTCTGAAGATTCAGTGACCACTGAGCATCATCTCCTCTTAGTAAAGAAGAAAGAGTTTGAGAAGAGGTAGAAAATAGGGCCTGAAATGGTTTTGAGTCACCAGATTTAAAAATGCAGACGTCTCCTATGGATATAGGTACAATATCACTGCAGTCAAATGTT
>NW_005054358.1:4315651-4336016 GCF_000277835.1 Geospiza fortis | reverse complement strand
TACAGTTTAATTTAAATTAATGTTTTAATTTTTCAAACAAGCACTGACATTGTTTATGAATGCATTACCACTAAATAATCACTCTTGAATATCAATTAACTTCAGCAATTTTAAACTACAAAGCCCTTGCAGTCAAAAGCCTGTGCTCACAGGAGCAGATTTGTTTAAAACCAGCAAATTCCATCAAGTTTTCAGCTGTCAGCAGCAATCAGGATTCAATACAGCAAGGAGCTGTATTCCAGAGGAGGATTTTGATGGGATACAGAGTCTGCAGAGCAGTAGGTCAGGACAAAAGCAGGAAATGTCTTTCACCCCCAAACACAATCCCAATGACAATTAGATGCCATCGGGGTCTGTGGTGAGGTGGAACTGGCTGTGGGGACAGTTACAAGGTGGGGAATGAGAAACTGGAATTAGAAATTGGATTTAATTCTAATTTCCAATTAGAATTTGGAAGTAGAATTCCAGGAAAACAGCAAGAAACAGGGCCTGACTCTGCACAATACAGGACCTGCCTGGTAGAATCCAAAATGAGTGTGTCATCTTCCCATTCCTTGTGCCTGTGCAAGGAGAAATGTTCAGGAGTGACAGCTCCAAAAAACGAGTCCCAGGCTGCGGGTGCAGCAGTACAGCTGAATTTTAACTTATCCTGAGAAAAGGGAGCTGTGAAATTCAACAAAGCTCCTGGCTGAGGGATCTTGGTAGGCCTGACCCAGCCTCAGGGAAGAAGCATGGCCTCTGATTAAGCTCTCTGGTGGTTTGGGATTTTTGGGGTTGTTTGCTTTGGGTTTTTTTTTTAATTTTTTTTTACCACCTAGATGGAAGGAAGACTTGCTTTCCATAGAATTCCTACTGGATGGATCGTGCTCCACATGGAGCAGAGCAGGGTCACAGCTGGGGTGGCTCTGGGGACACTTGTGCCACACAGCTCCTGTCTTGAAGGTTCCTTCTTGCTCTGCAGCTCTGGCAGCAGGAACTGCAGTGATCAGCCCTTGGAGAGGGTTTTTCCTCTGGTCTGAGGGAGCCTTTCCTTTGCACTTGTCAGCATGCAAACACAAGAGAGCAATTCCAGCTGCCAGGGGACTCCCCAGAGCACCAAAAGCTCAGCCACAGAAGAGCCTAAGCCAAGGAGATCACAAGTTGTGTTCTGTGGCCACTGTTCCCACAACCCCAAATTATTTCAGCTCCTCACATCCTGCTCCTGAAGAAGACATGAGCTATGAGTGCCTCAGCCTGCCTCACAGGGGCCCAGCTAACAAATGGAGGCTGCAATATTTCAATCAATAGGGAAAAAGAAAAAGAAGAAACGAAGCAGTCAGGGAAGACAGAGACATTATTGATGCTTCTATTACTGCCTGAAATTGGTCACTGTGGAGAAAAACAAGTAGCCACAAAGTGGACTTGGCCTGACCTTTTGCTCCTCAGCAGGCAGCAGATTGGTCATTCTGGTCACTGCCAGTGAAAAATGAGGCTGAAATCTTCTTTTAGTGGATGAGGGAGCAGTGCTCAGTCCCCACAGCAGGAGGGAATTCACAGGTCAAGGAGGAAGCTGTAGCCCTCACTGTGGGCTCCAGAGAGATTCCCACATGCCACGTTAGGACAGGGAATGCAGGATTGATTTGCTGCTTAACATGAGTGGTGTGTGTTCAAATGTGAGCAGACAGACTGCTCTGACAGGGAGAGGAGTTTCAGAGTGATGGACAAAGCAGGGTGGAGAAAGCTGAGAGACCAGCAGTGCAGTGAGGCAGGGAAATGGTGAAGAAGGGGGTGGAAGGAAGCGCAGAGAGGAATTTTGGTTACACAGTACTGAGATGTGACAAAGTAAACTGAGGAACCTGTACAAATTCAAAAGGAAGGACAAACTTAGGACTGACCCGCAGGGCAGAGTCTGGAGTGCCAGTTCTGTACAAACTCTGCTACCAACTTCCACATGGCCTTGGATAAAGACTTTCTCACTTCCACAGCAGCTATAAAAATGCTTTCCTTGTCCCCCTCAGGGACACTACAGCCCCTAAGGCTCATCCAGAGTGGGGACTTGATACCTTCTGGACACAGGTCAGAAAGTGGAAAGAGAAGATTTTCCAGCAGCACAGCAAAACTCGTTTGTGTAAGGCCAGTTGGAATTGGGCAGGCTGCTGCAGGAGGCCCCATCTTGGTGTGGAGGAGAGCAGAGGAGAGATGGGGGAATAAAAATAAACTAACAGAGAGTAGGAGAAGCTTTGCCAAGTGGGGAGCTGCTGGCCTGGAGAAAGGGACACCCTCTTCTGCCAGACCAGAGTGGCCCAAGGATGATTTGTGTATCCCAAGAGATGTGATTGCATATGACAAACTGGCAGAGAATAAATAAACAAACAAATAAATAACAGTGCTTTGCCCTAAAAGAGGCTAAAAGCTCATGAAGGAGCATGTGTGATTTCTTGGTAGAGCAATAGACATTCCACATGGAGAAATTAATTAATTCTTTTTTTCCCCAGTGTGTTTTGTTTTTATCATACCTGCACATTCTACAGCCTCAAAGAACACAAAGACCCATCATTTATGCCAACCTGGATGGCTTAACTCCCACAATAAACGTCAAGAAACAGCTCTTACCTTGCCATTACCACTGTGGGCTGACTTGGGTGGAGAACTCTGATGAAGAACAGACGTCAGAGAAGTGCTCTAAAAGAACAAGTCACAAAGACTCATAATAAACCTGTTTGGATGCACTTTGGGGAATGTAAATCGCTTCAATTATTCAAGTGTCGAGCTGCTGGGACTCGGGCAGGTTGAGAGTGGTGCACTGAAAGCCAAGGCAGCCCAAAGTGAGCAGGGCAAGAAGGGAGACAAGCATGTTTTCAGTTCAAAGTGCTCCACATGTGCTGAAGCTTGTAAGCATCAACTGCAGCTTTGTCTTTACTTAATGAAGGACAGGGCTGAAAGGGTTTGGGCTGCAAGGTGAAGGAAGAGGAGGAAATGAGGATTGGGCAGTAACAGGAGTGAGAGAAGGCAGCAAACCCTTAGTGTGGAGCAAAGAGTGGGGTAGAAGGGAGGTGTGTATGACACAGGGGTGATGTAGCTACCCCCTCTATTTAAAATCTGCTGTGATAGGTGTAAGAAGGTACTTTGAAGAAAGGAGAATATCTTCTACGTTTTCCTGGAAATGCAGGAAACTGAAGGAAAACTGTGAAATACTTTAATCAATTTCCTTGCTTGAACATCAGACAGGGATGGGGTTGGATTCAGGTCCACTCTCCTGCCCAGCTTATGGCTGGGTGGGCTCCTTCCCTGCCCATGCTTGCTGGCTAAAATCCAGCTCTTCTGATATGTAAATGCATTCTTCTAATTAATACCTGAATTTATTAAAGGCCTGTTTATTATACCCATTTGTTCTTTCAGCATTGTGCTTTTGATTTAATGGCTCTTTTCCTTCCCTGCTGCTACACCCTGATCTACTTATATACAACAATCCCTCCTCTCTTTCACCCTTCAGTTTTGCTAAGCTCCTTAGTCAGCTCTTAGAAGAAAAGATCTTCCTTCCCAGACCATAATTTAGTATGCTATTGTTTGAAAAACACCCGTCAAATGTTCATTATTTCCTCCTCCTCTTTCCTTGGCAAAAATTCAGAATTCTGAGCAAAACCTACTGTAGCACTTTTATTTTTTTCTGTCTCCTGCTACCAGCAGCAGCACAAAGACTGGCTCGAGTTACTGTAAGGAGCAGCACAGGTAAAGCGTGCAAGCAATTCAGTCATGGGGGAGTTTAATTCTTCCAGCCCACCTGAAACCTTTTTAATTTGCTTTTCAAACACATTTTTTAAGCAGCAAATCCTGCCTGTGACCAAAAAACCACAGGTAGTATTTGCAAGAAATAGTGTTTATTCATCAAAGTCAATGGGAATTTTTCGGGTTTATACAGCTCAGGTTCTATTCCTTTACAGCTGGCGCAGTTCAGGGAATATCCAGGCACAGATAAATGCTGGACTTTGTTGATATGATATCTTGTGTCTCTCTGCACTTAAGGGCTTTAGAAATTGATTAACTGAAACCCTTATCAGGAAGGTAACTATTATAATACTCATTTTACTGACGAGGAAAATAGAGCACAAAAAAGCTTAGCAGCAGCACAAGGTTACACAGTGAATTAGTGGCAGGAATACTGATTCCATCTCCCTGGCCTGACCATTAGATACACTCCCTTAATCTGAATCTTCCCCCAAGCCCTCTGCCTAATTTTATGTGCTTTAAAAAAAAAAATAATAATTTTGCCCTGCCTTTCTACATTTTCTAGTCTGGCTGGGAGCTATGGGAGAAACCTTGCCTATAACAAAAAGTTGGGCTCAGCAATATTTTAAGTACGACAAGGAAAAAAAAAACAACCTCCCAGAACAAGAACATTCTCCTAAGATCTTCAGCCTGAATTTGCAGCTTCAGAGAATTGAGCTAAGCCAGGGAATAGCTGGGTGCTTTATATGAAGCAAACTTCTTAAGGCTTTGCATTCATGCATTATTAGTAGCTTCATTCTATATCTAAGTTACTTATATGGCTCCTAATTACCAGAGGGTCTTAATGCCTCGCCTTAATGTGTTTATCCTTGATGCAGCCCAGTGGTGCAAGAGTGTTGAGCCTCCTGCTCCACAGGCTAATTTTGTGATGCAGAAGGCTCCAGAAAATTCAGTTTTTGGGGGGATTTATAAGCTGAGTCTTCCTCTACTTCCCCTGCCAAAAGCAGACTTCATATTACACTTGGGATTGCCTTGGCCTTGTAGGACCTGCAGGCTCTGGGCACCAGCCTGGTGTGGAGAGGTCCTTGCAACCTGTATTTAAATACAGAATTAGATATTTCAAGGTGGTTTTTTTTGTTGGTTTTGTTTGATTGGGGTTTTTTTGTAGTTGTGGTTTCTTTTGTTGTTGTTGGTTTGGTTTTTTTTTTTTGTTTTTTTTTTTTTTTTTTTTTTTTTTTTTTTTTGTTTTTTTTTTTTTTTTTTTTTTTGTTTTTTTTTTTTTTTTTTTTTTTTTTTTTTTTTTTTTTTTTTTGGTTTTTTTTTTTTTTTTGTTGGTTTGTTTTTTTTTTTTTTTTTTTTTTTTTGTTTTTTTTTTTTGTTTGTTTGTTTGTTTTTTTTTTGCTTTTTGTTTTTTTTTTTACTCAAGGAGTGCGTGGCAGAGGGAATTCCATTCGGAACCATTAAGGTTGGAAAAGACCTCCAAGATCATCCAGTCCAGCCTGTGACTGATCCCCGCCTTGTCACCCAGCCCAGAGCACTGAGTGCCACCCCCAGGGATGGGATCCTCCCTGGACAGCCCCTTCCAGTATTTCACAGCCCCTTATGTGAGGCAATTTCACCACGGTGAAATTGCTGTGAGCACTTTCCTGGTTAATCAACAGTGACAAATCCTGACTGAAATTAGAGTGAAGTATGGAAGAAAACACCAGCAATGGGACTCCTTTTCAGGGCTGAAACGCAGGAAAACTTAGAACAAAAGTTGTTAGACAACAACCTGTGATTTTTCATGAGCCTGAGAGAAGTTTCTTCTTGCTCCCATCTCCTAGCTCCAGTTTAACCATTAAAATGGATTTATGAGCACTAGGTGCTCCTGTACAAGGAGCCCATTTCATTGTAAGTTTAGAGATTGCAGCCCTGTGCCAAGAAGTGTTCTGCAGGGCTTTTGGACACCTAAAATGTTGCTAAAATCTTAATCTAGTCCTTTTGCCCAGGAGCAAATTCTACCTGTAATTATTAGAATCAGGAATGCTCACCTAGTCCAGGAGTCTGACTACTTGAACATTTGTCTCCATAAGCTTTACACTTTAATAAATAATTTACCCCCAAAATGCACTTAAATTAGATCTATAATTCCACCATGAGGCTCTGGTGGTGTGAGGAGACCTCCTGACTTTGCTCCGATCATTTATAATGCCACCATAAGTCATCAGTGGAATTGCAGCATTCTTATTTATAGCAGCGCTTATATTGTTCCTTATATCGTTTATTATCCTCATTTGGAATGGCCCCAGCTCGTCAGGAGGAAGAGATGCTGCACAGCCACCAGCTTAGGCTATTTCTTAGCACAGAAATGGGCCCTTCCTGAGGAAGCAGAGATGTTATCAGGGAAAGGATAGATATAAATTTCCTGGACATCCTGTCCTCATTTCTGCCGGTCCTTCCATTCGGTTTGGGGAGGATTAAGGGGATGGCACAGAGCCTGAAGCTTCTGGTGATCTTTTTTGCTTCTACTTTCCGTCTTGAGGAGGGCATGCTGAACCCCTGGCACTGCTCTGACCTGTGAGGAACTTGCACAGGGAAGGGGACAAGAAATGATCACACAAAGCCGCATCCTCTTCTCCCACACTGTTCAGGTTAGAGCCTCAATACCAATCCAAATCAAATCAAATCACATCCTCTGCAAATACAAATCACGTCCTCTTTCCTGCTAGAAGCAGGTTAAAATTAATAAATCAGGGATTAAAAAAAAAAATAATAAAAAAGTCAGATTTAAGATCACCCAGGTATCCCCAATGGTTTTTCTTTCCAGATGCATTATGATAATTTTCAATGACATCATCTCACACTATTTTTACCTGAGATTTTTTGCTTTTAATGGGTAGGAGATGAGCATGATCTCCAAGGTGAAGGTGGGGGGGGACAGAACTTTGCTTCACTTTATCTCAAACTGTTCATGCAGAATCCAGCTTGCAGCAGCTGTTCAGCACGACACACCAGAGTCCAGATAATTAAAAGCACTTAAAAGCAGAGTATTTCAATGGGAAAAGTTGCAAGCACAGCCCCTAAGAAGCCATTGCACTGCCACTGTCCTGCCTTGCCAAGGGCACTCCTAAATACAGGGGCAGAATTGGATGATCTTTAACTGTCCCTTCCAACCCAAACTTTTCTATGGTTCTAAATGTAGCATAAATTCTCTTAAAAGCTTAGGAAAATTGTGCCTTTGTGGTTATTTCCCCGTTGTAAGCTTGCCTGGATTTGTTCCTGTGGCTCACTGGTTTCCCTGCATCTCTGTCTTCGTGCTGGCAAGTTTCTCATTCCCAAATTAGGGTTTGGCCTGGACAATTTATACCCATAAAATACAGAATTGACAGTGGTGAGGGCACAAAGCTGCCTCTGCAGACATCCTGGCCACACTCCTGGCTCACAAGATGTGGATTTTGGAGGCTGCTGTGCTATAGCCCCAGGGACAACCTGCCAGAGGGAACAACCCCGCTGCCCTGGGGCTCCAGAGGGACCTGGTGACTCTGTGTGACAGGCACCCACCCACTGCTCTCCCATCTTTGCAACCAAATACAAACCAGACAGGAGCAGAGAGCAAAGCTGGAAAAGAATCAGAGCAGCTGAAAGTGGGAATAAAGAAAATGAGGAGGAAGATTTTGAATTCCTGTATTTACATTCCTGCACAGCCTAGCAAGGCAATGATAATGCAGCGCAGAGCCAGTGAATATGCCATGAACATTAGTCTGGATTTTGGGACACAGCAGAATCCCACCAGGAGAGAGGGTTTAAATCTTGCAGCAGAACACAGAAAATAAGTCCTTTTATAACACTGTCTCTTCAGAAAATGTATCCACATGTTGGAATCAGAAGGCTTTTTCAGGTTAATTTAATTACACTTTTTCTCTGGAGTTTGAGAACATCAGAGTTGAACTCAGCAGAGCAACAACCCACCCTCTGAAAGCAGCAGCCATCAGGCAGGGTTTGGAGATTTCATTCTCCTTGCAGAAAAGAAAGAAGCCCAGGAAGCAGGGGGATATGTCTGTGCTGCCATGTGGAATGGAATCACTCATTTTACACTGATCCCCATCAGCCAGATGAAGCTTTGCTTAAATAAACACAGAGACTGAGGATTTCAGAGGCAGCTCCCGCTTGTCTTCCCATGTGGGCAGATCCCACTGCAGGACACAGGGAGTGTAGGATGGGCTTGGGACAGGAGAATTGTCCCCTTTGTTTCTCAGGTTCTCTTGTTAATTGTCTTTTTTGTTTGTTTTGTTTTTTTTTTTCCTGTGTATTTTTTGAGAATTAGTCGTCAGAAAAGGAGGTGAGGTAATGAACAAACCCTCACAGAGGGGGTCTGCATTTGGCTGTGGGGACAAAGTGTCTGAAGAGCTGAAAAAATCAGTCCAGAGAAAGCTACAAATGATAAAGTTTTAGGGAGAAGGATTTTTTTTTCGTATCTTGCTGAATATTGCAAATTTGGTGAACTGAGCAAGTGACCATCTGGGATTTTCATGTGAAGACATACGTCAGTGAAAAGCTATTCAAATCAGCCCCAGAGCTGTCTGTGTCACACTTCTGATGTCTTTTCTTCTATCACTAAAAAGTAGTTATATTAAGAACAAAATACCTTGAAAATGTTTAAAAAGAAAGGTAATTTAAATAGTAAAAATAATGATCCCTTTCAGCCTCCTGTATATCAAAGGGTTTGTTTTGTCCACTTAGCTTGGCTTTTGTCACTGCCATTAGTTGTTTCTGGGTTGGAGCAGGGCAGAGAGAGAGGGATGTGTGAGTTCCACTCAGAGCCATTAAAGCCTGTGAAATTGGACAATTGGCTATGCAGACAGCCTCAGAAGTATTTAGAACACTTTTGGTCCTTGGTTGAGGCCTGACAATGGGGATGGAAGCAAGAAAATCTCTTTCTATATATATTGGAGCTTTGGAAAAAAAAGGAAAATAAAAAAAAGCATTGAATGTGGGACATGGAAACATGAAACTTCCAGACTCTGCTAAGTATTTATCCCTTCAGAAGTATTTTCCCAGGTATGGCTCACACCACACCCAACAAAACTTAACCAAACTCTTGATGAAATTTCACATTATAGTGGCATCAGGTATATGATATTTCTTTACACAAATTTGCAAAACCAAGGTTTCCATCCATCCATCCATCCATCCATCCATCCATCCATCCATCCCTCATCCATGCATCCATCCATCCATCCATCATCCATCCATCCATCCATCCATCCATCCATCCATCCATCCATCCATCCATCCATCCACCCATCCTTCCCCCAAGCTGATTCCACTTTATCAATGATCCCTGTTTGGAAACGCAAGAAAAATCAGTTATTGCTTTGCTCCATTGCTGTCACTGACCCTTCCGTGGATTTCAGCCTTTCCCTCCTCTGATCCATTGCTCCTCTCCTGGTTTCAGCCCAGCCTGGGAAGGGGCTGCTTGTGCCATCTGTATCCTCACTATATTAAAGCACTGGACTAAATTCATCAGCACTTTATGCTTTTTTACCCCATAGCCCTGCTCCCTTCAGTGTTTTTTGGATTATGCTGTAGGTGCTTAGACTGTGCCCTTGCTTTGCAGCTGAACTTTGCTGTCAGGTACATAGAAATGATTGAAAAGCTCTGTTTTTTCTCCAGAATTGCAGGCTCTTTTTTTTTGTCTATTCATCTGCCAGTAGGTGCATTTTCTCTCTTGCTAACATGGAATATCCAGACAGGATGACATTTTTTTCTCTGAAACATTACCCAGCCAAACCCTGCAATAAACAGCTGTATCTTCAGAAGATTTTGAGATACTGATTGTAGAACTCTTGAAAAATCTCTCGGTAAGGAGCAAAGGGTTTGAAATCACGACTGTGATTAAGCAACTGACATCCTGTTCTCTGGTTTGGGGCACAAAAGTGCATGGAAAAAGTGCCATACCTTGTTATAAGAGCTGTTAAGTGATCAGACCTCACAGTCTTTTTTAAATGACCTAAATTTATATTTAAAATCATTAAATTTCCCTTACAAGATCAGACAGTACAGGGCTGTGTGAAGCACAGGGAGGGCTACAATGGGCATGGACTCAAATACAGCTGCAGGATGTGCCCACCAAGCCAGCAGGAGGAATCTGGGGCAGAAGGCTACAGCCCAGAGCATTTGGTTTCTGGTGGAATCACAATCAAGGAGCTTGGAGGGTTTCCCTGTGAGTGTGGAGCCATCTCAGAAGTCCTGCCCAGCAACAGAAGCCTGACAGCAAACTTCTCTGCCTCACTTTCTTGTTCTCTAAACCTTGAAAACAGCATTCACCACATCCTATCTCCCCAGGTTTTTGTGGTTTTCTATTACAAATCTCCCTAGATTAAAGTGGGATCTGATTTCACTCAAACTCTTGCTTGTTCTGGAGTGAAATTTGAGGTGACAAGAGGGTACGTTTTCCTTAGAACGTCTGTTACCCTCAAGTCAGCAGGCATGAAATTGTCTGACGATGCCCTCCCCTTGGGAACCTCTCTGAAAATGAGATGTATCTCTCATGAGGACCTCTCAGCAAGCACAATTGAAATATCTTCGTGACTGCAGTAGCTCTGTAATGAATGAATTAATTGATTTCACCCTCAGCTGCTTCTTCATTGACCCCGCTGGCCCCACAGTGGGGAAGGAGCTTTGTTCCAGTTCCAGTTTCCCTCAAAGCCCTGTTCTATTTAAAGGCAGATGAAAAGGCTTCAGGGGCTCAGAATGGGAATCCCAAAACCTCCATTCTGGATAGCAGCCAGATGGGTCATCAAGCTGCACACTAAGTTTGGAGAGAGGGATGGGAACTCCACCCTTCAGCCACTCTCAGGGGATCTGTTACAGGTGGAAAGTGTGTCTGAGGAGTTTGATGTCTTAACAGTTCCTCTACCTCAGTCTGAGATTGTTCAAGGAGCTTGTGGGGACATCTCTGGGTCTCCAGGCAGCCCCAGTTCTTCCCTCCCTTCTTAATCCAAAATATCTTCAGGGAAACCTGTCAAGGACTCGTGGATCTATCAAACTCCTTCCCTTCTATAAAATTGTGGTGTGCCCAGCTCTTCCAATCTCCACAAACAGCAGAACGGTCATAGGAACTGCACACATGGGGCAGAACTCAGTGTCTAACATGGGAAAAGGCAGACTGGGCACAGCAAATAGAAAAATTCAGGTGAAATTAACCACCAAGGACTGATAAGGGTCCCAAGGGTCCCATTGACATGCCCAGGCAAACAGCTCCCCCTAACCCAAGTCAGTGCCTGGGGGTCTCATGCCTTTCTGTCTGTTTTAAATTTATATGTGGAATATCTTAATTAGTTTTTCAAAGGAACACCTGAATGTTCAAAATGCTGTTGTTCTACCTTTAACAAAAATTAAAGATTTTAAAGGTTTAAAATGAAATATTAAAAAAAAAAAAACCAAAAAAACCAAAAAACACCTCAGTTTCTTGGTTTTGTCAAGTGGACGTGGACATTTTGCAGTTTCATCTTTGGTAGAAGTGAAAATATTTTTTTCTCAGTTCTGGACACAGAAGAGGAAACAAGTCCCAACTCCTTTGCTGAGGGAGGAATGGATGAGTCTTAGGGAGAACATTGTAAAGCAGCTTCAGATATTTTTGGACAGCTGCTTTCGGTCTCAGGCCTCTCTTCACTCCTGTTTTTCCCTTGTCCTATTCCTTTCCTAAGCCTCCTGGGCATGGCAAGGCTGGTCACTAGAGCTGCTGTAGAGCACAGGCTTTGTCCCAGTGTCACACAGGAGCTGTGCAAACAGTGAATGGGATGTCCTGCTGAGGAGGGAGGGGGAACGCCAGAACTACTGAACTCTGGCTCCTGATCCATTTCCAGCTGTGCCATCCCCAGAGGGGCTCAGATTCAGCATCCAGAGCTGAGCAGCCAGGCCCAGCTCAGCCCCCAGAGCTGCCTGGAGCAGACATCAGCTCAAAATAGCAAAGAGCTGCTCCCCAGCCTCTCTGAAGAACTTCCCGGTCTCTTCTCACTCCTTCTCCTCACTTCTTTTTCTGCTGTGTTTCACTTTGGAGGAAGAGAATTGTTTTGACTGTATCTTCCTTGTAGACATTAAATACCTTTCAAAGCAAGGTCACAGTCCCTGGAGCTCTGACAGCACATGAAGATAAAACAGCTCAGGCTGGGTTTGCTGCCCTGGGCAGTCAGGGAGCTGCTTCTCCCTGTCACAGGGAGCCTCTCACAGCTCAGCATCCTCAGTGTCCCCAGCAGGAACAAAACTTTTCCTTCCATGTGCACACCTGTGGGGCTGGATGGGTCAGATCTCCCGGGTGATCCATGAGCTGGATGCATGGTTCTTTGGGTTTCAGATGCACCCAGAGGTTCTTGTTTTCAAGGAGAAATAAGGCATCCACAGCAGAGAGGCACAGCCTGGGAACAGGAACAGCCAAGGGTCTGTGGAGGCACAACCTGGAAAAACCCCTGTGTTGCCACATTTCTCTTCACAGAGAAAAGCGAGGCACAATTCTCCCCAGGGATTCACATTTTCTGAACCTCAGAGAAAGGGAAAACACAATTCTTATCACTCACTGTGCCTGTGTTGTGCCAAGGTAGAATGCAATATGGAGATTGTTTATTTATCCAAAGTGAAGGTGTTTTGTTTCCTTGGCCTCTCAGGGCCAAGAGTGAGTGTGTGTGTTGGGACTGTTGGGTGACAGTCATGAGATTCTGTGCAGTGTGAGCAGTTGTGTGCAGAGGGAGTGCTTGGCAGATTCAGTTTAGATGAAATGTATATAGCATAGTATCATAAAGTAATTAATTAGCCTTCTGATATCCATGGAGTCCTCATCATCCTTCTCTCCCCTTCATCAGAGTCACCTTTGATTTACAATACCCCTGCAGAGCACCTCACGTTCCAAGAGGGTTCCCGGCAGCTGGTTCTTCTTCCCACGTCACATTGGATGTTGGAAAAGAGGGAAAACACATGAGTGTTCATTTCCAGCACCTCTCCCTGTTCGACAGGTGACCTGCTCAGAGCTCTGCAGCTCCAGGCAGAGGCAGCCTGGGAAGTGTTCATGTGGTTCTTGACAAATGCAAGCATATTCTCTGAAAAATATCTTTGCCAGGATTTTTCTCCTGAGAAGCTGGGAGGCCTCAGATAAGAAATGTAAACAATGATTATCTGATTGCTTGGAATGTGGTTTGGAGGTTGCTTACCAACAGGTGCATCTTTGATTGGTTCCATGTGGATTGTTTTTACTTGATGACCAATCACAGTCCAGCTGTCTCAGGACTCTGGTCAGTCACAGGTTTGTTATTATTCATTCTTTTCTAGCCTTCTGATGTCTCTTCTCTCTTTCTTTAGTATAGTTTTAGTATATAATTTTCTTTTAATATAATATAATAAAGTAAGATAATATATAAAATAATAAATAATATAATATGATGAAATAATATAATATATATAATAAAATAATAAATCAGCCTTCTGAAACATGGAGTGAAGATTCTCATCTCTTCCCTCGTCCTGGGGACACTCCAACACCACCACACTGTGTAAGCCCTGACTAACCCTGGGGAACCACCCAGCTCCTGAATCCACCTCACCTGATCCATCAGGAAGAGTTTTCAGCCTGACTGCTGCTGCCTCTGCCCCCTAGCCAGGCCTGAGTGTGGTGGATGCAAACACAGCTCGTCACCATCATATTTTCTGGAAAAATCCCTTCGCCAAGATTCTTCTCCTGGCAAGCTGAGAAGCCTCGGAGAAAAAGGAAAACAATATTATCTCATTTGCTTCTCCTGTGTTTTACTGCTTTAGAATGTGGCTTGGAGATTGTTTATCCAACAAGTGATTATTCATTGATTTCATGTGAATTATTTTTACTTATTGGCCAATTATGGCCCAGTTGTGTCAAGGCTCTGGAGAGAGTCACGAGCTTTTCATTAGTAACTTTTAACCTTCTGTCTGTATCCTCTCTCTATTCTTTAGTATAGTTTAATATAATTCAGTATGGTATTTTTTTATATAATATAGTAACATAAAATAATAAATGAGCCTTCTAAAAACATGAAGTCAGATTAATCATTTCCTCCCTTTGAGGAAGGGGTTTCAGAAAATACCACAACAGCTTTCTGCTGGGTGAGCTGGAAGGGCTGGGAGCAATGCCTTCTTGGATTACACCCCACTGCAGCTCCGTGATTTGTACACAATGACAAAATTGGACTGGCTGTGGATTTGCAGCTCTAGGTAGCTCAGCTTCTTCTGCATCACTCACTTCTGGGAATGGTCAAACAAGATGAGTTTTGGTTGAGCAGCTCATGTTTTCCAAAAGTTTTTCACGATGGAAAATGCGATTCATGGGTTGTGGATTTTCTGGCGAGATAAAAAGTTTGCAAACAGATCTGTTCGGCTCAAAATCTCTTCCTGGATTGCAGTTGTTCTAAAATAAAATCAGCTCCAAATCAGTTTCTAAAATAAAATGTTCAACTCAAACTTCAAGGCACTTTTTCAGCAGAACTCCCTCTGCCCCCTCCCCTCAAAGGCTCTCAATGACATATCTGGGAATTTATTTTTTCTTTTAGCTAAAAAAAGACACAACCAGTTTCTATGTTGGTTTTCCATGGAAGATGGGAAAACAATGAGTTTTTCTCACTGGCTCTAAATAAGATTCCCCCCAATTTCCACAACTGACCAAGGTGTGTAGGTATCATCCCTTTCCCACATCCCCATGCTGGATCCCACCTTGAGGGCCCACAGATCCTTTGCTCAGCACTGAAAAGATGCAGCTGATTCCTTCCTCCTTTCCTTTCATTGTCTCTGCCTTTTGGGGTGTAGCCAGCACCAGAAGGAGAATGAAATAGAATGAAAAAAGCTGTTTTGTTCCTTGCCAGCTCAGTTGGAACCAGGAAGCACTGGAAGTCTCCCAACTAAGTCCAGCTTTGGAGGACCTCCAGCCCACTTTGTCTGGGCCCAAGGCTCCAGGGGTTCTGCAGAGTGGCTGAACTTCTGGGAAATGCCACATACAACCCAAAGCCTTCAGCTGTGTGAGCAAAGCAGGCTTGATGGGAACTGGAGCAGTGTACATCTGACTGGAAAAAAAAAAAAATTAATCTGGAAGGTCTGAATTTATACATTCTTGTAGGGTCATGCTCAAGTTCATTTATGAGAATGCTGATAAACAGGATTATAAATGATTTTAGGGAAGTTGTGGTTGTCTCTGTTCTGAATTTACTGGTGAAGAGGAGGAGGAGCAGAGAGCAGGAGCACTGACAGGCTGAGCTCCACACAGCCCAGGGTACTGGACATTTATACGCCCTCAATCTGGACACCCACAAACCTTCAGACACAGATCTCCAGTTAGCTCAAGAAATGAGGCCACAGAGGCTCTTCAGGACCCCAGGCTCCAAGTGCACTCCTGCCATTCCAAAATGGAAATCCATTAGCAAAATAGCAAAATCCTTTGTGTCCCAAAGCTCCGAGGAGCCATGGATGCTGTGCTGGTGCCAGGTTCAGGCACAGAGCACACACAAACCCTTGGGAGGGACTGCAGGGAGTTTTTACTCCTCTGGCAGCCAGTTTTTATTCCCTGGCACTATTGCTGCATTGGGGAGTTAACAGAAGTTTGGGGTTTTGGCATTTTTAACTGCTGACAGCTCCCACTGATTTTCTAATCATGGTTTGAATCCTTGCCCAGCCCAGCCAGGAAGGCTCTGGAGCTGCCTCCAGTGGGCAGTGAGACAGGACATGAGCACATGGGGGCCTGGAGGGGACAAGGAATGGACAGCATGGGCACCTGATGGGAATTTTCCATCCTCTTGTGCCTGGATTTCCTGTGCCCAGGAGGTCAGGTCACACTCCCACCTCCAGCCCCTGCAGCTGAACCGTCCTTTAATGCCAGGATAATTTGTGGCAGCACTGACTGCACCTGGAATTGCCTCCCCATGGCACAGACAGGCCCTGGGAGCAGTTATTGTGTTGGAGCACCAGGGTAAGGCTGTGCCAAGGCTGCCTCAGCAGAAATGTGTAGATCCAGGTTCCTGCCCTGCACTCCCATGGGAAACCTGCTCCCAGTCCCTTCCTGTGGCCATGGTAACAAACAAAATCCTGCTCACCAGGCACTCTCCACCCTATTGATTCATTGGGAGATTTATGGCAGAGACCTGATCTCAGTGAAGGAGCTAAATCCAATTCACTAAGGAATTACAAGCCTGTCCGATCAATAATCTATTTATCTCCTTCACTTTGCCATCTTTAAACACTCCAGCCCTGTCAAAAGAAATTGAAAGCTTTTTAAAAATAAAATTATTGGACTCTGGAATGGCTCTGCTAAGGCTTCTGGAAAGCATCTTAAATCCAGGATGGATCCAGTTCAGATCCAGCACTTAGGAGGGATCTGACAGAGCTCCAGTGACTCGACAGCAATCCAGCAAGGCAGGCAGGGGTGGCAGGGGATCCTGGCACTCAACAGGGAAAGAATCCAGCCCAGGAGATCCCAGGTGCAGTGTGCAGGAGACACTGATGTCCAACAAAGGATCACACAGACATTGGAAGAGCCAGGAGAGGCTCCTATACACGAGTGAGGGGCTCAGAGTGAAGTGTGAAGTGTCAGCCCCAGCTGGAAATGCCTTACAGGGACCCCTGGAGCTGCAGGATGCATTTGGTCATGGCTTGAACACACCATGAAGCTGAATTTAATCAGCACATGGCTTCAGAAGCAGCCATGGAGTCTCCCAAGGGAAGAGGTGGGCTCCATCCCAGAAATAACGTTGGTTTCCAGCTCCAGTGCAGCACTTGTAATGAATAGGCCATAAAGCAGTTTGCATGGAGGCAAACCCAGGCAGAGAGGAGACAGGGTGAGCTGGGAGCCAGCTTCAGAGCAGGAGCAGAGCCTCTTTGAAGAAGAGGAGTTTCCATCCATTTCCAAGCTTCCCAGATAATTTATCTGACAGATGCAGGCCCTTACAAACACAGGGGGAACTGCAGGATCAGCTCATCCACATCAACTGCCTGCACAGCATGAGCTCCTTGCCAAAGCAATATTTGTGCACATAATTAAGCCTTTCTCCAGACCAGCTCTTAAACAGAATATTATTTGCAGTCCCAGTGGGACTGATCCATATATTCTGCTGCCCAAAAGATGGGATTTTCTTTTTGGTAGAGTACAACTGGGGAATCACAAGCACAGTTTCTGGAGAGCAAGCCTGATGTTCACACCTGGATTCAGAAGTGTTTGGGGAAGGCAGAAATTCTGCTGACATTGCACCGGTGCCTGTGGGGGATTTGGGCCCTTGTGGGATATTTGCTCCCCAGATTGCCCCATTTTTAACAGGTTCATGTACCTGTATTTCTGAAATGGGACTCCTGTGCTGAAGCTGGGAGGGGCTGAAATTCTCCAGAGTGGGAGAGGGACCAGTTCCTCTCACTTCAGAGGTTAATGAATGGAGCCATCAGGATAATTAATGTTTTACTGATGAATTAGTCTCTCTCTGAAGCAGTTCTGCCTTTCCCTGTGCAGAGAGTCAGGGCCCTCTGGTGCTGTGACACATCCCTTGCTTTGTCCTGGCTCCTGGAACAGGCTCCTGTGCATCTGCCTCTGCAGCAGGGGACTTGTGTTCCTGCGGGAGGGAAACCTCAGAGCCAGGAGCTGTGCTGGAGTCTGAGACACTCCAGGCTGCCAGCTGCCAGGATCAAGCTTTTTTCCAAACAGAATTAACACTTCCAGTCCCGACTTGGAGCACCTTGGTCCCTGTCCTGAGCCTGTTTCATCACCACCCACCCACCAGCTCTGCCAAAAGGCCTCACTTTTCTTCTGAAGAACCATCTGTCCTTGTCCTTGAATCCCTTCTCCTTGAGATTTTCCTGCCTTCTCCATCCCCCAGTTTTACTCCAGCCCTGACCCTAAGTCTGTTTATTGATCCTAAGCCTGACTTGAATCACACTCCTTTTTTTCAGGCCCTCTTTCTAAAGAGCACGACTGCAGCACTTCACTAAAGAGCAAATGCCCTTGTTGTTCTCTTGTTATTGGAAGTGTGAGAAAGTGCGTGGTGACCATGCCAAAAAAATCAGTCACCTTTCAGTGGCAGTGTGTAGAGCACAGTGAAACATTGCAAAAAGCTGCTGTCACACAAGGGCTTCCTCCCTTGGCTGCAGGCGCATTTGAACTGTGATATCCAGGGGGTGGAAAGCTGAGAGTGATTTCACAACATTGTTCCTGAAATAATCCTGCTAAAGTCAAGAGGGCTCCTTGAACAGAGCCCCTGGGGTCCTACAGTGCTCGGAGTCACAGCAACATCATCTCTGTGTCCCACACAGAGGTTGAGGTGAAGAAAAGGTTCCTGTCTCCACTTTGGGGTGACTTTGTCACCTCTCAAGGTCACAGCTGTCATCCTGGTTTGGCACGAGGCATGAACCTCATCACTGAGAGTTTTTGGCAGACTATTTTAGGGAAAGGATTTTGTTTCGACACCTCGGATAGGATGAAGATATCCTGTAAAAGTATGGAAGCCTTGGGTTTTCTGGTCAGCTCTTGTCAGAAGGAGAAAGCAGAATCGAAAACTTGACCTTTTTAGTGAAAAATGAATACAACAACATTTTGCTGTTTCACAGGGGGGGAAAAACGTAGAGGTAATTTAGAAATCTTGAAGTGTGGCAAAACAGGGCTGTCATCCTGAGCCTGTGCTCCTGAAAAGCCGAGGGATTGGAGGTCAGCTCCTCCCCTGACTCACCCTGCCAGCACTCACCTCTGCCCCCAGTCCTCAAAATCCCCTTTCCCCGTCCTGCCTCACCTCCTGATGTGTTTACAGCTGCCCCTCAGACAGTCCCTTCCTGGGACACCCATCCATCTCTGTGGCCTTTCCTCCTGTCTGTTTAAATGCCACCTGTGATTTATGCCCCAGCAGCTCCCAAGCACATCCTGTGTGTTATATGGCACTGGTGTAATGCAGAATGCTGTGACAGATGAGCAATGCCATGACTGACTCCCTCAATTAACAGACAAATACCATGTATATAGGTTAAGAAAAGTTTTATAGGTTTATAGTTATGTTTTACCCCCTCGTGTGGTTATCAAGGGACAGCTGGGAGGGCTGGCTTGTCACTGTGGAACACCTGAGCTGCAGTCAGGATTTGAGGAGGAGATCTCCACCACTGGGCAGTGAAGAAGGGGTTGATGGACAGAACTTTGGGAGGGGTTAAAGGGTTAAAAAGGGAAAACCTCCATTGTGAGGGGGCTGAGCACATGGCGGGGAAAATCTTTTGCTCCCGGCGCCGTAACCTTTTTGCTTTATTCAGCCTTCTGTTGTATTTTTGATAAGGTTTAATAAACCTTCCTAAACTATGAAAAGTGAGTAGCTATTTCTCACACTGCCCTCAGCCACAGAGGAAGCAAACACTGCTAATTTATGCCTGGCCTATTTTTTTTTAAATTTTATTTTATTTATTTTACTCCCCAGCATAATTCCGATTTTAACGTTCCATCCGCACCACCACATCAATATCCTTTCACCGCCAGCGAGCGAAAAACAAAAAGTAAATATTTCATTTCCCATTCCCTCCCCTCCTAAAAGGTTTTGCCAGAGCTGGCTCACCCGGCATGGCCCGGGGTGAGACAAATGGGAAGCGACTGTGGGCTGCCACAGGGGTGCTTTATGGGGAGAGCAGTGCCCACAAGTGTCAGGTCTCCAGGATAGCTGCTGCCTGTTGGTGCATGAACAGAACAAACGCAAACATCTCCTGTATCAGGTTAAATTACTGGCCTGAGCTAATCCCAGGCTCCAATTCATCGCTAATTTATCACTCTGCTGATGCCATTTGCTGCATGGAGCTCCATTCAGAGAGCACACCAAAGTGGTCCGGGAAAAGAGAATTAAAAAAAAAAAAATTAGACAGAGAGAGGAAGAAGGGTAACAAAACGTTATGCAGGAAGTATTAAAAGGCTAAAATAAATCTCTGGCCAGGGGCATTGACAAAATCTCTTGGCAGCTGGAGGGATTCGTATCCTGCTGGATCCAGGACATCTGCCACTAGTCTTTGCCTGGCTGAGGAGCATTGAGATTCTCTCAGAGCCTCACCCTGCTCCCCAGGCTGAGATACAAGCCCTGTAGTGCTGGGTCCTCTTCACATCTCCCTAAAATTGTGGGTCAGGGATAACCCACTTCACTGTCCCTGCATCTTTTGGAGGAAGGGTAGAAAGACAATGATTTTGCTAAAATTCCAGCTGAGTCCAGGTCTCCCAGAGTGCTGGAAACACAGAAAAACATTCCACTGATCCAGCTACCCCAGAGTTTTCACTTTTTCTTAGTCTGGAACGAGATTTGAGGTCCCTGGGCAGACCCTCAGAGGAGACCTCTATGCACACACAGCCTGTGAATTATAAAACTCCAGCAACTCAAAAATGTCACTGCCCTGGGATTACAGCACAGCCAGAGACTTCCTTCACCCCTGTGTGTGTCACTGTGGTGCTGAGCAGTGCTGAGGGGGGGGTGACAAACCAGGGTGTCACAGACATCTTTTATGGAAAATCCTTCCCTTAGGATTTTTCCTCCTGAGAAGCCGAGAGGCCTCAGGAACAAAATGTAGACATTGATTATCTGCTGCTGTGGAATGCAACAGGTGCATCTGTGATTGGTCTCATGTGGTTGTTTCTAATTAATGGTCAATCACAGTCAGCTGGCTCGGACTCTCTGACAGTCAC
>NW_005054358.1:4305588-4315439 GCF_000277835.1 Geospiza fortis | reverse complement strand
TGAACACACAGCAAAAGCCAGAGTTTCCTCTGGAAATCAAGCTCCTGCTCTGGAGCTGCTTGAGATCACCATTTGTTTTCCTCCAAAAAGAACTGTTGCAAGACAAATACCTCTCTGCAGACCACTGAAGTAGGTCACATTAGGCAGGGCTCTGGAGAGCCTGTCTGGCACTTCCCCATCAGCAGCAGGCACTGCTCTGCTCATTCCTTTTCCTTTCCTCCCTCTCCTTCCATCGCTCCAACTCCACAAAGAGGGGACTCTGTGAAGGGGAAACATCTCAAGGAAAATCCGTGCTCTGCTTTGGCAGCTGGAAGAATCAATGCTAACACGGCCCCTGCCTGCAGACAGCAGCTTGCGCTGGCACAGCATCATCAGCCAGGCAAAATCCTCATGGGCTTGAGCAGAGCTGGGCATGGCTGGAGCCCTCTGGGTCCCCAGGGAGCAGGACTAGGGTATAAGGACTGTAATATAAAGTCAAACTTTATTTAAGTGACAGGCATCAGGCACTGGAGCATCCCAAGGGATTTTATTCACTGCTCTCCAGAGCTGCTGGACAGACATGAAGGGTCCTCTGCTGCCAAGGGGGTGACCAGGGACATCCCAGCTGGGCTGCTGCCCTTCCTCAGACTTACAGGATGATCCCATCTCCTCCCTGAGGGCATCCCCAGCTCCAGCAGCACCTCCAGCACTGCTGTCTGCCCCTTCTCCCTCCCAGTGGGACGCCTGAGCCAGGACTCCCAGGCTCCTGGTTTGTTTTCCAGCTGATCAGCATCTTCAGGCAGCTCAGGGCTGGAATGCTGCAGGGGTGTTACAGCCCAGACAGGCAGAATGAGTGTGAGCTAAATACAGGTACCTGGCTCAGTTTATAAATGAACAACCCTAGCCCACAGGACGGGCAGATAAAGCAAAATTTGTGTGATTAAATTATAAGATCTGGGCATGACAGAGTAAGCTGGCCCAGGTGTGCAGTTACAATTGGCCAGAAAAAGGCAACAGGAGATTTTTTTTTCGTCTCTTCCTCTGCACTATGCAGAGCTCAGGCAATAAACCCACTCTCCCCTCCCTGTAAAGGCTGTAACATATCAGAGCCCCACTGCATCCCTGATAACCAGAGGTTCACAGCAAGAGCATTTAGTGCTTAGAGCCAGAGGAGGGAGTGATCCCAGAGCCAGCAGCTCTCGGGCTCTCCAGTGGGACACAGACACAAAAACATCAGGACCTCCTGCCTGCAAGAGGGACCACAGCCCCAGCAGTGCGTCCTGCTCCCAATAATCATCCAAAATCTATTTTGGGACTGTCTGGTCTTGAGCAAGGCTCTGCAGCTCCAGCCCTCGAGGAAATGCAACCAGGATTATACTAACAAAGAGCAAATTGAACTCACTGGCTTGATGCTGTCTGAATTTTGAAAGAATTTCATTCTGGATGTTTAGGAAGCTTCTGTCTCTTGCAGATGAGCTGCATCCATTGCCAAATGTATGTCCTCTCAGAGGGAAAAATGAGGTTTATTTCTGTTACAAACCTACAGGACTTGTTTCAGTTTTACATATTTCCTTTCTAAATGGAAGCATTTTAGAGGAAAAGAAAATACTTCAAAAACCCTTTCCAAAAAAAAGGGACTCTGAAAACGTTTTGATCTGATTGATCCATCAAGCAGTGGCTGAGGGAAAGGAAAAGATGACAGTTGCTCCTTTTGTTGCATGCTGTTCTGATTAGCCTCAAATAAGATGCTCCCTCTCACCCCTGGCCCTCCACGTAGGGAATGCACAGAGCTCTGTAGGCTCCACTGAGGACACCCCATGTGGGAGCAGATCTCCTGCTGTTGGAAGGAAAAGATTTCTTTTTTTTTTTTTTTTTTTGCCCAGGACTATTCAGAAAACCATGTTTGGATTAAATTCAGAGTAAAAGTAATAAAAATTTAGAGAAGGTTTAAGGATTTTTTCCAAAAGTGTTCAAAGGTAGCTCTGTGCATCCGTTTTCCTGAGGATGGGGGTGGCTATTCCATATCAACCCTGGATGGATGGAAAAGACTTTTCTTTGCTTCTTTTCCTTCTTTGTGCCTCCTCTATCCCCAGCCCTCCACTCCCACCCAGGAGCAGAGGGTGATTTGTTTACTGGCTGCAGTGAAACCCACTTAATGACAAAGTGCATGGCTAAAGCCTGTGGACATCAGGGCAGCCTTAATGAAATTTCTGTGCCTGAAGCACATTAGTAGGCACGAGCTGAGACTGGAAAAGAGCTGGCAGAGCTGGAGCTTTCAGTGTGAAAATCAGCAGAGAGAGCACGGCAGAAAAAGAAGCCAGGCTCACAAGGGGCTGCCCTGGCTGCGCTAACATCGTGGCTGGCTGAGCCCCATGCTCATGCCTATCCTTTTCCCAAATCCCTTCTGATCTCCAGCCCTCCCTGTGGGCCTGCAGAGCCCTCACATCTCCCCATCCTCGCTGGACTGCAGCAGAGCTGGCAGAGAGGATGAGATCCTGTGATGGCCAAGGCAATAACCTGCTGCTGGTTTGGTCACGCAGAGGAGCCAAGGCTCTGGGAGCTCTGTTGTATTGTAGGGAGCCCCAGTGAAGGCAGGAATGATGAATGGGACTCCATGTGCTCAGAAAGCTAATTTATTACTTTATTATACTATATTATATAAAAGAATACTATACTGTACTAAAGATTACAGAAAGGATACTTACTGAATGCTAACAAGATAATAATGAAAACTCCTGACTCTTTCCAGAGTCCTGACACAGCTTGGCCCTGATTGGCCAAAGAGTGAAAACAACTCCCAGCAGAATCCAATGGAACAATCACCTGTGGGTAAACAATCTCCAAACACATTCCATATGAGCACAACACAGGAGAAGCAAATGAGATAAGAATTGTTTTCCTTTTCTCTGAGGCCTCTCAGCTTCCCAGGAGAAAAACCCTGGGCGAAAGGATTTTTCCAGCGAATGTGAATGCCACAGAGCTCTGCAGAGATCCAGATTCTCTTGAAGGTGAGGTGAAACCTGTGTGCTTTTGCTTGATTTCCATCGCAGCTCTGTCCTGGATTTGAGTCCATTTTACACTGAGGCAGCAGAGATGCCCAAGGGCTGTGTTTCTGTGCAGAGAGCAGAAGGGAGGTCAGACACAGGGAAGCCCTCAGGCTGTGTTAATGTCTCCCTGAAGACAGGGGGCTAAGCAGATGGCATCTCAGAGCCCAGCACTGTGCTCACACCAGCAGCTTTTCTGACCCTTCAGCTGATTACCTCACACAAGTCACCTCCCAGGTTTGCACTGGGACAGGGGAAGAGAACAGGGCTGGGAGTCCCTGCAGTGCAAGAACAACTTCAGTTTTGAGAGGAGCTGGCAGCTCCTCCCATCAGTCAAAGGCTCAAAGCCAAGTCTGTGCACACAGGAACCAGGGAGCCAGCTGGGATTTGGAATGGGGCACTTTCCTTCCTGAACACCTCTGTCCAAGTGGCTCCAGAAATGCTTGGTGCAGTCAGACATGGATCTGAGAGGGGATTTGCTGGGAACTGGACAGGACAGGACTTCTCTGTCTGGTGCCACACAGGGAGATGTGCCCCCCTCAGGGCACCAAGTCCTGGCTTTGCCCAAATCGCCCAGGGGCCCTGAACTGCTGGGACTTGACACAGTCAACATTGACCCTGAGTGTGGAGAGACAGGACAAGGGGGAATGGCTTCACACTGACAGAGAACAGGTGACGATTGGATATTGGGAAGAAATTCCTCTCTGGCAGGGTGGGCAGGCCCTGGCACAGGGTGCCCAGAGCAGCTGGGGCTGCCCCTGCATCCCTGGCAATGCCCAAGGCCAGGCTGGACAGGGCTGGGAGCACCCTGGGACAGTGGAAGGTGTCCCTGCCATGGCAGGGGGGGGGTGGATGAGCTTTGAGGTCCCTTCCAACCCAAACCATTCTGAGATTCTGATTTGCACAATTTCTCTGTGCCTTGAAATGGGGCCATCAGTCATAGCATCAAAAATCCCTGTTGCCTTTCTTTAAAAAGCAATGAATAATTATGAAACCATTGCAGGATTGGTCCTTCAGTTGCTCTATTTTTCTTTAATTCCAGCATAATCTGGCTCTGACTGCCTCCCAGAAGACAAACATTTGACTTTTCTGCTCTACCCTTTGTGTTACAGACCTGTGATCTTGTCTGGGCTCTTAATGGCTTTGTCAAGAGATCATTTCTGCTCAAGCCTTGTTAGTCTTAATAAAGATTAAATAAAGCCATAAATACATTTGTGGTTTCCTTTTTGCTGGGCTGTAATTTGACTAACAAGTTAAATTAATTTGGAAGCTAATAATTATTTGGTTAGAAGTAGATGGAAGGAAGTTTAAGTTGAAAATGGACTTTCCAGGGGAAGAAAAGAGATAACAATTTTTAGAAATATAAACCGAATGTGGGAAACAGGATGAGTGACATTTTGAAAATCCTTTCTCATTAACTGGCTTTAGCTTTCAGTCTATGTCATTTTTATCCCCATTTGTAAAGCTAATATTTCTTTCTGTCACATCTGTTGGGCAGACAAATCCACGAAGCCAGAAAATGTTGGTGAGGGAGTTACAAAAGCAGGGAGATCATCAGAAAGATAACAGTCCATTTCCAAAGCTTGAATCCCAGAATGAGTTCCTTTCCCCTGTGATCTCCAAATTCACATTCTGGAAAACAATGTTCATGCTATGCCACTACAGACCATCTTGTGATCTAAATGGGGAGAGTGTTTTGGCATCTGTTTTCATTTGTTAATTGACTCCTCTCCTGCTTAAGATAGGAATTGGAGTAGTTTGTGATAAATGGGTTACACAGAGCTCTTTGTTTCAGCACAAAGCTTGTGAAATAAATGTGAATTCCTCCCCACACCACCAGCAGCCCTGCAGCAGGTACATGTGTGCAGGGATCTGGGTGCTTCAGGGAGCTGAGAGTCCTTTCCTCTCCACCACTGGTGTTTAACACAATAATTACCAAAAATATGGAGCACAGTCCAGAATCCATCACTGCTTTCTCTGCATGATTTGCAGTAATTCAGTCCCTTGGAGGGTTCACTGAAGTCCCTCTCTCCCACATCCTTTGCACACCAGGTGTGGTTTCAGCAGGAAGGATGGAGAGTCTCCAGTTTCTGCCCAGGATCCTGCCTGGAAGGGAGAATTTACTGCTGGGACACATCTCCACACCCAATCTGGGCAATGGGATTGAAGATCTCCCATTTCCCAAGGGAGCACTTCCACCAGGCAAGAGGCCTCAAAAGCTTTCTAAACAAAAAGAGAGAGCCTTGCACAAAGCTCTGGCCCTCACTCCCAAGTGTGATTGCCAAAGAGGCCTTTGGATTCTCTAAACGTGACCAGAAATTCCCATTCTTTGGTCCTGCTCACAGGTCTCCTGTTTTAGCACTGATATTTTAGATCCAAGTTCCAAAACACATAGTTCAGTTCGCTTCATGTGAATTTAAAAAGAAAAGAGCTCTGTGCCTCACTCTGTCCTTTACACTGGTTCTGACCCTCAGGAACCAGAAGGTGCTGGCAAACTCTGCTGCAGCTCCATATGGTTGGTTTGTGGCTCCCTCTGCTCTTTTCAGGGGAAGGAAGAAATTTTCTTGCTCCCACCCAGGCTCCATTGCCAGGCTCTGATCTTCCAAATTATCACCCTGCAAAGAGACCTTTAGCAAGGGCTGGCTTGTCCCCTCTGCTGGGTCTCCAGCCAGCATTTCCTCAGTGTCAGAGCTGGAACTCTGTGTTTTTCTGCCTCCTCACTAGGATCTTTCTGCTTCTTATGCCCTCCTTCCCCTCACTCCCCAGCCCTCTCCTCCCTTTCAACTCCATCACCAGCACATTTTCACTGAGGAGGATCTCTCCTATGGTTTTTATTGCCAGCCCATGTTGTCCTGACATGAAAAGCTAATTAAAAAGGAGATAACTTCGTCTTCAGAAGGGATTGAAGACTGCAGCCATATTCTCAGCTTTATGTGGGATCAGAAATTGCCAGAAAAACATAAATCATAAGAACTAGAGCTGATTAGCAACAGGCAAGGCTTACAGTTCCTGGCACAACAGCAACAAATTTGATTTTGGCTTGTACTGAACAAGAGCCCTTCTTACTGATCCCCAGTGATCATTGAGAACCAGTCTTGGAGATGGACTGACAGATGTGAGTGGAAAAAAAGGGCTGAGGCTGTGCCCCACTTCACCTCACAGCCTCTTCTCAGAGAAGCTGCATCCTAAAAATTCAAACACATTCTGCTTTTTCATCTTGCTGCTCATTGTTTTAGCTCCACCAAAGGCTGAGTTCATGGGAAATGAAGTTTCCCCCTTGCTGTGCATATTTCCAACTGCAACTTACTTTCTTCAATAAGTCTTTGTAAAAAAAACCAACAGCGACAGCAAATCCGTCTCCAAATAAACTTTGCAGAACAAATAAACAAGGAAAGTCCTTGTTGCTCCTACCAAGGACTGCACAGGAGTGATGGAGAGATGAGACAGGGCTGTAACTCCCTGAGGGATGGCTGATGTGACAGCATAAGCAAGGCAGGAGGAAGCACAAGTGGTGTTGAGAAAAAAGAGAGAGGTTTCTGCAGAGAGGAGGGGGCCTCGTGTCGATGCCCAGATTTGCCCTTACCAAGAGAAAAGGAGATGCAAGAGCCCTGGAGCTCTCAGCTCACTCCAGAGCAGAACTGCAGGGCTGTGAAATCCCCGAGGACAGAAGGGAGAGACTCTTGGCTGCAAACAGCTTCACTGCACCCCTTGGAGCCTGGGTGAAGCAGGAAGAGCTTCAGCCATCTGGCTGGCAAGTGCTCTGGCACTTGAGCTGGCATTGAAATTCAGGGGAAACTTAGGCAAAGTCTCAGCCACCACCTTCTGCCTCCTCCCACATTTCATGACACCCCACAGCTGTGCTGGGGAGTGAGCCCTGAGCCCTGCTGACCCCATTCCCTCCCTGCAGCTGATCCCAGGCACTCCAGGGAAGGGGTTTGGCCCCTAAATGAATCCTGCCTGTGCTACCCAAAGCCCTGAGAAGATGTAATTTGTCATTCACCACAGCTGCTGCTGCTGCAGACACAAAGCCTGGCCCACAGGCTCAGCTGAGCCTTCTCCCCTTCTCCTGGGACCTCTCCATCCCTTTCCTCTCTCAAGTAGCTGAAGTTAAAATAAAAATGGTAGGAACAAACACCGGGGAAAAATACCTCTAGTCAGATCAATGGATTTCATTTTTACAGCAGTCTTAAAAGTTTCCTTTTTCTTTAACAACATTTGTTTTGATTTTCTTTTGGTTTTCATCATAATAAAGTTACAACCTGAAACAAGGGGATAAAAAACCAACTTTCAAGCAGGTTTTTTTCTTAGTTTCTCTTCTCACTTAAAGCTGCCGCAATATTTAGACTTGCTGAAATGAGGAAAAATTGCCCTTTTATTCTCACAAAAAGCCTGTTTCAAAGAATCAGCATTTTCCAATGAAAAATGGTTTGTTGAAATGTCCTAACAAGTGCTTTTCCTGAGAGCTTGGTCCTGCTAATGCTCCCTTTCCATGTGGAGGGTGTGGGTCCCCCTCAGTCCTCACAGGAGATGTTTGTGGCTATCAGGTCAGATAAAGTCTAGATGGGATTTGGAGCACGATTTCTGTTCCCATTTTCTAGAGACTTCTACAGATGTAACCTATTGTTATATTTTTTCACTTTTCTCCCTTTCCCTAGCATTATTTTTTACCTCCATCATGACCAGCTCCAGCAGTGGAGGCAGCCCTGTGTCCCAGATCCCAGAGGGATGCTGTGCTCACTTTCTCCTGCAGACACGAGTTATCCTGCTGGATGTGATGGAACAGACACTCCCCTCTTTCTCCCAGCTCTGGCAAGAGCCTGAACATGGTCAGGTTTTACCCAAACAAAGTTCTGACCTGTCCTTGGGTCTGGTCACCTCTGTGGTAGAGTGGGAGCTCCTAATTCCAGCTAAAATTCTCCAGTTTGGGGTTTGGATCAGGTCAGAGTGGCCAGGCCACAGCTTTCCTGCAGGATGATCAATACCACATCCATTTGAAAGTGTGGATCCCCCTCAGCCCTCACAGGAGATGTTTGTGGCTATCAGGTCACATAAAGTCAACATGAGATTTGGAGCAGGATTTTTGTTCCCATTTTCTAGAGACTTCTGCAGACGTAACCTATTGGTTTTTTTGAGTTTTTTTGGTTTTTTTTCACTTTTCTCCCTTTCCCAAGCATTATTTTTTACCTCCATCATGACCAGCTCCAGCAGTGGAGGCAGCCCTGTGTCCCAGATCCCAGAGGGATGCTGTGCTCCCGCAGCACATTTCTCCTGCAGACACGAGTTATCCTGCTGGGTGTGATGGAACAGACACCCTTCTCTTTCTCCCAGCTCTGGCAAGAGCCTGAACATGGTCAGGTTTTACCAAAACAGAGTTCTGACCTGTCCTTGAGGCTGGTCACTGCTGTGGTAGAGTGGGAGCTCCTAATTCCAGCTAAAATTCTCCAGTTTGGGGTTTGGATCAGGTCAGAGTGGCCAGGCCACACCTTTCCTGCAGGATGATCAATACCACAGTCCATTTGAAAGTGCTGGAGTGTGGAAAAGGATGGGATTGAATCCTTGGAACAGCCTGGCTCCCCTGCCCAGGGCCTGCCTCCTGCCTCCACGAGCGGCTGCTGGCAGAAGATGGAGCCAATCTGCAAAATGAGCATCTCCATGGAGATAAGCTGGGAGCAGGAGAAGGTCAGAGCCAAAGCGTCAGGAGCAGCAGAGGAGTTCTTCAAACTTCATTTCCTTCCAGAGAAATCACTTGATGGAGATTTGTGGAACGTGACACCTGGCTGCCTCGCGCCGCCGGCTCCAACGAGGAGACAAAAGAGGGAGCTAATTGTTTCCAATGCATTCAGCTTTAATATGGTGTGCTTTTAATTAGGGCTGGAAAGGGGAAGGGAATCAATTACCTCTCACAGGGGCAGGCACCACTGGCAGGTGTGGAGAAAAGAACTGTGGCAGGGTGTTGAGGCTCCCTGAAGGTGATCCTTGGGGAGTTCTGTGTGCCAAATGCTCTTGGTGGCTCCAGAGAAGCTTGCCATGAAGTGTGACACCACCCACAAGGACAAGAGCAGGGGGAAATGCTGCTGAGCCACCCTGCCTTGGGGGTGCCCAAGGGGAGAGGCCAGGCTGTTGGGGAAGATGAAACAGGAAAGCCTTATAAATATCATTGTCTGGCAAAAGATTTTGAGAATATAGGAACTATAAGTGAGATTGAAATGAAAGCAAGCTTTGAGATATCTCAGTTGCTGAACAATGGGAAAACAATGGTGTGGCCAGCTGAAGGTGATCCCCTTTTGATGGAACAACACCCTCTGCTTGCAGACAGGCCCAAGGGTCAGAGCAGACCCTACAGCTTGGCAGAAGGGGCCCAAAGAGGAGGTTGTAGGGTTTAAAATGTAACACAGTGTGGTGATGTAATGATTCTTATAGGCTGTATATAAATGCTATAGGATTTGTATCTGGTACTAGATTGGTTAGTGAGAATCAGAATATTCAACACAGAAGAAGATTTATTGTATTGTAATGAGAACCTCGCTTCCTTACGCTCTTACCCTTTTACTCTCTTATGCTTTTACTCTCTTACCCTCTCATCCTCTCTCCCCCTCTCTTCTCTCAGCCTGCTCTGAGCTGTGCCTGGCAGCTCCCAGCAGGGCCCTGCACCCAGGCCCTTTGCAATAAACCCCAAGTTCCAGACCTGGCTGCAGAGATCTCTCATCTCTGTCCATCCCAATGGTCCTACCCTCTGATGCTCCTACAGCAGGGTGCTCCCTGGGGAGCCCTGTGGCACAGGAGTCACTGTGGGACTCAGGAGTCACAGGAGTGGCACTGTGACACTGG
>NW_005054358.1:4293660-4305553 GCF_000277835.1 Geospiza fortis | reverse complement strand
CCCTGCCTTTACAATCCCTCATCACTCTCCACAGCTCCCTGGAAGGTGGTTGTAGCCAGGTGGGGGTCAGACTCTTCTCCCAAGCAATAACTGATAGAATGAGAGGACACAGCCTTGAGCTGCACCAGGGGAAGTTTAAGTTAGACGTCAGGAAAAAAATTATTCATTGAAAGAGTGATTAGAAGATGCTGTTTATGGACAAAATGCAGCATGCTTCTTGAAAGATTTATTAATCAGAACTGCCAAGTTCATAATTACCTTCTGGGCACTGAAATTGTTTGGCCTTACCAAATAAATGAGAATAACCAGTGATTATTGTTTTTGGAGAAAGGAGCAGCTGGTAATAAGGAAGGAAACATGCACATATGAGAAAGAGAAAGATAATATGAATGGCCAGAGATGTGTTCGCGGAGAAGTTTGAGTGGTCAAATGACTCATTTGTCTGAAAAAAGAAACAGAATTTTCATATTATGAGGCACTCAAGCAGTCAGTAGTGCTTTCACTCCAGCACGATAGATGGACTTCATTTGTTTCCCTGATCCTCTTCTGCCACTGCCTTTTTATGGAGCAAAGGTGGCTGGATTTTACGCTGTTCCTTTTAGTTCAAAAATAGGAACTTCTGTTCAGCAGAAATTACTGACATTTAATGCAAGTAAGAAACTTGTAAAAACCTTGAGTTTTTAAACTTTTTCCACTTCTGGGTCAGAACAGCCACACTTGATGCACAGATGCAGCCCCACAAGCTTTTTAGGAGTTTTAGAGGCTTTTTTACACTGGCCCCGAGGTTTTTGAAATGTATAAAACATGTCAGCTTGCCTTTAGAAACTTTCAGCACACCCCAAAAATCCAGCCAGCTGTTCCAGCAAACCTCATCCACGGGTATGGGACACCCCGCCTGGAGTGCAAAAGGTGTCACAGCCTTCGAAAAGGGAAGGTGTTTGTGCCCACCTGCTTTTTAAACATGGGGATGGACGTCTGTCCTTCCTGCCACGACTTTCTTCAGAAGGAGGGGTCAGGACCAGGTGCTGTCCCAGGTGCTGCAGCCCCAGCCTTGGCTCTCTCTGCTCCTGCAGTGCTCCCATGGGAGCAGGGTTAAACTCAGGCTGCTGACTTGGGGATTCCTCTCTTTCCCACTTCCCAGCTTTTGCAGATTTTGTCTCTCCTCTCTTACTGTGATAATTTATGGGGGGGAAAGTACAATTCTAAAATGAATAATTGATATTCCTTCAAAGCTATCTCCTTTACTCTACTTGTTCTCTTAATTTACTCGGTTTATAGCAACTGATGACAGAAGCCTATTGTTTTGCTGAAACATTAACTTCACAAAGTCATTCTGCTCCCATCTGCAGCACTAAAATTAATGATTCCCTCTGCAACATCTGTTTAATTAACTATCGGCACCATAGAAGAGGCATCCAAATACCCTAGCGACTAAATCAGCCTCAAATTAGGGAAATACGATGTTAAATTGTATCAGAGAGAAGCAGAGATTATCCTTTGGAGTACTGACACTCATTAGCCACCAGCCACCCCATGTATCTTCTCCATGAAGAAGTGTCAGCAGCTCTTAGCCATAAAGTTTTCATTTAAGGGCTGTAGTCCCAGGGAAGAGGAGGGGGTGGAGGGATGGGAGCCAGCTGAAACCAGCACTCCATCATCTGTGCTGACAGATCTGCTGCTGGGATGGAACATAAAGGTGAAACCGTGCTGCCACTGAGCGTTGCCATTGAGCTCTTGGAGCCTTGTTCCTGTTTCCCAAATTCCTGACCATTCCCTGCAAAGACAGCAGGGCTCACTGGAAGAGCTGCCACTGAGAGCAGCAACGTCCAGGGATGCTGCTGGAGGCTCCAAGCTCTTGGCTACCCAGGAAAAGAGAGATGGGAGAAGGCAGCTCTAAGGGAGGAAGAGGGCAGGACAAGAGATTTGTATTTCCACTCTCTGAAGTCCCTGGGGGTAAAAAGATTCCTGGCAGACCCCACTGCTCATGTAGCTGCATGGCCAAATTTGTATGAGAAAGGCACAAAATAAGGGGCTGATCCAAGAGTTTTTTGGGGAGTTTTTTTGACTCTTTTTCCCTACTTTGAACTCCCCCTTATGTTGCCGTGGCAACAAATGCAGCGTGAAATTGCAAGTTTGCAAAACACACTCAGTCAGCAGCAGCAGAAAAGCAGCTCCAGCAAGGGGAAGGGAACAGGAGCAAGGTGGGAGATGAGCAGGGAGGGGACCTGGATCCCACCACTGCCTGAGGAGAGGAGAGGGCTGGGTGGCTGTGAAGGGATGAGGTGGGCAGGGGAGGGCCGGTGGCACTAAAAGGGAAGTGTTAGGTGTAGCTCAGATCCTGCTCTGTAGTTATTAAAATCCACATCTCCACCCACACAGTCTGCTGCCTACCCAGAGGTGTTACCTCGGATGAACCCTCTCCAAAAAGGGAACCCTCTGGGGATTTTCACCACTTCCCAGCAAACTTGGGAAGTGTTTGGTTGTTCACTTTAAAGAATGAAGCTGAACTCCTGGAAGCACTGAAATAACTCTGAGGTTCTTCTCTATGCATGAGCTCAGGTCAGGAAAGTGCATCCACTGAGTCCTCTGGGGTGAGATTTTTCAAAAGCACACCAAGCCCGAGGCTCAGTGCCCACAAGGGCCAGATTTTCATCAGAACTCAGTTCCCATTTAGGCAGCTAATTAATCTTTGCAAACACCTCAAAGTATCTAAACTACATCTGCAGCTGTGATGTTGCCCTGAAGAATGGCTGTGGCTAAACTAAAACCTCACTGTTTAAAAATCCATTCGCTCCCTCTTTGGAAGAGTGTCTGCTGCCTTTCTCGGCAAAACTGAAATTTCTGATTGCTGCTTTTTGGCTTAAAGAATCAATGCACATCAGAAAGTCTGGTCTGAAATCTCACCTTTGCATTGCCCTCAAATCAAACATAAACTCAAGTACCAGGGAAAAGTAGACTTTAGCTCCTTTAAACCCATATGATCAATTTAAAGGCAACATGTTGGTACACTGGGCACATCTATAAACGATGAATAAATTTCAAGAGGAGCAAGGAAAAACAGGATAAATGAGGCTGCTGTGAGACAGCAAGCAGAAATACCACCCTTGATTCAAGAGGAGCTGAAGGCAATAGACATTATTACTCTCATACAAGATCTGTGTCACCCTCAAATTTCACTAATAATAAGCAGATTTTTGCCCCTTCCTTCTCATCTTTTCCCAAAGATCCTTCTTGTCTCTGTGTCTTGACATTGTCTCTCAGTGGACAGCTCCAACCCCACCAATAATTCAGTGTTTTCAAAGGTTCCTTTCCACAGTCCTTCATTCTCTTGTTTCCCAGCAAAATGCTGTTGTTGATTAGGCTTAGTGCGAGGACAGCCAGGGCTTTTGTGTCTCCATGGAAGACACTCCTGAACTTTTCTTTGAATGAAGGTTCAAAGTGGATTTGTCAAACCTTATTCAAGTTTAAGACATGTCTATATAATTCATGCAAAAATGTTTAAGACCATTACAAGAAGTTTTGACTTGTTTGCTTTAGAAGTTAATTCAAGCTAAAATGCTCAGGCATCCCTTTGTAGCCTTGTCCTGTGGATGCTTCTTGCTCAGGACACAATTTCAGATGACTGACCCAATTAATAAAACTCTGCCTTGCTGAAAGAGGCTCCTGTGTGGCTCCAGCAGGAGGAAGAGTTTCTTCCCATGTGACAAATATCCCCATTTGTGACATCCCCACACTCCAGCACGCAGGGAAGCAGAGCCAGGAGCTGCTTTCCCAGTGCTCATGTGCTGAGGTTATTGGCAGAACTCTACTGACAGAGCATGTAGAGAATGTACCAAACCACATTTCAAAGTGTGACATGAAATTCAAAAGCAGCCAGGGGAATTACAATGCTCTGGAGCAGGATAAGATGCTAAAGGAGCATGAAACACATGCTATGCTTAATGTGATTTTTATATTTTTATAAGACTCTTCCCTTTCCAAGCTTGCCAAGGAGTACATGGAGCTGTCAGAGTACAACCTCAGACATGAGCAGCCGTGGCAGGAGTGGTGAGATGGATCCAGAGGCAGAACCAGGCCAGTTTGTCTCTCCTAGATAAGGGAGCCAGGTGAGCACAACACATAGGAACCACTCCACATCCAAAGAGACGAAGAACAAAAGTGCTCTTCCATTCTCCAACCCTGGATATTACTGATAACGTGATGAGAAGGAAGATAAGGAGGTTGAAGGTATCAGAGAGTGTCCCTGGAATAATCAGTGCTGGGAAATGAGGGATCAATATTTATTTGGTAAAATGACACATGGCTCTGAAACTCAGTAGATGGGGAATGGGACACTGCTTGGATGACACCCAGAGAAGCCAGCAGGACCTGGATTGCCAGTGTGATCGGGCCTGCACACACACCCAGGAGAGCAAAGGCACTGCCATGTTGTATTTATAATTTTAAACAGATTGGTCGAAATAAGAGTTGGAGAAGATATAAGGAGAAAAGGTGTCCCAGGACTACGTAACAGATCAGTGCCAGAGCTGGGAATTGATTCCTGAGACTCACAGTCCTCAGCCCATTATGACAAAACCCACTGAACACGAGAAGTCTCTCTCTTTGCTATTATCCTCAAGGTTTGGGTTTATGTATTTATTATTTACCAAACCCAGAGGAATGACAAACAGAATGAGAAACACAGAGCACTCAAAAAAACTCATAAAGTCCTTTTCGTATCTTTAATCAATCATGACTAGTGTGTCTCCCATCCATTTTTTTTCAGTTTAAAATAGAATAAAGATGTCCTTTCACATCATAATCTGTCTCCAGGCAGCTGTGCTCCTTACATCAGCACAATGACCCAAACTGCAGGCTGTATTAACAGATACCATCTAGGCTTTAATGGAGTTCAGCCACTGGGATTAGCTCCCTGCAATGGAGTTTGGGCTGTCAGGCACTGCACACAACTGCGAGCACATTACAACCCATAGGCATCAATTCTTTCTAAGTGAGAAGCCATTCCAAATTCAAAACACTTCAGGCCTAATAACAGGAAATTATCTTGATGGATCCCCTTCAATGGATAAAAAAAAAAAAAAGAGATGAGGAGAGAGGGTCAGGCATCCGATCAAAACAAAATTGTATCTGTGCTTTTCTCTCTAGTTCAGAGCAAAGCAGGAGTGTGGATTTAGATGCCAGGGAGGGAACAAATTGTGGAAATGTAGGGTGGAATGAGAAAGTTTTGCAAACTACATTTGAAAGGAGAAAGGGAAATTTTGCTTGCCTATTTGGGTCAATGTGTACCAGACACATCAGTCTGACCCAGCAGAGACTTCTCTAAGAATCCTGAAAAGTCCCTTGCAGCTCCTTAGAGTGTTTTTCCCAAATGGAGTCAGGAATTAGTTTTCATAGAGTCATAGAATAATAAACTGACTTGTGTTGGAAGGGATCTTAAAGCTCATCTCATGCCACCCTCTGCCATGGTCAGGGACACCTTCCACTATCCCAGGCTGCCCTGTCCAACCTGGCCTTGGACACTTCCAGGGCAGCCAGAATTCCTCTGGGCACTCTGAGCCAGGACCTCACCACCTTTTTTTCCCCTTAGCTTTCATATTTCAGGGATGTCCAGTATGGGCATCCTTAATGAGACCTGACTTTTCAGACAAGAAGACACTCAGTGCTCCATGAAAAGCAGGTCCTTTCTAAAAGTGTCTGTGCTCAAGTATACCCTGGGAGTGCACTCTCCAAAAGTGTTCAGTGTCTGAAAATATTGTCCATTTGCCCCTTTAATCCCTATCAATGATCCAGGGCTAGAAAACCCCAGAGGAGAAGAGGAGGGGTCAGAGTTCCAGTGATGAATGCTGACAAGCTGAGTCACTGGTGAGTTGCATCCTAGAATCCATCATTTTTAAACCTCTCCTGTCCAAGAGCTTTCTGTGGTGTCGAGCTGAGTCATTTCTGCTCATGAAACAGGGAGGGAGGAAGGAGAACCTTATTTCATCTCCCAGCACTGTGGCCATGCACCAACCCTGCTGCTGCCCCAATTTCTCCACATTTGTCCCACTCATCCCCAGCATGTGCAGTGGCCAAGCCACCATCTGACATCCTTGAGAGAACAAAACCTCCCCAAGCCAGCAGAAGAGTCCCCTGAGGAAAAGGGGCTGAAAACAAATTGAAAGCAAGACAGACAAACCAAAAAGCAGATTTTCCTTTCAGCACATTTCTGGAAGTAGAGGGGAAGGAAATCCCTTATGGGCACAAACCTGCACTGCCATTGGATTTCCAGCTCAAGTCAGAAGCCCAGGGAAAAGACAGCTCTTCAGCAGCAGTCAGGAGGGACTGCAAACACAACAAAGCATCTTGTAGGCAAACAGCACAGGGAGTCATCAGGGACTGCCTCATTAGTCATACAGCGTTTGCACACGCTGATGGCTGAAGGCAAAATACGACCTTAAGTTCCATTATCACACCAAACAATGTCTGTCAGTGCAAGAGAGGAACAAGGCAGAGCAGGTGTACTGCATGAAATGTGAAGGACAGGGCTTTGATGGTGACAAGATGTTACAGCAGCTGCAAAGGGAGGTGTCCTTGGTTATCATCTCCAGCAGGGTGGTGGCTCAGAGCTGGGACTCTGCCAGGTACTGGAGAAGGGCACTGTGGAATAAACATGGCCTTCTCTAAAGAGCTTTCACCCTAAATATCAGAAACCTCCCACTGGGTGAATACCATCAACAGACAAAACAGACCAAGGAGGAGTGTGATGATACTAGAGTTGCTGGATACCCAATTCTTAATGAAAAAGTCAAAGCAGAAACGATGACAGACTATGGAGGGGGGGAGTGTTTCACAAAGAACAAATATCCAACCCACTGAGTGTCACCATGATATTTTCTGAAAAATCCCTTCACCAGAATTTCTTCTACTGGCAAGATGAGAAGCCTCAGCTTCTCCATGTTTTGGTGCTCTGGAGTGTGGTCTGGAGATTGTTTATCCAAAGATGTGAATTGTTTTTAATTAATGACCAATCATGGTCCAGCTGTGTTGGACTCTGAGTCAGTCATGAGCTTTCATTATCCTTCCTTTCTAGCCTTCTGATGTATCCTTTCTCTTTCTTTAGTATAATTTTAGTATATAATTTCTTTTAATATAATATCATAAAATAATAAATCAGCCTTCTGAGAACACGGAGTCAAATTCTCATCTTTCCCTCATCCTGGTGACCTCACTGAGAACTGAGAGTGCTCTCAAAGTCCCTGGAAATGCTCTCTCCACACCCACTGAAGGTGACATTTGTCTTCACACAGAGGTGAGCCCTGGGTACTGCTGTATTCAGAAAAGAGAGTGTGACTGAAGTGCTGGGAAAAGCTGGGTGCTGGAAACCTTCATAAAGATCAACCTTTCATGGGCAACTCTGCTGTCTTTTTCTGGTTTCACATGACACCTGGATAAGTCTTTCTTCCAGCCCTCAGAAAGAAATGAAAGTGCTAAACATCCTATGGCTTTCCATGAGATGACCCAAACTTGTTTTCTTTTTGCCCAAGGAAAACAAGGGCACTTTTTATATTTGAAATCAGATTTGGAGTAAGATTTCTCGAAGGAACCCAGGTTGCTAGATCAGGTGAGTTTGGGTCTGCTGACCAGATCAGCAGAGCTCTATTTAAGTCTCCGAGGATTGCAGATGTGAAGTCCTCTAGCACACATTCAGCCCCTCCATTTTCTTACTTTAGACTAAATGCATCAATATAATAGAGAAGTTATAAAGAGAGGTTTAATGTCACAGAGCGAATCCCAAAGTTCCAAGGATGGATTTGTAAAGACTTCTTGAAAGTTTTCTCATCAGTAACATTTGCATGTCTCTTCTTCTGGGTCTTGACATATTTTACATCTCTTTTGAGGGCTTGAAACATAGGAAGAACAGATTTAATGGGAAGCAGTGGCCTCCTGCTTCCAGGAAGATATTGTTAGGCTTGGCTCAAATGAAGAAGGATCATCAGCATGTTCTCAGAGCTTCTTGCTGTGGCACTGAGGAAGATTTAGCACGTTTGGATATCCATTTCCCTCCCAGCTCTAATCTTAACACCCACCTCCTGCATGCTAAATGAACATCCCAGCGCTTCATAATGGAGACAGGAAATTAATTCCTCATAAAGGGCTTTTTTTTTTCCTTCCTACCCCTCTTATTAAGTCTCCTCAGCCCTGTCAACAGCCAACTGAGCTACCACAAGTCATAAAGGTGCATTTCTGCAGTCTCATTTCCTCAAGTCTCCTGCCTGATGGATTATGCCCATTAATAACCTTCACATTGGAAGAGCAGCTGCTGGGATTCACAGGACCTTGTTGGATGGTGTAACCCTGACCTTTAGCAAGGGCACTCTGGAAAATGCAGACGTGAAGCAGGGGGGATGATGAGCTGAATTTGCTCTGCTCAGTCCCTATTGGAGGCAGAAGTTAGAGAAAAAACACCATTCCTGGTCTTGCTGAACAAGGATTCCCATAGGAACCTTCACAGCTGGACCAGCCCCACAGGTGGATCAGACAGCAAGTCTTTGATCCTGGAGTCTCGTGTAACTTTTATAATTTCCACATTTTTAGCACCCACTAAGGGCACACATCCCTGTTTTCAGGATACAGGATGTCCAGAACCAGGTGTTAAAAGGAAAAAGTCCATGGAGTTGTCTAAAAATCATCTTTCCTTAACATATAAATTAACCAAGAAGTCCAAATCCCCTATGTTTTTTTAATCACATTTTTTCCCTCCAACCCATAATCTGTTGGGAAATATTTTTTTTTTTGTGGATATGACTAATCTTTAATTTTAAAGAATATAATTTGTGATCATTAAATGGAACAAGTTGCATCAAAATGACAGATCTGGTTTAAAATTGTGCTGTTTCACCCAGGCTTGAGCTCAGCAGTGCTGGACAAATGGAGGTGATGTTTAGTGAGATGGATGCTAAAATAGCAGGCAAAATTCTTGTGAAATGAAAGTGGATCATCTCCATCTGATATGGATTTGGAAGCAAATAGGGTGAGAATTTGGAGCTGATATCAGAAGTTGGAGGGCAGTGGAAAAGAAACCCACAGATTGCATACCCAATTTTGGTAGAAACCTTAAAAAAAACCACAATTCATGTAACTCTCAAAAATAAAAGCACAAGACCAATTCAATGATCTCAAAACTAGGGAAAACATCCCAGGAACACGATGTTTGGAACTTCCCTTGGTTCCCTTTGCAAATTGTTATGTAACATTTAATTTTGATTTTTCACATACCTACACCATGTAAATTACAGAACAGCAGCATAATGTGGCTCTTCACAGGATTTTAAAGCTTTTCTAGCAGGCCTAGATGAAATGTTCTGGAGAAAAGAACAGTTATGCTGTGGTTGCCTAGCAAATGTCTCTGAGAAAGTGTTTCTGTTTAAAGAGAAAAACAAATTAAGTATAAACTGCCTGCAAGACCACACTCCCCGGGGACAGTAGATTTCTGTAAGACTCAGAGGGCAAAATTGTCAAAATCTCTTGTTAAAATAGAGGCAGCACATTGCAGCCACGAACACCAGAGATATTAAAGTGAAAAACCCTGCTAGTTCTGGCTCAAAGTCAGAAAAAACCGAGTGCTTCAAGATCTCTTGGCCCCAGGGAGTTATTAGTAACATTTTTAAAGTCATCTTTAACATTATGTGTCTTTTGTTTTTAATATATTAAGAAATTACACTCCAAAGGGGAATGGACTCCTCAGTTCTGTGCCAGTCCCTGAAATGCTAAGTTAGTGTCTCTAACTCCAGAGCCAAATCTGTGTCCATGGAGGGAAACACACCCTGTGTCTGCCTCCTAATGAGTATTAAACTGTCTTTGGCAAGGGATTAATGGGCCGGTTCGGCCTTTCAAGCTCTTTCTTCTTTTGCTGAAATATTTCTTTAGAATCATTCAAATTCCCTCCTCCCTTCCAGAATCTTTTCCCACCTATTAATAAAAGAGAGAAGTTAGCAATGTGGAGTCTCTGATGTTGTGGCCTCTGCTTTTCACTCAGGGGGATCAGCTGAGGGCCACAAAAATCCACTGGGGCCTGTATTTGGAGAAAAACACAAAATCATTTGTAAAGGGATGTCCAAAATCATCATCCTCAGTGCCATGGAGTGGGAGCTGCAGAAAACCCACAGGACTCCTGTTAGTGTGGCTTCATTCTGCTCAGGCCCCTTCCCCTCCAGCTTTTCTCCATAATGATCAGGTGTGTTGTCCCTAATTAATCAGGGTTAAACCTGATTGTCCACCCAACAGTAATGTGTTCCTTAAGCAATGTCACCAGAAGGCCCAAAAAGAAAGATTTCTGGATTCTCAGTGAAAGCCTTTGACCTGTTAACTGCTCACAAAACCCTTCCAGGACAGATTAAACCCAGGGATTCTATCCTTTGGCAAGGGACTCGTTTATCCACCTGGGCCCTCAGCTCTGAGCTCTGAGCTGAAATAATTTTTTATGTCTGTCAAGGGCTATTGCCCACATTTCTTCATTCCTCCAGAAGCAGAGGATCATCTTCTTGACCTGGGATTTTGAGATGTTGGGACGAGAGTGAGAATAAATATTCTCCTTCCTTATAATTCCAGGGGAGTTTTAATTTACACGTTTTGTGTCTGGGAGTTTTTCCAATCCATATTAAACTTGCTGAAAGGAAAGAGTATCATTTAAGCCAAGGGATCCAGGATGAAAGAGCTCTAAAAAAAAAAGACTCTGTGTGTTCCTTCCCCTGTGAGCTGTGAACTGCATTATTAACAAACATTCTGGAGTATCTCTTGGGAGAAAAATCTTGAATATGTGGAATTGGGAAAATGGCATGGACATCCCACATGGGTGCATAGGATCTGACTGGTTTCCTACTTGCTGCAGAACAGAGAACAACACAAAGTAGAGGATTGCTTAGAGCAGGAGACTCTGGCCCTGCACTGCAGAATCTCACTGAACAAAGACAGGTCTCTGTGTGGTTTTTGCAGCCCCATGACTGACATGGTTGGCACTCACAGGCCTTTCCTAACCCCAGAGGAGGCAATTCCCAAATGGATCATTGCTGCAGAATGACCTCACTGGCTGGGTGAACATGCTGGATGCTCCTTGAATAAACAAAACCTTGGCAAACAAATTAATTATCTCATTGTAAATACCTGTTTCCAGCTTGGAAAATGGTTCATCAGTCTTGTCTGAGGCTTCTGCTCCCAATTCTTCAGCTCTCCTGGCTTCCAGTGGTGACAAGATGGGACATGCAGCACACAGGAAAAGCTGCTCCATGTTTGTAGTCCTTCTCAGCTATTTACAGAAATGCTTAGATGTAGGGGGAGTTTGATTTATGCGCCTTATCTTCCTCAAACCAGAGAGAACTCTTCCCTCCTGCTACAAACACTGCCTAATGGATCTCTAACAGCCCTGCTTTCACAACATCAAATACACAGAAAATAAGGGGAAGCAGGAGGAACCAAACAAACAGCTCTTTATTGTTTCCAGGTGTCCCTGATAATGGGTGGGGGAAGAAGTGGAGAAGAAAGAGGGGGGAGAGAGAGAAGAAAATCATAATTGGGTCCTTGGCACAAGCTCATCATGCGTAAACATGGCAGACAGAAAGTCCAGGGTGTTAAAAGAAGTTCTCAGCTCCTGAAGATGCCAGGTGTTGAAAGGATGTCTGGAAGCAGACCTGCAGCTCTTTGCAGGCCTGTTTGCCTCCTCTGGGCTCTGCAGAGAAGCAGCCATGGCCAAGGTGGTGTCTCCCCACGTGGGAGCTGTGCTCCATCACCCAGCACACACTGGAGATGAACCAGCTGGGGAAACTCCCTCCCCTTCAGCCTCAGGAGGATTAGAAGTCACCCAATTTATCTTTTTTTTGGGTAACACAGTTGTTCTCCTCCTGTGAGAGAGGCTGCTCGT
>NW_005054358.1:4292850-4293640 GCF_000277835.1 Geospiza fortis | reverse complement strand
CATTCCTGCACAAAGCTATGCTGAAAACAGGTACAAAGAGTGTCATTTCCCTCACTCTGGCACTGGGTTTCTATCTCTGAACCAGACTGGTGCACAAACCAAGGCACTCCCAACCTCCACACATCCACCCACACAAAAAATGACTTGGCCAAATTGAGTTGGGCATTCATTATATTATAACAAAATCTTCTGCTGTATTTTTCCCTGCCTCCTATGCAGTCCTGTGCTTGGCTTCTGCCTTTTAAACTTTATAATAGCCTCCATTCTTATTTTCCTTTATGATTTTTTTTCTTCACTGACTTTAAAAATACCACTCAATTTGACAGCATTCCATTTGGAAAATCAAGGAGTCCATAAATAAGGCTCAAGACAGCCCCAAATATAGATGCTAACAGAAATGGTAACTTTTATGAGGCTGGACAGCAACTTTTCAATTACACATTTTGACAGGCAAATGCCACTGAATGGGATGGAAGTACAGAGAAGGGTATTTTTAAAAATGAAAAGTTCAGGTGGTTTTGGTCAAGAGCATTGCATTTCTCCTGAAATGTAGGGAAGAAGTGGAAAGAAAAAATAGAACAAAGTGTGATAAGGTGCAAAGAGAGGATTTCATCTGATTTGATCCAGATTCTTTGGTCCATTTCTCTCACACACCAATTTAATTTTGACTTTACCTGGTACCCTGATCCTGCATAGGGAAAGTTATTGACAAGTCTCATCTTGTAGAGGAGAGGGTAGGGAAGATGAGAAGGCTCCAAAGCAGCTGAGCAGTCCAGAGCCCAGTTCCCTT
>NW_005054358.1:4279828-4292798 GCF_000277835.1 Geospiza fortis | reverse complement strand
TCCATCGTGGTTCTTGCTGTAGGGCAGAGGAGGGAGGGTTGGGGTGGCCTGGGCTCGCTGGGGTCTCTGGAGCCCAGAAATGCAGATTATTGAAGTGTTTCTCTAATGGGCACCCTTAGCTCTGAGCACTCCAGGGAAACCTGTGGCACACCAGAACTCCCTTGTAAAGAGGATTTTCCCTCTCCTTCCTATGGCTTCTCTGGGTCTGAGCTCAGTCTCAGCTTCTCCTTCAGTAAATTTATTTATTTGGAGACATCTCTCTTCTTCGCACTTGTTTCTTTGTAGAAAATGAATAAAGAAATCAATAGCTTTTAGGATTCCATCTTCCTGTCCTTTTTTGTTTTAAATGGGGCTCTTTCAAACAATAATCGGGAGAAGAACATGGCCAAACCATGCTTTCAAGTAAGTTTCATTTTCTTTGAGAAGCAAGCTTTTAAAAGTCATATTTTGTTATTTTTTTTCTGCAAGATAGGAATTGAAATCAGTAGATTCTGCTCATCCTGCCCAAAGGCTGTTTTCAGTGAGGAGTTTAGATTGCTCTGTTAGTGAAAACCAAAGTGTGGCAGGTTGGACTCTCCCTCCATGTCCAACTGCAGGATTCACAATTCCCACACAAGGAGAGGTCCACACATCCATTCATTTGTCCTTGATGGTTTAATTAGTATCTGGACCATTCAACACTCACCTCTTCACTTGTCCTTTTCATTCAAATGTCACCTCCCAAACCAGGAGCGGGAGAAATTTCAAATTAAGGAATCCTGCTTTTTTCTTCCGGATTAACCACCCATTTAAAATGCCATTTGCCCATCAGAGTCTGGAAGGGGAAGGAACATTCCTAATTTGAGATATAAAAATGGTAAGAGAGAGAGAGCGAGGGGACATGGCTGAGGAGGAAAGTGCTTGAGCGATGCACAGAGGGAATCCAGTGCAATGTGAGACCTTGGGATCCAGGGAGATTTTCACTAATGGTCTCTGCAAGTCTGATTATTTCATACATATTCTCATCCCTCTGACAGAGACACTGCATAAATCACTTCCCCTTGTCCCAGGCTGACCCCATAACCTCTGAGAGATAATGAGGCACTGTACCTGGCATCTCCTAATGCTGCCAAGATCCAGATCAAAGAACATTAATTCTCCATGATAACATCTCTATTTATTAATGCAAATGCCTTTAATCCTTCCCCAGCCTCTGCTCCGCTCGCCACCTTTACTTTTATTACTGAAATTTCTTTGGAATTAGGTAAATTGGCTTAGTGTCCCCAGAAGGCGGATGTCACTAAGAGCTGCAGTCTGATGTGTCCCCCTGGCAGTGACACTCACCTCCTGGACAGATTAGCTCCCAGATTTGTTACAGTGGGCAGGGGTTACGTGTTGGGGCTTCCCAGAGGTGCCAGTGTTTGTATTCATCCCATAGAGGTCAAGAAATAATTTGTAATGATATTTTTTTATTAATTTCTCCCAGTTTTTTTGCCAGCTATCAGTGAGCAGACTGTGATTTCCCTCTTCCCCCTCCAATCTCCAATATCATGTGATGCTCAGTTATTTTCCAGGGTGTTTCTGGGGAAAACAGTGCAGGCCAGCTCTTCCTGCAGCTACCACATGTGCTGGGATGTTTACTTTACTTAGAAACAGATCAGGGAGATCTGTGGATTTATGCTAAAAAAATAATCTGTTCCAAGCACAGGTTTCCAAGGAAGTAGGAAAAAAACTTGCCTTGACTGTCACAAACAGGAAACTCCTTCTTCTTGAGCTCATTAGTGCTCAGTGGGGCAGGCACGAGGTGGGGCTGCAGAGTGGGAGCTCTCTGCCACAGCCTCACACTGACTTTGCTAGATGGGATCTGGAACAAAGAACCATGGGGCTCTCACCATGCCACCATGCACTGGTTGGGTTGGAAAAACCCTAAAACCCATCTCATCCCACCCCTTGCCATGGCCAGGGACACCTCCCACCATCCCAGGCCCTGGCTTTGGACACTTCCAGGCATCCACAGCTTCTCTGGGAGAGCCTCCCCACCCTCACAGGGAAGATATTTTTCCTAATATCCACTCCAAACCCACTCTTTTTCAGTTTGAAGCCATTCCCTGCGGTGGTGTTCACAGGGGTCCCAGGATGAGGGAAGAGATGAGAATCTTGACTCCATGTTTCAGAAGGCTGATTTGTTATTTTATGATATATATTGTATTAAAAGAAAATTATATACTAATATAATATACTAAATAATAATAGATATAATACTAATAATATATACTAAAACTATGCTAAAAGAATAGAAGAAAGGATTTCATCCAAAGGCTATCAAAGAAAGGAATGATAATAAAATCTTGTGGCTGCTCCCAGCCTCGACACAGCTGGCTGTCAGTGGTCATCAAGTAAAAACAATTCACATGCTGGGTGAACAATTCTCCAAATCATATTCCAAAGCAGCAAAACATGGAGAAGCTGAAGCTTCCCAGCTTCTCAGGAGAAAAGATCCCATCAAGAGGATTTTTCATAAAATATGTCTGTGACAGCTCCCCCTTGTCCTGGCACTCCAGGCCCTTGTAGATAATCCCTCTCCTCCTTTCAGGTTCCATCCTTTCCTGTTTGAGAGGAGAACCACTCTGGGGGCTGTGCCTTGTGGGGGGAAGGTGAGAATGACATTTACACTCTGGGGAGCTGGGAAAGGGAGCACACACCCAGCAGAGCAGCAGCCTGGGGGATGCTCAGGAGCTTCACAGGGGCCAGAGACAGGCAGGAGACCAGGAAACCCCACAGGGCGAAGAGTTTGCACAGTGCTGCTTCAAAGCACAGCTCTGCACCAAGAAGTGGTGGAAGAAATGACCCTGAGGAAGGAGGTGACAGGGAACTGCTGGGTTAATTATACCCCTCTTTCTCCAGTCAGTGCTGCCTGTACCCTCAGGCACAGGGGGACAGGGATTTAGGCTCTGTGACTGCCACATGAAAAGCATGAAAAAGTACTTTGCCTTCCTTCCCCAGCTCCCTGCCTGTGAGAGGAGTTTGTAAAACTTTCCTTCCTCTCCTTTTGCTTTGGCTGTTCTACTTGCCAGGGCCCACACCTTCTGCTATCAAGTTTCTGTACAGAGAGCAGCCCTGCAAGGTGCAGGACTCAAATTTAGTCTGTGAATGTGACATCAGTATTACCACCTAATAAGCATTAGACACCAGCCTGTAAGCAGGGAAGAACAAATGCTTCCTTCATACAAACTGGGATTATTGTCCCATAAGGCACTGACAGACAAAAGTGGAAAATCGATGGAAGGAGCTGAATATCTGGACTAAACTCCAATTTGTCCTGGTGTCCAATCTGGCAACTATTCTCCTCTTCCTATTCAAGCCTAAGCCCTGTTGACATCAATGGAGGCTTTTTGCAATTATGGAAGGAGGGAAAAAACATAACACACTCTGTAAGGCTGCACCTCCATCACTTTTTCCTTTCTTGGCCATCAAATGCTGAAAGAGTGACCTTGTTTTCATTAAGAGGAACACCTTGTGAATGAATACAGGATGTCAGGTGGGAACAGAGGCACACAAGGCAAAGAATTCATTAGAGAAAGTTTCAGTACTGCAGAGTGGGACATTCATTATTTTACAACTAGTCCCTGTGAGTTTTAATTAAAGAGACCAGGCAGTTTGTATATAAACTGCCTCATATTGTACCTTAATATCTCACTAAATATGAATCCAAAGTTTTCCTAGTTTAAACATTTTTTTCTCTTGCTGCACAGTGCATGGCTAATTCCACCCTGAAAGCTGAGAGACAAAGCAGTTTGGAGGGTGCAGGCCCTGAAGAAAAAATTATTCCTGGGAGACTCCTGGCCCAGTTTTGCAGCCTCTGGAGATTTACATAATTCAGGACAACTCTGAGGATTTCAGTGTATGGATGTGTAGAATTAAATCTGCAAACACTTCAGTCTCCCTGGCATGGTAAGTTGAGAAAATCACTATAGAAAAGGCAGAGAAAATCACTATAGAAAAGGCAGAGGGAATCACTATAGAAAAGGCAGTTCTCTGGAGCACTGAGCCGAGTTGTAACCTGCACACTCATCACATGGCTAGATTGGAAAGCTTGGAGTGATGCTGGGGCTCTGTATTCAGGCAGCATCACTTTTCCCAGAGGCCTTGGCATATCACAGAATGGTTTGGGTTGGAAGAACCTTAAAATCCATCTCATTCCACCCCCTGCCATGAGCAGGGACACCTTCCACTGTCCCAGGTGCTCCCAGCCCTGCCCAGCCTGGCCTTGGGCACTTCCAGGGATTCAGGGGCAGCCACAGCTGCTCTGGGCACCCTGTGCCAGGGCCTGCCCACCCTGCCAGGGAAGGATTTCCTCCCAGTATCCCATCCATCCCTGCCCTCTGGCAGTGGGAAGCCATTCCCTGTGTCCTGGCACTCCAGGCCCTTGTAACCAGTCTCTGTTTCTCTCCATCTCTGCTGTTGGTTCCCTTTGGTTACTGGAAGGCTGCAATTTTGTCACCCCTAAGCCTTCTCCTCTCCAGGTGAGCAATCCCAGAGCTGCTCCATCCTCTGATCCCCCTGGAGCCTCCTCTGGATCTCTGCAGCAGCTCCAGCTCCTCCCTGTGCTGGGCCAGGGCTGGGGCAGCTCTGCAGGTGGGGTCTCACCTGAGCCCAGGGCACAGGGGCACAATCCCCCCTGCCCTGCTGCCCACGCTGGGCTCAGCCTGGGGCTCAGGGGGCATTTCTGGGCTGCTGACACACTGACATTTGCAGAGACTTTGGGGTTTACACTGCAAGGGACAGGGATCTGCTCTGTTCAAACAGGCTCAGAATCACACCTCTCTAACCCCACACAATTAACCTCAGCAGCCACAAATCCCTGCTGCCCACGCCAGGCACTGGGACTGCTGGATAAGCCCTTTGCTAAAACCAGCCTCAGGACTTCTGAGTTGAATAATATGAATTCCTGCAGCCTGTATTAACTGAGGAAGCATTCCATTAATCTTCCACACAGGTGACCTAACCACCAGTCACAGCTGCCTGTGATTAGTCAGGATAATTTTTTTTGTGCTGGTAACTAAAATTCAGAGCCCCTGCAGCCCAGCCCCTGTGGGCAGTGATAACTCCTGGTGGGTGGCTGCTCAGTAAGGAACCAGCACACAGGCAGGGGATTCGGGAGCATTTTGTCAAAGAGATGCAGAAAGGAAGGATCATTTTAGGCTGATTCACCTCTCTGTGTGTGCGTGGGCGTCTCTAAATTGTGTGTGCATATGTGTGTCTGTGTGTTTGCCTTGAGTGAGTGAATCACCCTACCTGTTACAGTGTAAAACAGCAAACATTAGTAAAACCCATAATAAGCCTAGTGGTGGTGATTCAACCAAAGCTAGCACATCTGTCACTGAGCAGCAGACTGCCAGGCTTTTCATCAGGGGAAATACAATTGAATAATAATGGAGGAAAGGTAAAGCAGCTTCAACGGAGCTTTCTGCCAAATTAAATACAAGGTGTGCTGAAGAAAAGGGGGAAAAAAAACCCCTCCACAAATGTATAACCCTGCTTGAATACAAATCCCTCAGTAATGGGGGCTCTGTGGCTGGAGACACATCACATCTGCAGTGTGAGCAGCTTGGTTGGGGTGGATGGGGTGGATGGCTGAGCAGGGAGGATGCTGACAAACCTCCAACTCTGGGCACACGGATCTTCCCTGTGCCAGCAGCCAAATAAGGAACTGAAGGGGAGGAGGAGATGGGCTTTTGGACTAATATTTGGTGGCCTGATTCTCCAGTGCCATCTGGTCACTTGGCAGTGCTCTTGGCAGTGCAGAGGAGACTTAACCCCATCCAAAGTGGTCTCAGAGGGATTTCGCTGTGGTAAGAAGTCTTTTGATAGAAAAGGAATTCTGCAGTGCTTGTAGGAGACACTAAACCAGAGAGAAATGACACCATTGCTGGAGGCCCTCTCCCCAGCCTTGGCTCATCAGATAAAGCCAAAGGAAGGGAAGGATGGGATGAGATCCTGGCCAAATCACTGCCTTGGTGGGTCAGAAAAAACCAAACAGAGCCATGGGGTGGGGGGAACAAAGTGAGGATCTGTGAGGCAGAGGAGGATGGCCCTTCTCCATGGGGTGGGGGTAACAAAGTGAGGATCTGTGAGGCAGAGGAGGATGGCCTTTCTCCCACCCCCACTCGAGGGCATGAGGACCTCAGGCTTGTTCAAATCCATAAATCTCAAGGGCTGCAGGGGCTGTTGGAGGCAGCAGCACTGAGCCACAGGAAGGAGCCGCTGAAGAGGCCTTCCAGACACTTTGGGGTGTGTTGTGGTGGCAGTGCCAGCCTTCTCTACCCCCTCATCCTTTTTGTGCTGCTATGGTTGTTCAGAGGGCCTTTGATGGGGGTAACATTGTGAGTGACCCTGGCTTGTTTCTGCCAGAGTGTAAATAAGGATAATGGACCATCAGCCCATCAGCTACAAATGAAACATCTCTGTAAAGACAAAAAGAAAGGAAGAAGAGAGCCTTGTGGTGTAGACACTTTGCTGTCTGCAGAGTACTCTTTTGGGGCACTTCATTTTAAACATCCATTTTCTTTACATTTTCTCTTCCCCTTGTACACAGAGCATTTTCTTCTATTCTGTTTTTGTTCCCATTTGCTTCTTTCTCTTTTAACCAGAGGGGCATTAAAAATCCCAACACCTTTTAAGCTCTTGTGTTTACCATTCTCGTAGCTTTGAAAACCACTGCGGGGCTGGAGATAAAACCACACACACAAATATCCAGACCCCTTCTGGCTGGAGCAGGGAGGCAAAATAAACCCTTTGGACTATTTAGAGACGAGACAGATTTGCAAAAGCTCTGACCCAAAACCCACAACAATCAGCAACAGCCGCAGGTCTCCCAGGCTGAAAGGAAGCCCTCCTGCAAATTTCATTGGGAAACGTGCCTTGCAATCACCTCTCCTGAGCTCACAAGCAGCCCTGCCAAGCAGTTCCAGCTGAGTCACTACTGCAGGCCAGTCCTTGCCTCTCTGCTTCTCCCCCTTTTCCACTGCCTGGCAGCAGAGAGATCAATGCCCTCTGCCCAGGCTACCAAACACGCTGCAAAAATTCAGGTTAATGAGCAGAGTTAGGTGAGGTAGGAGACAATAAAGCCCCCAGTGCTCGTGCAGAGCAGGGCTGGGTTGGTTTCCTTCATTCCCTTCCCCTTCATTTCCTTCACTCCCCACACATCATCCCGTGGATGATGATCAACAAGCAGCCACAGGGAGGCACTGAAAGGTGCCATGGTAATTTTCTGGGCATGGGCAGGATGGTGAAGGACCCTTGGAACAGAGCAATCGATGGAGCAAACTCACAGGAGGGTGAGGAAAAGAACAACGAAAGCACCAATATTTCTGAGTGAGGAGCTTGCCAGTCACATTTACTCATTATTGCATCCACATGCACATGAATCGCACTTTACTGCGGGGCTAAATCCCTCCACGGCCAACAGCTCTGTGAAGGGGCTGTGTCACCCCCAGCCTGTCCCTCCTTCCCCAACTGCAGCCACGGATTTATGGCTCCACAGTGCCCACTCCTGACCCACCTCCCTCTGTCCATCCAAAACCAATAATAATAAAGGAAAAGGTTTGGAACAATCCAATCCCACTCCTGAGCCAGGGAACAGCCACAGGATCTCACTGCTGGGCAGCTCAGGGTGGGTTTGTGCCACGGGCAGTGCCCAACACCTGATCCTGGTAGGGAAGGGAAAATAAACCACTCCAGCCAGCTGTGTTCAGACTGGGAGATTTGTCCCTGGTTTTACCCCTGTGAGAATTGCAGCTGGAGGAAAGCAAACCTCAGTAAAGGCACCCACTGCCACCTTTCTAAGTCCACACATCAAAATAAATCACCATCCACCTGCACGAGTCACTGAGGAGCCCATCAGCAGAATTTGGAAGAGTTTGACCTCTTATTTCCCTACGTAAAAACTATTTAAACAACTTTTTCTAAAAATATTTATTGGTTTTTTTTTTTAGTTTTTTTCATTTATTTAAAAAAAAATACAGAAGAAAATGTTATTTCTGATTTTTATGCTTCCAATTTTTTAGAGTTTGATAATTTCCCAAAGCAATTATCTCGACATCAAATGATTTATTGAAGAGGAAAAAAACAAAAAAAAACCAAAAAACAACAAAAAAACAAAAAAAAAAAAAAAAAAACCAACCAAAAAACCCAAACAAACAAACAAAAAAAAAGAACCAAAAACAAAAACAAAAAAAAAAAAAACCAAAAAAACAAACACCAAAAAAACCAAAAAACCCCAAACCTAGAGGTGTTTTCTGAAGCTGCTGAAACAACTCTTTTTGTATTTCAGATTTGAAAAAAAAGGAGGAAGAAGGAAGGGAAGGAAACTCTGCTATGATATTTGTGGTTTCCCTGCCCATTCCAAATGACACTGTTCTCAGGATCTTCTTAGCTGGAAAATGTTGGAGTGTCTTCATGCCGTGCCATCCAACTCTCACAGCAGCCAGGCCTCATGTCCTGTGCCCCAGAGAGCTCAGCTCTGCCTTCAAACACCAGCTCTTGAGGATGAATCTACAGCTGAGAGGATGTTTGGGATCCAAAACCCCAAGTTTTTGCTCTTCTCTGCCAGAAATGACTTCCCATCAAGCAAGGGAGCTGCAACCACCCAACTCACACTACCAAGGCTAAAATCACTGTCCAGAATGAGCTCAAGCCATGGGTTGGATTTGAACCAGGTTTTTGGAAGAGAAGGGTAAAAAAAAAAAAAAAAGAAAACAGATGTAGTTTGGAGGAAAACAGAAGCATCTTGTTTTAAAGCAAGATGATTTGCCATGAAATATTACTGCTTCAAGACACATCATTGCATCATTCACTGGTGCTTTCAGACTATTGGCCTCACCCATTTATTTTCACACAGAGACCAGACTGTAAACCTCTTGGGGTAATGATAAAAGGAAAAAGAGAAATCATCTGTTTTCCTCTCAATTCTTGAAGATAGATTATACCTCCTTGTATCTAAAAAAAAAATAAATTTACTTGAGCCAACCCTTTACTTGTACAAACAGACTTGGGGACATCGAGGCGCAAATGTGAGCAAAAAGTTCTCCAGGTAATAACCTGGTATTTTTAAACCAAAGCATTAAAGGAATTTCTGGCTGTCTCTTTTGCAAAAATAACAGCACAATTCTAGCCCTCCTCACTTCAGTAAGAGGAAGGGGAAAGGTTTAAAAATGCAGCTCCTACATTTACCAAGGCGTGTTGTGCCAAATAAAAGCAATCTTCCGTATGCTGTTATATATATTTTTTTTTGGTACATTTCATGATTCTGATGTTTTACACCATGACTTTGTGTGCTCAGGACTGGCAGTGCTGCAGCAGGGATGTGTCACTGTCAGCCCAGACAAGCAGCTTTGTTTTGGGCTGTGTTCTGCTCCTTTCCTGGCTCCTGTGGGATCTGAAACTTCACCCTCATTCCCACCCAGACATCCCTGAGGTGACCACAGAGCAGGTACAATAACCTGGGGAATCTGAGCCCTCCTGCTGCTGTTTCTCCACAGAATCCTGGCACAGGATTGAAGCAGCACCAGGGTTCTGCTGCTGCATCTTCCATGCCCCTAGTGCATTTTAAATATTAAGTAATAAAAATATGTATAAGTAAAGAGTACATCCATAAATAAAGCAAATGTATAACTCACTGAATTATTTCATTACTAGCAGCCACATTCTCTAGCAGAATAACTAAGAGCAGAATTTCTCCTGACTTAGCTTCTCATTATTAAAATACCACCAGCGATTACTTGCAGGACATGCATTCCCAAGCTAATCATTTGAGGATTAATTTTATGTGTGCATAAATAACTCCTGTTTTGACTCAGGGCCTTGAAGCAATGTACTTGACAAAATACACTTGTGTTTGAATACGACTGGCTCAGCCAGCCAGCACACTCACACAGAACTTGTGCTTTCACACAGCCATGGAAGGATTAATGTCCTTTTTATTTCCTCTCTCACCTAAAAAAGCTGTGGAAGTGTTCCTGGAAATGTTCAAGGCTACTTTGGACAGGGCTTAGATCAACCTGGGATAGTGGAAGGTGTCCCTGCCCATGGCAGTGGGGTCGAACAAGATGATTTTTAAGATCCCTTCCAACCCAAGCCACTCTATAATTTTTAGATTATATTCCACAGTGTGCTGAGGTAATTCAATTAAAAGGGCTTGCACCTTTGTTGCCACCCTGCAATAAAAATTCAGAATATTTAAAAGCAGCTTTTGAAATCAACTCCCAATCCCTGTTCCATTTAGGAGAGCAGCCTCTAACCACACACGCAGGAGAGATGTCGAGGCCAAGATACACCACAAGAACTTGGGTGATGTGAGGACAACTTTTGACCTGCTGCAAAGCTGATGAGACATCAGTGCTCCACACACTGCTGCCACCTAGAAGGGTCGAGCAAACTCATCCCTAGCACCGGCAATAAATTTATTTTCCAATGGCAATACATTGGCTAAGCCTTTAGGTGTCCTAATGCCTGTCACAAACACACCTGCATTTGATTGGGCAGCTCCAGCTTTCCTTTGTCTCATCTGCCGAGATTTTAAACACTGGAACCATGGAACATTTAGCACAGAAGGGGTTCAGCAAATGTCAGTATCTATAAGTGATAATATATATATCCACTCCTATATTCACACAAACATTTGTGGCCTTACCTCACCACTTAACTTTAGAGAAACACAAGTTCCATCAGTTTCTAATCTGTTGAATAAATTATTTCAGAATTGTCAAGCAGGTTATTTCTCACCTCTTTCTCCAAACCAAAATTACTTGGGTGGGAGAACGAATTATACAGAAAATTGTCTGTCTTTTTATATCTGACTCAGGGAAAGAAGTTGAAATTTTTATATTTCTTATTGAATAAAATTTTTAGAGATGATTTGTTGCTTAAAATATTTTATTTCAATTGTGTTACAACATTACATTTTAATAGGGAAATGGTCCATTTTGGTTACATTGAAGCAGCATAATATATTACAGAACACTGGCCATAGACATTTATATTTATTACAGTGTGAACTGCCATAATAAATGCAGTTGACATTTTATTTCATCAAAACAGTGGAGTGGCATCAAAACAAAATCTAAATTATTTGTTTCAACTATTCCCAGCTGGAACTATCATTGAAACAGACTCCTTCCAGCAAAATATTTTGGTTTTGACAAAACAAAAAAATGTTTGGACCACATATTATTTTCTCAAGATCCAGAGTGGAAGACGCCAAAAATATCTTTGATATTGGCCATGATCTGAGCTCTGATTAAGAGAAAATGGAGTCAAATCCATAGTTTTGTTAGCTTTGGTTACAGTGAGAGTGCTCTAATGCAGGCTGGGAATATCCACACCTCTGTGAGATTCTGTGCCCTGGGATGGGCATCCTTGAGGAAATCCCCCTTAATTCTTGCAGACCTTATTGATTTTCCCATTGGGAAGTTCTGGTCCATCAAATTCAGCATGGGATTTCTACAGTCCTAAGCCTGGTAGACTGATCACTAACCTGTGACCTGTCTGATGCCATCAGGAATGCAGAGACATTCAAAGCTCTGGAGATGGCTCAGCCCTGGGCAATAAAAGGGCAAAGCTCAGCCAAAAAACAATTCTCCATCTTCCCACATCATTAGAATGAAAACAAAGGTTCAAACCTTTATATTTTGGTTGTGGAGAAAGGCAACAGAAAGGTCTTTTTTTATTTTTCCCAGAGGGCAAAACCAGGGGGGGTTATTCACTTCCCATCCCCTCCTATCCTCAGTCTCTCCATTAAGCACAGGGACACTGAGAGAATCCAAAAGCACAAAAATGAGGAGCACCCACACACCTTAAAGGCTACAGACTGCTACTCCTTGGCTGCCAAGCAGTGTCTCCATGCATCCAGCACTGTTTCTTTGGGGCAGGATGAGGGGGAGAAAAATTGCTTTTGTAGTAAACCCTTCTCAGCATTTGCCTTCAAAGCCTCTCCTGCAACCCCAAAACAAGAGGGTAACAGCAGTGAGTTCACATTTTTGCCTGGATTCACTGGAGACTCAGCAGTGATAAGGCCCCTAAAGCCACTTTTAGCTGCTGTAGATGCTCTGCTCCTGGGTGCTGCAGGGAGGGAGCCCTGGAGCTCCCACTGCTGAGACAACAGACAGCCCTGGGGCTTTTAGCTCCAGCCACCACCACATCCATCACAGAACTTCCCTCAGTGCCACTCCTGCACCTTGCCAGAGTAAGTTCTGCACCATTCCAGCTTCACTCTGGAATGCTTCATTGCCCTTCTCCTCCCTCCTGGTCGCTGCTCTGCCCTGCACAAGGCTGGGCATGGGCCATGAGCAGCATGGCCGTGGCTGCAGCTCCCTTCACAGAGAGCAGCAGGCACAAGTTTCTCAAGGATTTCTCCTAGGGAAAGGCAGTGAGAAACTCAGAGAAGAAGAGAAAATTCTTATCTCTACTTGCTGCTCCTGTTGTTTGGCACATGCGGAATGTGTTATGGAGATTGTTTACCCAAAGTGGTTTGGTTATTGGACACCAGTGAGGGTTGTTTGGATTGATTGGCCAGTTGGGTCAAAGCTGTGTCCTGGCTGTCTCAGACAGACATGGGTTTTCCTTTAGTATCCCTTTAGTGTAGTATCTTTTTAGTATAGTATAGTATCTTTTAGTATACAATTTAGTATCGCATTAGTGTAATATGGAATAGCTTAATACAGCAATTGTTCAGCCTTCTGAAATCATGGAGTCAGAGCACATTATTCCCCAGCTGGGGGGTTGCCTGTTTCTGCAATATGTGGCTGTTATTGTTCTGCACAGCGTGGAGGCCCCACATCTCCCCCTGCTCTGAGGGGACAGCCAGCACTGTCCTCGCACCAAAGAGAGGGACCAAGGGGTATTTCATGGCTCTCCTTCATCTCAGAGACGTGGCCTTTTACCTCAGGCTGTGGCAGCTCTTGGATTTAGAGGGTGAGGTCTGCGAGGTCAGTCC
>NW_005054358.1:4251971-4279798 GCF_000277835.1 Geospiza fortis | reverse complement strand
ACTTTGCAATGCAGAGCTGTTTGTAAACTGCAGAGCAGCTCAGCCAGCCTGGGGCTCTCACCAGCAAATCCAGGCAGCTCAACAGGAGCAGGGACTGGAGAAACCCCCAGGAGCTGGGGATGCACAGCCAGGATGTCTCTGCTGCAGTAACACCAGCTGATGCTTTCCTTTCTCTCACCAAGAAATTCCTTCTGCTTGCTACTCCTACCCGCACCTTTTCCTTTGCTTCCAAATTGGCTTCCAAAGCCAATTCCTTGTCTTGTTTATTTGTCACAGACATCTTTTATGAAAAATCCTTTCCTTAGGATTTTTCCTCCTGAGAAGCTGAGAGGCCTCAGGAACAAAATGTAAACAATGGTTATCTGCTGCTGTGGAATGCAACAGGTGCATCTGTGATTGGCCCGTGTTAGATGTTTGTAATTAATGGCCAATCACAGCCCAGTTGGCTCGGACACAGAGCCCAAGACACAAACCTTTGTTATCATTCTTTGCTATTCCATTCTTAGCTAGCCTTCTGATGAAATCCTTTCTTCTATTCTTTTAGTACAGTTTTAATATAGTATATATCATAAAATAATAAATCAGCCTTCTGAACCATGGAATCAGATCCTTATCTCTTCCCTCATCCAAGAACCCCTGTGAACACGGTCACACCTATTCCTTGCCCCAGAGGTGCTGCCTGCAACAAATAAGCTGCAAATAGAAGGGTGACACAGGAACTGAGGCACCCTGGAAGAATGTGTCACACCAGAGGCTGAGGCAAGGGAGTGGAAAAAAAGGAGGAGAAAGAGAGAAGACTGGAAATGAATGCTTCTCTTGTCTCAGTGCCCCCATGGTGATGTGAAAAGTCATTAAACACCTCAGCAGACTGGCACAGTGGAGTAAACAGGAGCAGCTAATAGGACAAAGGCACTGGCACTTTATCTCTTGCTTCTCTTTGGGTTCAGAGCAATGAAGGTTTCACATTCTCACGGCATCCTCCTGTGTTTTTAATATTCTCCTATCAGCAAGATAAAATGTTCCTCACTCCTTTCCTTGAAAATTTCTTATTGGAAAAAAACTAAAAAAAAAAAAAAAAAAAAAAGGCCTTGCTCTCACTTCTCACTGCATCAGGAATTTCAAAGCCAGAGTTGTTTATTTTCTCCCTGTCCCCCCACTTAAGAAGCTTGGCTGGAAAACAGTTTCACTACATGTCCTTGTCCTGGACTCCCTGCAAAAAGACAAGAGAAGAGCAGCAAGCTTCAACAGGAGAAAAACATCTCCAAAAACCTGCAAAGTGATTCCTTCTGGGGCCTTCTGTGATGAGCAGCAGGAGCAGAGGAGCTGGAAGTGGGATCAGACAGAGAAAGGTTTCATCATAGGATGTTACTGCTGTAAATAATGACAATAATTGTATTTCCTTTATTTGAAGTCAGAAAGAACAATCACATGTGAATCTCCACTCTGCCAAATCCTGTGCAGAACTTACTCAGCATCTGAACAGAGAAAAAGCCCTCTTAAAAAAATAAATATCCTTAGGAACCTGGCAGGAGGGACTGAAGGACCTGACTGCACCAGCAGAGACTTCAGAGTGTGCACACTCTGTGTGAGACAAAATGGATGAAACCTTCCCACAAAACCTTCAGAAAGAGAATCAAATCTCATTTTCCCTGCAATACTCCACTGAAGCCATACACTCAGGCAAGCTCCACTCCACTGTGTCCTCACTTTATGCTTGCGAATATCTCATTTGAGCTACTATTCTTTTTTAATATGGATTTTTAGGCAGTTCTTTCTTGTATTGTCCCTTTTCACCAGTAGAAAGTCACCTCTAGCATTCTTCCTTGTGAGTGAACCTCTGAATTACAGGGAATATCTCTGCTGTATTTAGAGAAGTGGTGAAAGTCTTGAACGCAGATGATTGAGAGATCAGCCATCACCTCTTTGCCTTGAAAGGAGGGTCCATGGAAAGTATAAAACCATGAATATTTTACCCCAAAGTGCAGGTGTGAAACACTTCAGCATTCATGTCTTGTCCTTGAGCGTGGCAGTGATTGTCCAGCTGGGGTGGCTGGCTGGGGAGCAGGGGCTGGGCACAGCCCAGCTGCAGAGCAGCCCCTGCTCCTGTGCCTGTCCTGCAACACCCCCAGCCCTGCTGCCTTCAGGGCAGAGCACAGCCCCATGAAGTGGATCTTTCAGAGCCCATTCTCTCTCACTACTGGTTTTAATGTTGCTTTTAAAGCCGTTTTTTTCCAGCAGGGAAATCATTTTATCTCCATGGGTGTATATCAGCTCTGCCTTCAGCTGTCCCTCAGCTGACTCCAGGCCAGTTCTGCTTCCATTCCCTACCAAGGACAACGGGGGTTTTGAAGATGCTGATGGTCCTTGACCAGCAGTATTAAGACACTAAATTACGCTGACATGGCCCATAAATCGCTAAATGAGGGACTCCCAGACAGGGATGTGGCGTGAGCCGAATGACTACGAGGGCTGCCCGTTTCCTGGGACTCCAGCTGAAGAGCTGGCACACCACGGATGCTCCAGGTGCCCTGCATGCCCCCAAGATCCCCTTTGTCACAGCAGGCGTCCCCAAAGGGGTAATAACTAGCATTAACTCCATGATTCCAGAAGGCTGATCCATCACTTTATTATATTTATACTTATTAAGAAACCCATCACCCTTACAGACAGTCTGATGCAGTTTTGACCTAGTTGGTCCTTTAATTAAAACACCATCACCATTGGCTAATTAAGAAACCACCCTTTGGTAAACAGATCTCCATAGCACATTCCAGATGTTCACAACAACAGGTGCAGCAAGTGAAGATAAGGATTTTTTACAATCCTTTTCTCTGATCTTCTCACAGCCTTCCCCAGCACAACGCCTGTAGCTCTCTGTGACCAGAGAACTGCTGTCACACCCCTTCTGCCAGGAGGGGACGACACATCACCTCAGGGCTTGGTCACTGCTGTGGAGGTGTCCCAGTTGTGCAGGACTTAAGAGGTTTGGTTCTATTTTCCTGTTAATGCTGGCTGTTATTTGCGTACGTTGGGTAAAGGACAACTCTCCGCGTAGAGGCACACAGAGACAGTCTCCACCTCTAAATATAGAAGGAAATTACTATTTCTAAAGAGGAGAGAAAGCCTTTAATCGCCTTAAGATTGTGCCACCTGCCCACTAGCAGGCAGGAAAATATTATTTGGATATTTCTATTTTATTTGGATTTACAGATAAGTTGATAAAAGACTCAAGGTGGCATGGGGAGCTTTTCCCAGAATGAAGGGGGTGGGAATATGGGCTAATTTCCAGGAGGGTGTCATGAAGGTCTTGCATGTGAAGATGAGGCAGAACCTACACTTGGCTAAAATAAAACCCCCCAACAATTACAGTGAGGTAAGACACAAGTTGTCCTAGTTGGAAATTACTCATAGTTTCACAATTTTGGGTCTGTGTGAGTAAAAAGCCACTACCTGTCCTATTGGCCAGGTTGGAATAGGCTCTGAGCAACCTGGTAGAGTGGAAGGTGTCCCTGCCCACAGCAAGGGGTTGGAATTAAATGATCTTCAAGGTCTCTTCCAACCCAAACCACCCTGGGATTCTGTGAACTGACCTTTATGAATTTCCTCCTTAACTGATAGCAGCCAAGTGAGAGCTAAATGCAAAGGACAAACAGGCTGTGCCTGCTACAAGAGCACACTGTGCTCTAACTATGATGTGCTCAAGAACATTTGCTCTTCAAGGAAAGCAACTTTGTCTGAAGTTACCATTAAATAAAGGACAGTGCCTTTCCTCCTTTTAGGAAAATATCAGGGTCTTATGTTTTGATTTAGAGTGAGGCAACACAGGGGATTTCTGCTGTGCCAGGGGTTCAGGGATCCACAGCTGACCAACTTCAGGAGTTTCAGTGGTGCCATGGTAATGGGGGAGCATAAATCACTATTTACACCAAACAGGATATTTCACATGGTGCACAGCACTTCTACTTCTGTCTGCTGAGAAATCAGCTTCAACTTTATTTTTAGGAACTCCTATTTGCTGTTTGTCACAGCTGGAGAAAATCGAGGAGAAAAAAGGCAAATTTTGCTATCTGCGACCTGCCTAATTGGTGCCTTGTTACAACTTAGAATAGCCCCACCTCCCAGGTCCTGCTCAGGATTGAGGCTTTTTAAAATACTAAACCTGTCCCTATAAACAGCCCCATTGTCAGGATCTCACTATCACAGCTAAGCTATGAGGAAGGGGGTGGGGAAGACACTGAGACACAAGAAGTGATGCTCATTTCCTCCCTGCCAGGCTTTCAGATGATTTTTCTCTGCTCCACCTGCATTTTTGGCTGGCAAATAATCCCTTGACAACAAACCTAAGTGTGAAGGGAGAATAGGCAATCTCAATGACAGTAAAGTTATTTTTTCCCCACCTAAGCTATGTAAATTCAGATGATCTCTGCGGCTTTCTTGGAGAGAATTGTTTTGTTTTGTGGTGTTTAAACTGAAGCAGATAACTACCCATCCCTCTCCCCCCAGCCAAGATTGCAAATTCTATAGGAAAGATGTCCAGAGAGCTGATAGAGTCTGGCATCATTTACTCTGGGTACAGAGTGTGAGGAGGAATAAAAATGCAGACTCAACACTTTCAGAAAAGTACCAGCACAGCAAGAAAGGCAGGCGGACAGATTGCTGGGATAGACTCCTTCTTAGCAACAAGATCTATGGCAGCACAGGTTTTCTGTTTGTTGGATGGTTTTAAGAAGGATGTATTTTTGCTAGGATTAAATAGAAAGGAATATTCTGCTTTCCTTAATTCCCTGTTACCCTTCATCCACAGGGGTTTGCATTCAGCTTGAGTAGAAGGAGAAAGATTATTTTTGTGCTTCAATCTCAGAAAGCCTCTTTCAGTTTGGAAACAGCTGTTAATAGCTGCAGGACTGGGGTGGGAAGAAGATTTTTGCTGTGGGAGGAAGGAGCTGATCTGGGTCTCAGGAGCTGCTGGCTCCATCCCACCCTGCCATGCCTTCACTAGGCAGCTTTGAGCCACTCTGGGTTTGAGCACTGAGGTTCCCCTACCTGTGCAGCCCAGAGAATGATCAGATTTGCTGCTTTTTCGCTGCCCTTTGCTCATCATCAGCCCACAAACTGCCCCTGGACTGCAGACACTGCCATTCATTCTGGATTCACACTTTCTTGGCAGCAATAACCCCCAAACCTCTGAAACACCAAGAATCATAGCCATGACATTTTCTGAAAAATCCTTTCCTTAGGACTTTTCTCCTGAGAAGCTGAGAGGCCTCAGGAACAAAATGTAAACAATGGTTATCTGCTGCTGTGGAATGCAGCAGGTGGATCTGTGATTGGTCTCATGTGGCTGTTCCTAATTAATGGCCAATCACAGCCCAGCCGTCTCGGACTGTCTGGTCAGTCACAAGCCTTTGTTATTCATTCTTTTTCTATTCTTAGCTAGCCTTCTGATGAAATCCTTTCTTCTATTCTTTTAGTATAGTTTTAATATAATATATATCATAAAATAATAAATCAAGCCTTCTGAAACACGGAGTCAACATTCTCATCTCTTCCCTCATCCTCAGACCCCTGCGAACACTACCACAAAGAATCTCATCCAGAGCAAACGTGCTCAGGGTGGATGTGCTGCTGGCTCCCAGGCCAGGTTGTATCACGTGCAGAAATTTAACATCTTATTCTTCAGCTGGTGAAATTCACTCCTGAACCTTCCCTTTATTCATAGGAATATCCAGCCTTGCTCCAAGCCCAACCATCCCACAGCTTGACCCAAACACCATCTTCTTCCTTTCCTGCCCTTGTGTTGAAGCATTCCAGGGTTTCACATGGAAACATGGATGCTAGAACCACCCCATTCAGCTTTAAAGACCCTTTACACAGCAGTGCACACCTCCAGTCCCACTACGAAACCCACAAAATCCTTATTTATTCTCCCATTTCAGTTGCACCCCACAAGGCAGCGGGGTGAGCAATTTATCATTGCCTGCTGATGGGGTGGAAGGAAAGAAAAGGGAATGAATGACACAACAGCATCATCAGTTCTGTGTTGTTGTGTGACTGGGTGTGAAGAGGATGCAAAGTCATTTTCCTGACTTGCCAGCAAGAACGTCTGCAGTCACTGCATTCAGCTGCCCTTCAGCAGAGCAGAATATTTCATCTTTCAATACCATGGACAACATGCCTGATCTCAAATAGAAACTGTCCTTCCTTTTACACATCCCTCATAATAATCTGATTTATCCCAGACAGCTTTTCCATAGGATGTATCACATGCTGACTCTCACATTCTCTTTTGAAGGCAAAAAAGCATATTGCACCTGTTATGAAATATTCCTTTGATCTAAGGGAAATCATGAGCAATTTGTGTGTGACATTTACTAACTAATGTGCTGAGGGAATATTACTCCTAGAAAAACACTATTTTCTGGTAGTTTCAATATCCTGAATAATGCTATGCCAGTGGTGATTCATCTGGAAAAGGTAACTATTTCAGCATGATGAGCAATATTAATAACAGCACATAATACACAGTGCTTCTCAAGCAGACAGATCCTAAAGCCTACTGCAAACCTTTCCTATAAAGACCATTCAGTCATTCATTGAATTGCTGGCACCTGTGAGCAAAGGAGGAACCCCATTTCTGCACTTTCCATACAGCAAAAAGGAAAATCAAAGAGGAATTTGGGTTGAAATACTAATAGAAGGAAGAGAAATGAATAAAACAAATGAACCAAGATGAGATCTGACATTGAGTAAAAGCTCCCAGAACCTTAAAAAAGGTGTAATGGATCATTAATTGTCCAAAGTAGACAGTGAAGTCCACAAGAAATATAAATATGCCATAAACCTTAATTATCACTTCCTTCTGAGTTGTATGCACTGCACAGTGACATTATTACTGCCATCCAAGACTTTTCAGGATCCCTGAAGCTACGTTCTAATACCAAAACACCCAATAAAAAAAACCTGCTGCAAATTGAAAAACACATGAATGTATTAATGCATTGTGCAAGAGATAAAAATACAGTCGCAATCCTTGCCTACAGGAATGATCTAAAGCTTTGATTCAGCAAAGTGCTTAATCAAGCACTTAACATTCAGACAAGCACCAATGCTCTTCCTCTGGGGCTTGGCTACACATTGGAGAAATCCTTCCCCCCTTTGCCTTCCCCCCCAGACTTTGCAAAGCCAACCCTCCTGTGCTCCCATGCTTGTAATCCTCCTGAATCCAGCAGAGGATTTTTAACTAATTGGCTGATCCACCCAGAGGTGGGTTCAGCTCACTTTGGAATAAGGTGGTGCAGACGGCTGAGTTCGCATGAGGATGGCAGCACCTCCACAGTATCCCACATTTACCCAACATCCAGGGATCAATGTCACCCCTGTGCTTTACAGTCATGGCCAACACCACTTTTTACCAGCTTTTCTGAGGGGATACACCCCAAACCTGAGGTTTTTTTGCTTTTCCAAGGTTGCAGGAGAACACAATGTCCCTTCTTTGTGCCCCATGGTAAGGCACAGACTGAGGTGAGTGACAGCTTCTAGCTGAGGCTGAGAGAGATGGGCTTGTCCAGCCTCGAGAAGAGATGGCTGAGAGGGGATTTCATCCATGTCTCAGGGAGGGCTCAGAGCAGGGACCAGGCTCAGCTCCATGGAGCCCAGGAATTGGTCAAGAGGAACGGGCAGGAACTGATGCCCAGCAAGTCCCAGCTGGCAGTGGGCTCCTTCTGGATTCCCTAATTTAATCTAAATTAGGGAATAAGGGAGAAAACTGCTCAGAAAGCTACACAAAGCAGCAAGATTCCCAACTTGTACAATATTAAACATGTTAAAGGATGAAACTTCCCTCCAAACGTGTCCTTCAGCTCCACCAGAACAGGAGGCAGAGCTTCTTCCCTGTGCAGTGACCGAGCCCTGGATGGATCCCAGAGAGGCTGTGGAGTCTCCCCCACTGGAGATATTGCAGACCCACCTGGACACAGGGCCCAGGAGCTCAGGGATGGCCCTGCTGGAGCAGGAGGGTTGGAGCAGATGACCCTACTGGGGTCTCCTCCAGCCTGGGCCACTGTGATTCTGTCTGTGCTCTGGGCAGAGGGGGCAATAGTAATGCCTGTCTTCCTCATGTTGGCTTTTAGAAAATCTACAAAAACTCCAGTCCCTGGCTTGCTCAGTGCAGTGATGACACCTTTGAAGATGCACAGCAGGATCTACACTCAGCTGTGACTTCACAACATCCCCAGGGACAGCCCCAGACCTTCCACACAACATTCTGCCCAGCCAACCCAAAGCCAAGCTTTTTTTCCTTAGGCACAGCCTATTTTCCAAAGACTATTAGCCTAGTTTTGCACCTCACCTTCAAAGTTCACTCTGAAATTTGTTTGGTTTTGGCTGTCTAAGAGGACCCCTGAGTTTATTTTCCCATTGATTTCCCCTGCTCACTTTGCATGCTCAGTGCTGTTTCCCTTCCATGGGCTGCTGTACCCTCTGAGGAGCTGTTAAAGCTGAATGTGTTGTAGTTCTACTTTTGTATGTTAATTGATGCACTTTTTAATTTTATTTTTGCATATTATTTGAGTTTGTTTCATTGTAAATTAGGTTCTAAGGAGCCCCTCTAAACAATTGCTGCTTGCCAGCAGATCTCAGACAAGCACAAGCTCCTTTAGAGGAAATGTTGATGAAATTCAATCTTGCTTTTGAATCACTGATGCAAAAATCCCACCTTTAAGAACGAAGAAGGGGGGGGAGAGCCTCCATTAATATAAATACCTAATTTCCACTGACATTTACAGGGGTTATGATAGCTTCATGAAAGCAAAGTATAACCCAAAGGATTATCCTTAAAATATCTCTACAAGCCCACCTGATGTTTTCTAGTGCTCAAACACTTATAAAAGGCAGTTCTCTTAATACTAAAAATTAACTCAGGGAAATGGGGAAATGATTCAAAAAGATTTGTTTTCAAAGTTATTTCCTCAGACTGGTTCATAAAAGAAAGGCTAAAATCCGCAGGAATAATTGTCCTATTCACTCTGGTATATAACAGTGTCTCTGCCAGCATTCATTTCTCCAAATAAACAGGGAAGAAATTCTTTCCTGTGAGAGTGGTGAGGACCTGGCACAGTTTGTCAAGAGAAGCTGTGGCTGCCCCATCCCTGGCAGTGTTCAAGGCAGGTCGGATGGGGCTTGGAGCAACCTGGGATGGTGGAAGGTGTCCCTGCCCATGGAACAAAATTATCATTAAGGTCCCTTCCAACCCAAATCATTCCAGAATTTTTTCATTCTAAATATTTCAAATAAATGGTAAAAAAAACACCAAAAAAACTCAATACAGGATCAGTTACAATAAAAAAAAGTTTTGTTAATTGTAACCTCAAAAAAAAAATTGAAATTAACTGTTTCATCATTCCTATGGAGCAGTGTTGGATTGGAGCACACCCTGCCAGGTTTAGGGCACAGAGCAGGCTGTGTGCCAGGCTGGAATGCAAAGCCAGTCTTAGGTAGACTAAAGCTGGCACCTAGGCACAGCTCACCTGTGCTAAAACTCCTCAGAAACCCAACGCACACACACCTGATCTGTGCTGAAGTCCCAGCTGGCAGTGGGCCCCTTCTGGATGACAGGTTAATTCAACCTAAATTAGGGAATAAGGGAGAAAATTGCTCAGAAAGCTACACAAAGCAGCAAGATTCCCAACTTGGCTTTCCTCTAAGACTCTCAACAATATTAAACATGTTCCAGGATGAAACTTCCCTCCAAACATGTCCTTCAGCTCCTTAATGGATCCTGAGCACTCTGCAGGGAGCAGGGGAAGGCTCCAGCCAAGGGGGCTGCTTTCCAGCAGACCTAGCAAGGGCACTGATTCACTGTGACAAGCACTAACAAAAACAGGGAAAGAACAAACTTTGTGATTCACAGTTATTCCCTCCCCTGTATCCTCCTCTTGCCCTGCTGTATTCAAGCTCTCACACAATGGAGATGGGGAAATTCTCAGTCCTTACCCTTAGTTTTCCACTTAATTTTAAAGTTCAGTAGAAATCAAAGTCAGTGGAGCTTGAAGGAGATGAGATTAAACTAGAAAATATTTTGAGATCCAAGAAACAAGAGCTTGTCTGGGTACCAAAATGTTTTATCAGCTTCTCATACCACACTCTCCATGAAAAGAGCTCAGCTGTGCCCCTTGCTTTATTCCAGCTTAAGATCTACCATAGAGGCCGAGGTTTTGGCTCCCAATAAGGCAGACATTTAGAGAGAAACTCTTAAAATACTCTCTATATGTACTGGGCACAGTAAATTAAATAACAATTGGCTGAGCAATTATTGAACTCTATTTGTGTCGGAGAGCTGGTTTCCAATATGCCAGAGGGCCTGGCTTGCTTCTCTGCAGTGACCCAGGAGCTCTGAGCTTGGGAACAGCTCTGTGGGGCAGGTCAGGGTGGCCTTTGGTGAGGGTGGGAAGAGCCCAGCTCCTGGTGGTGCTGTTTGCCAGGGGAATCAGGCTTTGCTTGTGAGAGCCTGTTGGCAGCCAGCTCAGCTCTGTAAATCTGACTCAAGTCCTCAGCTCCCTGGACTATTTTCAGGTCTTGTTCCCTCTCAGAGGGAAGAGCAACTTGAACCATTTCCAGCCCCTCTATCATTAAGAGATAACTGGCTTTTCCTCAGCTCTTTTCCCTTGATCTCCTTTTCCCTTTACTCCATCTGTAAAACTGTTCTGGCTGGACAGATTCGGGTTTTGCAGCATCTCAAAACTGGCTGCAAAGGGCAAAATAGTGACTGAAGATCTCATACACTGCAAGACCATGTTTTCCTCTGGATAAATATTGAATTATCAGAGTAAAAAGACTCTCTGGGATTCAGCAGTTGTACTGACTAGAGCTGAGGACAGAAAAAGGGATGACAAAGCAAACAAGAGTGGAAACTCTTCCAGAGCTGTGCTTACTAACCAAATTTCCTTCCCCTTGGAGGCAAAAGATCCAATAGATGATTTTCTTTGCTCTCCACCTCCAAGATCAATAGGCAGGCTTTAACTAGGTCACAGATGAGATACCCAAAAAAAGAAAACTGCTTTCTAAGGAATATTTTCTCCTCAGCAAATAATTGGCAATTCCTTTGCCAGAGAACCTATAGAGACAAGAAGCAGTGCTGCAGGTGGATCAGTCATTTTGACTGCAGAAGAAATAGAAGACCAGCTCAGGTGCTCACCTTTTAATTACCCTTGTCCCTAAATCCATTAGAGGCAAATCCCAAATAATTCTTTCATCCAGCTGAATTTCAAATCAGACATTTCTTCAAGAGATTTAGGTGTTCCTATAGAAATAGAACCAGAACCTTCAGTCACAGAGAGAGGGAGCTGCAAGTGTGGAGAGACACAAGAGTTTCTCCCTCCCTGTGGAATATTTTCAGTGCTGGTTTTTCCTCCATTTGCTCATGTCCAAACCTGTTATTTGATAAACATTTCCTCTGCCACCACAATGTCCATGGGTTTTTTAATATGTTCAATATATCATGAGTGGGTGCTAAAAACCCCAAATAAAAGCCATTATTGTCCTGCCCTGTGTTAATTCTCAAATATCTCCAGACCAAACTACTCAAACTGCAAACCCAGGTCCCACTTGAAGCTTCTCAATAAAATGAAGTGCTGGACAAGATTAAGTAACTTAAAGAAAAGCCTTTTTTGCTTTTGCTCTACCACATGTGATAGATACAAACATGGTGACCCAGGTTTCCAAACAGCAGAGATGGACCCTGAATCCTCAACCCCACCTCTACCCTGCAGGGTTTTTTAATATGTTCAATATATCATGAGTCCAATTTTCTCTGTGGGTGCTACAAATACCCAATTCAAGCCATTATTGTCCTGCCCTGTTTTAATTCTCAAATGTCTCCAGACCAAACTACTCAAACTGCAGACCCAGGTCCCACTGCAAGCTTCTCAATAAAATGCAGTGATGGATAAGATTAAGTAACTTTAAAAAAAAAGCCTTTTTGCTTTTGTTCTACCACATGTGATAGGACCAAACACAACCCAGGTTCCAAACAGCAGAGATGAACCCTGAAGCCTCAACCTCACCTCTAACCTGCAGCCAGGCTGGGGTGTTGGGTACTCCCATCAGGATGGGGCAGCAAGGAGAAGGCCTTCCATTAATTTTGAATGATGCATTTCTATCTCCAGCTATGAATAAACCAGATCAATGACACCAGCATGTTTTATGGGGCCTCCTGTGCAATGAATTGGGAGTGAGACAGGCAGGGAGATGGAGCCGACATGCAGATGAGATTTGTAAGTGAGGACATATTGATTATTTCCATCTCAGTTCAGGCAGTAATTCCACACAACGCCTCTTCCCCTGTTTCAGCTCATTATTTATGCCATAAAAACACTATCTCAATGATAATAACAGGCTTCATTTACAAGGCAGAGCATAAAGCATTGATGCTTAAGATTTCAGGAAGTGAGTTAAAGGAAGTGAGAGAGATTTAACAAGTCCAGGAGATGCACAAAACTGCTGAGGCTGATCTTGTGGCTTTTTATGCCCTCCGAAAAGAAGATTGAGAGCAGGTGTTAGATTACCAGGTTTTTTATTAATAACTCCAGGCTTGTATGAGGGCTGATTGATGGCCCAGTCAGCACTTTGCCAGCAAATAAAACTCTCCTCACTTTGTGCCATCAGTAGACTCAAACAGAGAAATCAGGGCTGCTCCTGATGTCTCAGAGGAGGTTCCTCAGGAGAAGATCCCATGTGATCCCTGCAGCACAGACAGGATTTATGGCTGGGATTTACCCACAGTGAGGTTTTTCCTTCATTGCAGCCACAACCAACATAACCAGAATGACTCATCCAGCAACAGCCTCACCCTCCAGACCACCTGAGGAAATTCCTCCACCAGAATGGGTCCATGACAACACCTAGGCTGCAACCTGGATAAGGGAACACCACTCCAAACATCCACAAATGAAGGGGAAAATCTCCATGTTTTAGGAGATATTTCTTCTAATTGTTTTGCCACACCTGTCCTTTGGAGCTGTGTGTGGGAAGCAGCCTGCTTCCCAAACAGCCAAAGGGCAGCTGGGGTTAATATCCTCCAGGAAAAGCCTCGTGCCTTCAGTTCTCTCCCTTAATTGCTAGAAAATGGCCCTTGAGCATTAAAGCACAGCTGGTATTTGTGTGTTTCAGTCTCTGGAGTTATCATGTGGGCACAGAGCTGGGTACCCAGCCAGGCAGCCCAAAAGCCCTGGTTCATAAACTGTGGTTAAGGCTGTGCACGTGCCAGGTGAGTCAAGACAAAAAGAACAGCAAAAATTCCTCCTAATGCAGCGAGAAATTGTTCACTAAAGCAAGATCTGTTAAAGCACAGAAGTGGAGTTAAGGTGTCCTAAACACTGCTCAGGCCCTGCCATCTCCCCAGCCAGGCAGTGCTTGATGAAGGCTCTGGTGCAGCACAGAAGTTCTGGTGCTCTGCAGAGCGTGATTGGGGTCTGCTTCCCTCCCTGCTGCCTCACTTATGAGCCTTTAAGTGCTTAATGAGCCCAGGTGAGAGGAACAGGGCTGAAATATTTATAGCTACAGCACTAAGCTGAGTGCACATGAGCGATTAGAACAATACTAGACAGTGTTATTTGCACAGTTACTGCCCAAGTCCTCCCATACTCCAAGACAAAGCAGCATCAGCATTTTGCACAACAGTAGGTGTATGGGTTCAAATTCTTGCTGGATATATGTTCCTGACAGGACTTTAGGAATTCTTCCTCCAAAGTACATCAAGGGATGCCCTTTTAACCTGGCTGTTGATAATTAGGAGGGCTAAGAGGGTCCCCAGTTGCTCTGGGAGCTCTAACTTGTCCTTGCACATGACTTCAGAACTAAGATTCTCCTCAGATGGTCTTGAAACTTTCAAGCAAAGTTTTAACCCAGTAGTCCCAGTACATCCAGGGAAGTGCAACAGGGGAGGAAGAATTTTCTTAAAAATATTTAGAGCAACATAGGATAAAAGTATCCCCTCCCAGAAGCTGCTGATTTGCTCAGGGCAAACTCTGACAGCAGAGGCCAGGCATTGCTGAAGGGAAAGGGATGGCTTTGTCATTTCTCAGGCATGAATGACAACCCTTGTAATGAACTAAAGATAAAAGCTGTTCCAGACCTTGTCTAGGAACCAGAGATGAGTCCAATCTCAAGTATTCAAGAGGCAAATCTCACATTTCCCCAAAGTCAGGAGAATGGGTGAGAAATACATTATTGATGAAGGCAGGCAGGAACCACAGCAGGTTATAAATGCAGGTGATCTTATTTAAAACCCTCCTGAAGATAAGGGATATGAGCAAGGAAACTGAGAAATTCTAGATTTTATTGTGCCCCTGCAAGTCACCTGGGGGCACAACCTGGCCTCTTCTGAGTGCACAAAGTTAATGGGAAACAAAAGCTCACAGCATCTTTGCCCTTCCCTGGTCTCTAAAACATCTCAGGTCAGCGAGGCTCTTCAGGACATGTCACCAACCCCACTGCTGGGCAGGACACTGCAATTATTCAGCCTCTGTGAATTTTTAAGTATGAAACCTGTGTGCATGTTATTACAGCACATCAGCTGGAAACCTGCCATCCCCAAAGGCCAAGCACAGCTCTGAGCTAAATTATGAGACTGAGAGCAACGAAAGGAACACCTCCCTGTCAGCTCCTTCCCTTTCTGCAGCCTTATGCAAATGGACCAAATACAGCCAGAACTGACCCCAGACACAGAATAAATCCATCTCATAGCAGCAAGGAATGAGGAGGAAGTAAGGGGAGGATCTGGACTAGGAAGGTGTGCAGTTATAGAGAAACATCTGTGGTACAGCATGCCCTGAGAATCCTCTCTCTGACCACACCAAGCTTTCCTGATTCATTAAATCTCCTAACCTGAAACATATTTAACTTTTGTGAATGTCACTGCAATCAGTGGCGAGAGGGAAAACATCTCTGGAGAGAGACAGCAGAAATGATAAAGGTTTTACTGCTCTACCCAATGATATTCCCTTCTCCAGGAGAGAAGATGAGACTCTTGAAAGGGAAATGAGAAGAAAGAGGGGGGAAATGGGGCCATAACCAAATTAATCTTTACCCTCCTGAGCCATCCTTCTCCTCTAGACCATCCTGCTTCTGCCTTGCTGCCCCAGCTCTCTGCTCCCCCACAAATGAGAGAGCACAGCCAGCTCTGAAACCTTCCCTGCCTCCTGCCCCTGCATGGAACTGGAGAATGAAAGAGGTCACTCAAAAAGGCTCCTGGGAACTGAAGTGGCCATGGTGATTTTGGTGTGGTTTGTGACATCTTTGCTGCCTTTCAGTGGTGCAGTGATGACCAGTCTGATCAGGCTGTATTGAACCCCAAGGGCTTGGTCTGGGTGGGTTTGTGTGCTGCACTTTACTGTTCATTGTGATTAACACACACCTACTAAATACAGGAGTAACACAAGGACGAGCCAGGGGTCTTTTTTGGCTTCCTCTGGCCCATAATATGAGCCTTGCATCCTGCTCTAAGAACTAAACTTGTATTGCTCTTTTCACCTTTTTAAACACTTGTGTAGCAGCAACTTCTCCTTTCTTCCCTTTTGAAGACAGAACTGTCAGCCTTTCTTACATAAGAGCCACAGAAATTAAACTGTTGTGTTTTCCTCTGGCCTCTGATCTCAGCTAAATCACTGAATTAAAGCTAAATACCCCTTTTGCGAAGCAGGTAGCCAAACCACAGTGCTCTTCAATTCTTACAGGGACTGCACAGAGTGACAGTTACCACAATATTTGTCATCTGCTTTGTTGTTACCCACTGGCACATCCAGCCTTAATTAGACAAGTACAAGTCAGCACATTAACTGCAACAGTGCTTCTTTTATTTCGGTTCTCTGCTGCCTGCAACCACAGCCCGACGCTGCAAACCTCTGCGTGCGGATTTCTCCTGCAGCATTCCCACAGGAGCCAGGCAATTTGGATTTAATTAACCTGTTTGGAGTCATTGTCATCTCCACACCATCTAGAGCAAGGGACAGAGGTCGCTCAGTACCAGGCTTTGCTTTTCAAGCAGCAGATGATGAACATATTCATTCCTGTGGGATATTTGGTTTGAGCAATACTTTAGAAGTGCAGCAGGAGTATTTGTGTCAGCAATCCCCCTCACAAAATGCTCTGAGTGGACACAGCAATAAAAATAAAGGTCCTGTGCATGCAGGCTGCTTCTCCACAGAAAGATATGGGCTTTTCAAAGACCTTAAAAAGTCCCAGTCCTACCTGCACAAGTCTCTAAGGTGTCCCTGAGGTTAACAACCCTCCAGGATGTTTGGGCTCATATTCAGCAACTCAGAATATTTTGGTAGATGACAGCAAAATTCTACTCCCTTGATGCTTGCCTGTTTCTCTTTTTCACATTAAATACTCCTATCTGTAAATGCTGCTCAGCTCTTATCACCCCAGAAAAGAAAGGCTCCTATCTGCTGCCTGCTGGGCTCTGCTCACCTCCACTCCGAGAGCCCAGCAAACTTCTCTCCACCTCATTTCCATGCACTGGTGTCAAAGGGGCTTCTGCTCAGAATGACAAACCCGTCCACAAATCACTTGGGAATCTTCTGCACTCAATTTGCTCCAGCTCTGCCTGGCAAACAAGAGACAGGAGGCACATATACATTACTACTGATTAGTCTGTGTCACCAGTATCAGCAGCCAGGCACACGGGCTGACCGGAACTTTAAATATTGATAACCAAACTCATCTATCATAGGCCTGGGAGAGTGACAGTTTCAGTGCATAACAGCAAAGGCTTTCTACAATAATCAAATACTCAATAATTCATGAAAATATATCCCTCCCAAATCAAATTGGAAGCTATTTTGTGTAATATATTATTTAAAATTCAATATCATAATGCACACAACTCCTGCTCCTACCACAGAGGACCGTTTCAAAATGTGATTATGTGCGGACTCTATTTAAAAGTGACAATTTTACTTTTCATTTGTTTAACAGCTTAAATGGAAGAGCTCAACTGGAACTAAGTCGTCTGACAATGAAACCAAAGCCGACATAAGCAACTTTGGAAACTTCCTGACAGCTAAAAATGACGAGTCTTCCTCATTGGTAACACAGATGAGTTCCCCACTCTGATGCTCACCTTTACAATTCTTTCATTGTTTAGTGAAAGGAAGTATTCTGAAAAACTGCCTGATAAATATTTTCAGTTCTGTTGCTCTGTCACCTTGGACTGGGCAAAAAGCAAGAAAAATAAAAAAAAAAATCTTCTTGCAGTGTAGGTAACAGAAAACAGCTTTGGCTTTGCATCTGTTTGTTCCTGTTGGAAAATACATTTCTGTGAGGGAAGGCTGCCTGGTGCAAAGTGCCAAGAGAAAGGGGTTTTGCCCTTGTAAACTGAATGCACTGGAGCACAAAATACAATCAGGATTTGTGACAAAATCCATGGCATGCAGGCATCACTCCCCAGCGGTGGTGGGGCAGGGGTGAGGTGGCACCGTGTGATGGAGGGGACCAACCTTGTGACGTGGGCACAGAGGGAAGGTTGGCAGCCAGGAGCCTGGGCTGCTGCCCCCAGGGCACAGAGCAGCTCTGAAGGATAAAACTGCTTTGGGAAGAGGAAAATTTCAGCCTGTTTATGGAGAGCTCACAAGGAGGGTCCACAAGAGTTCAGAGTCAGGCACCAAACCTTCAGTCAGGTCAAATGCCAGTCTGTCCTTGTGTGTCTGCTGCAGGTTAAATCTGTCGTGTTCTCTCAAACAGTGAGGTTTAATGGAAGCAAATTTGAGGGAACAAACACTCAACTCTCTCATTTATTCCTTAAAGGCAAAAGATGAATGGATTTTCTCTTCTCATCTCTTGCTCTGTAATGACCACTCCCCACTCCTTCGGACACCTTGGATATTTGATGTCCTCTTGCCTATTTTATTCCTTATGCTCTGTACTCTCAGAACACAATTAAGTTCAAGCCCAAACATTGCTCCTTTCCACTGCAATGGGGGAGCTGAGTAGGGCTGTGCCTCCTCCAGGTGACAAAACAAAACAAAAAGCAAACTTGGACACATCCTATCATTGCTGCTTGGGAGAGTGGGAATTGAAGGGCTGGGACAAAGCTGGTGACCATTAGAAGCAACTGTTCCAGCTGGAAAGTTTTGGTTCAGGCTCTGCTCCCATCCCTCTGTTTTTCAATAATTTCTAAGTTAATTATCTCATCTGAAGGCACTGCTCTCATGTGCAGCACAATGTCAACCAAACCACATCCTAGGACCAGTCCTGCCAGTTTCTGCAAATACTTTAGGGTGTTTTTTGCACCAGAAATTTTTGTTTCTGCTTCCCTCTCGTTATCATTTCCTATACTCTGTGAGACATTAGAAATCAAGAATTTAAAATACTTCGGTTTAGCCTTATTTTTTTCTGTTCATCTCATTGGGGTTCTCAGCCTCACATCATGGATTCCTGGTGCTTTGCCACTGACATTCTACATCATGTTAAAGCCCAGCACAAAAGAAGGCACAGAGAGGTCAAAGCACTCCCTTAAAGATCTGTTTTCAGAGCAGTTAAAGACACTTAATGTGTTAAAGCAAAAGATTAAGAGGTGGTGCCATGACAGTGAATGAAGATTCTTAATAGGAACATGCCAGGTATAAAAAAATCCCCTGACAGAGAAAGGCAAAACAGAAATAGTGACTTCAAGTTTTAAAGAACATGTGAATCACCACCTGTTCCAGAAGATATGAGCTATTCAGTGCTCCCATCTCCCTGTGGATGTTTGACAGCATCAGTGATTTAATAGTGGGGAAGGACAAAGAGAAAAGCAAGAAAACACAATTCTGTGGCATGGCATTACCAGTTTGGGTGATATTTTGGAGTTCAGAGTGGTTCCTAAACACTCAGAAGGCGTAAGATTTTTTAATCAATGAACCTCCAGACTGCCCTTGCTCTGACTAACAGCTGCCTCTGGGTTTTCCCTATGAGCTACCAGCTAAATTCCTGCCACCACACTTGGAAAAGGACCTGAAGTACAGCAACAATCCCACACTTCCAGTGCCATGACCACGAGTGTTTCATGAAATTTCCATTGCAACAGGGCTTTGAAGATGTGTGCACGTGGGTAGAACCAGCAGAAACACCCCTTCTTCTGCAGAGCTCCCAAGACCCAGGAAAAGCTCCTAGGAAATGGCAACAGAAAAATATAAAAAGAAATTCAGAATTTTGGTAATTATAGCAATATTCCCAAACCACAAGGCTGCAGATGTGGCAACAACATGTCTGCAAACCTCCTGTGCCCAAACAAGCTGAAATAACTGGGAAGAGGTTGTAGATTTGGGTACCAACATCCCCCTGGGTGAGGCAGTCAGTGTGGGTGAGTGAAGAGCCTTGTCTCTGAAGGGCTGACCACAAAGACCTGCCCAAACTGAAACAAGCATCTTTGGGGAAAAAAACCAAAATAAACCTGGAATCTGCAGCAAAGTCAGCATGTGAGCAGCTGAAATTCTTTGGTGTGATATGGCTCTACATATGCAGGCATTCACACATGGCTGCATCTCACTTTTAAATGTCTCTCAAGAGTTGTATATTAAACAGAAGAAGGATTTTTCCGGGAACTAACACAGTTGGCAGCCTTTTGTCTCTATTTTTTTAGAGTAATTTATGAAAGAAGAAAAGTAGCAGAGTCAATTTACAAAAGGCTGCAGCCTGGACTTTGATAGATGAACAGATCTACCAACAAAACCTCTCAGTTCTCACTGAGCACTCCATCTTCTCATCTGGTACTCCTGGTGAGGAGAGAGGAGGGAAAGCAGGCAGCAGAATAGAGGAAAGACCTGGGTAATGGTTAAACTGGGGAATAATCAACAGAGGGACCTGTGACCATGTTCACAGGGGTCTCAGGATGAGGGAAGAGATGAGGATCTGACTCCATGGTTCAGAAGGCTGATTTATTATTTTATGATATATATTACATTAAAACTATACTAAAAGAATAGAAGAAAGGATTTCATCAGAAGGCTAGCTAAGAATAGAAAAAGAAAGAATGAATAACAAAGGTTTGCCTCAGACAGAGGCTGAGCCAGCTGACTGTGATTGGCCATTAATTAGAAACAACCAACATGAGACCAATCACAGATGCACCTGTTGCATTCCACAGCAGCAGATAATCATTGTTTACATTTTGTTCCTGAGGCCTCTCAGCTTCTCAGGAGGAAAAATCCTAAGGAAAGGATTTTTCATAAAAGATGTCTGTGACCGGGATCAACGTCCATGTTTGTTTGGTTTTTGTGGGTTTTTTTCCAGATAAAGAGCTGACCATTTGCTGCTCCCCTTCCAGGAAGGGTTGAGTGACATGACAGAGATTCCCACTCCAACCTGTTGGAAGAGTCCAGGATAATTCCTTGCAGAACAGCCCTGGGGCTCCAGGGGAGAGGTCCCTCTGACAACCTGGGATGCTGTGGTAAGGAGTAATAACAGCTCCAGCTGTAATTTCTGGGAGGTGACAGCACATAACAACACTTTTCCCAGCTGGTTGTGCAGACCTGCTCTCAGGTAACACTGGGTTTGATTCTAAGGGTGTTGCTTGAATAGTGCTGATTTCCTGTGCTGGTTCCTGAAACTGTCTCAGCCAGCAGCAACTAGAACTTTAAAACATTGGAATTAATCACGAGAAATGCCATTTCCTATCCAGAGGGAGTCTAGGCACTTCCAGGCAAAATTTAGAGCAGAATTTCAGGTGCAAGATGAGATTTCTGGGGTGGGTCGACATCTATTGGGGCACATGTGGAAAAGGTAACAGCCCTTTCAGTGTTTGGGTGTCACGCTGGCACTGATGCCCACAGTCCCAGCCCCATCAGCAGCTCTTGTCTTTCTGCACCCTCAGCAGAGCTCCTGCCCACCACACAACCAGATATCCTCACACAGATCTCATGTGATATTTTTGAACACATCTCTCTTCTAAGTTTAAAATCTAAGTAACTTCCAAGGCTCAGCATTTTTTGTTCAGTGAATGTCTTAATTTGTGACAAGTGCTATAGGAGGAAGCAACACACTTGTGCTTCAAAATCTGTTCCTGTCCCTCAAGTAGAGCCTTTCTCCTAAGCTGGAATTTGTAACCCTGAACTCTTTAAAGCAGAAAAACCCTGTAGGTATTTGAAAGGAAACAGAAATCAAGTAAACAAAAGAATAATCAAATTCAAGTTGGTTGACTTCAAGTTCTGCTGAAATGCCACCCAAGCATCAACACCAACAGAACACACAGCAAGCAAAATAAATAAATATCGAATTGGAAAAGAATCTGCTTGATGAGGATCTCCTGTATTTCTGTAGCAACACTGAACATTTCCGTGTCCAGTAAAGCCATTATCACACCACACTAAGATGGAAGAATCCTATACAAGACTGGGTGAAAGCAGTTTTAAGAAAAAAAAAAAAAAAAGAGTAGTTTCTTGAGCAAAACACAAAATGAAAGTGAAAACTGAAATTAAAGGAAGCAGTCATTAAAGTATCAAAGGAACCCAGCTCTGCTCCTGCTGTCACTGTGGCTGTGCCTCCTAAGCTCACACCTGCAGATCCCATCATTCATCTTTCTCCTAAATCCCCAGATCCTGGAGTCATTTGATGACACAAGAGTCACATGTCAAATCAAATTTCACCCTCACAGGGAAGGAAAAAAAAAGGCTTGGAAAAACCCCAATTATTTTTAAAAATAAAATACAAAGACTAGTTTATGAAATAAATTATTTTTAAGCCTCCCTAAAATAAAACATTGTTTCCCTCCTGCTGTGCTTGGTAGAGGCAAGAGAACACCCAGAGCTGTTGTGCTCCAGCCTTTCAGCATCCATCCACTCCTTGCTCTTTCCCCAAATCCTACCTGAGCTCTAGGATCTGCAGCACAGCTTTCCCTCTTCCTTGCTCTGCACTGCATCATTCCACGAGGCTCCCTCCCTGCACTCCCTCCCCTGGCTCTGCACAGCTCCTCTGCACTGCAGCACTGCCAAACCCAGCACATCCAGCTCTGTGCCTCTTTGGAGCCTTCCAGCCTGCCCTGTTCAACTGCAGCACTGCCAAACCCAGCCCATCCAGCTCTGTGCCTCTTTGGAGCCTTCCAGCCTGCCCTGTTCAACTGCAGCACTGCCAAACCCAGCACTGTGCTAGCCTGGAGCCTTCCAGCCTTCCCTGCTCCACTGCCAAACCCAGCACATCCAGCTCTGTGCCTCTTTGGAGCCTTCCAGCCTGCCCTGCTCCACTGCCAACCCCAGCACATCCAGCTCTGTGCCTCTTTGGAGCCTTCCAGCCTGCCCTGCTCCACTGCCAACCCCAGCACATCCAGCTCTGTGCCTCTTTGGAGCCTTCCAGCCTGCCCTGCTCCACTGCCAACCCCAGCACATCCAGCTCTGTGCCTCTTTGGAGCCTTCCAGCCTGCCCTGCTCCACTGCCAACCCCAGCACATCCAGCTCTGTGCCTCTTTGGAGCCTTCCAGCCTGCCCTGCTCCACTGCCAACCCCAGCACATCCAGCTCTGTGCCTCTTTGGAGCCTTCCAGCCTGCCCTGCTCCACCGCAGCACTGCCAAACCCAGCACTCCAAGCCCTTTTCCCTGCTCTCTCCTATCCTGGAGCCTTCCAGCCTGCCCATCCCCTCCAGCTCCCTCCTCTCAGCTCCAGGGTTCAGCTTTTCCCCCCTAGCACCACCAAATCCCCAGGCTCTGCCACGTCCCTCCCATGCTCCATGGCACAGCCCAGCCCTGGAGCATCACAGCTCTCATTTTCTTTCTGCTCTCCCTGCTCAGCACCAGGCTGGAGAATCCCACAGCTTTTTGTGACCATCTTTGATGCTCTCTAACCCACACCTATGGTGCTACAAGGATTCCCCTCCTGCCTCAAGATACCCCTCATCCTTTAGCCAGATCCTGCTCTCCAGTCCCACGAGCTTTACCCCTCTGTCTACCCCTTAAAAACAGCTTTAAAATCTCTGTATTTGTGCACAAGTCCACATTCCCTGCTCAGGGACATCAGAGCACCCTTGGCAAGTACAGACTTTAGAGAGTTGTCCTGGATTTACTAACAGGAGGTCATGCCTAACAAACTTGATTAATTTCTTTGAGGAGGTGACAATGACAAGGGACTGGGCAAGGAACTAAAGCATAATTCAATCAGACTTCAAGAGCCCTTTGATACAGTACCACATAAAAGGCTAATTTATAAGGTTAATATGGATGGCATTGATAGCAAAACACTTACCCATGTAAACATCTTTCTTTTAATTACTCTGCAAAGAAAGTAGGAGGCAAAGCAAACAGTGGCTGACCACAAGAACAGGAAAAGGAAATTATCACAGGAACTTCAGCCATTTGTGCACTCATACCCAAGGCTGGAAGGGTTTTTCTTCCAGCACCTTCTAAGATGATTCCCTATAGGCGTCTCATCTTGGTGACCAAAGGCTACCCAAGGTGAAGGCAGAAAGTCACATCTTTATTGTGCCTCTCCAGGATACCTGGCATCGTGTCATTTATAGCTGCATTAATAGTGGTTTAATAAAAGGCACCATGTCAGAGGAGCTCCTGGTGCTCTGAGCACAGAAGGCTGGGCAGGTACACACAAGGGTGTTAAACAAAACCAAGAATGAGGACAAAAATCAAGACTCAAAGATCAAATTATCACAGGAACTTCAGCCATTTGTGCACTCATATCCAAGGCTGGAAGGGTTTTTCTTCCAGCACCTTCTAAGATGATTCCCTATAGGTGTCTCATCTTGGTGACCAAAGGCTACCCAAGGTGAAGGCAGAAAGTCACATCTTTATTGTGCCTCTCCAGGACACCTGGCATCGTGTCATTTATAGCTGCATTAATAGTGGTTTAATAAAAGGCACCATGTCAGAGGAGCTCCTGGTGCTCTGAGCACAGAAGGCTGGGCAGGTACACACAAGGGTGTTAAACAAAACCAAGAATGAGGACAAAAATCAAGACTCAAAGATGAGAATGCAGCCTTAGGCTCAGCAAAGCAATCCTACCTGTGTGCAGCTCCCCAGGGGACAGGGTGTGCTCCTGCAGCTGCCTTGCTCCGTGGTTATCACAGGCTGAGGGTCAGCGCAGCAGAGCAGTTTCCTTGCCTTCAGCTGCAGCCTGTGTTCTTCTTGGTCATTAAAAGATCACCTAGCAGAATGAAATCACCCTTCATTCTCAGTAACTACAGAAAAAGAAGATATTTTCCCTTTCCTGGTCCAGCAGGAGGTCCAGGTGGACACAAAGGTGCTCCATGATCCCTGCACCACCACCCATCTCCTCCACAAACCAGAGCCTTCAGCCTGGCCACTGCTCCCCTCTGCCAGCACAGCCAGTGTTTCCCTCTATTTTCCCAGGAAAAAAAAGCACATCTGTTTTCTGTAAATGCTGTAAATTAGTTAATGTTTGTAAAGTGCTCTGCTCGTGTGAAGTGCTACATAATTACTACATATTATCAATATAATTTGGCTGGATTGTGCCACAGCCGCCTCCTCTCTTCATTTGCAGCTTGGAGAGAGTTTTCTTAGACATCAGCTCTTGGTGCCACCCATCTCAGAACTGCCCTGAAGAGCCCCAGAAGGGGAATAAACCCAGCCCTGAGGTACATCCCTGGCACCCTTCACCTCCCCTCCCTTCAGGAGGCAGAGTGAGGGATCGCTCCTGAGGAGGAGCTGCTCTTTGGGAAAGGCTTGTAGTCCATAATTTAATACCCCCAGATTTTGAAACAGCTACTGAAAGTATCCTAAATATCAGGAAATCAGCATCCTGGCTAGTGATGGGCTCACAATGTGGACTGGAAGTCCCTGGTCTGCAGTCATTAATAGGAGTGACCTGTTCAGGCACTAACAAACCTCACTGCTCATCTTGATACATCCCCTAAAATGAACCAAATATGAGCAACCATGACCTGCTTTTCTCTGCTCCCTAGCACCCTCTTCCAGCAAATCTTGCGTTTTTCAGGTCTCAACAAAACAAAGCCTACATAAAACACTTCCTAGTTCCAGGCTAAAACCCGATAGAAAAAATAAATTTTCATATTAGAGAAATAAACTGAATAATAGGCAATCTAACTCTCCTGAAAAGATACAGAAAGAACTTCAAGAAAGTCTTAAAATTCATTGCTTATAGAAAATAGACCCCTAAAGAGAATAAATGCTAAAAACACTAAAACAAAAGACCAGGTGAAAAAAACCTGCTACTCTCTGCTTCTCTAAGGCACTGCTGCCCATCCCTCCTGGATTTAAAGGGCTGATGAGCAGAAGTGGTGCCAGCTGAAAAACAATTGGGCAGAAAAAAAATCAACAATTTGAAGGCACTTTCTAGTTTTATTTCTAACTCCCGGGACAAATAATCTAACTTGAGGGCAACATTCCCCACAGATCTGTCAAATTATTAAAGTGGAATGATGGGAAAAATATTTGGCCTGTGACAAGATGTATTTAAAATTGCTGAAGTGAGAAAAAGAATATCTGTTCTTTCTAAAAACAAAAACTATCAGACTATGAAAAGGGCGTGATTGGAAAGCCAGAAGTTTTCTGGTGTACATAAAATACTTCACAAGGCACTAAATGAGCTGGTTGACCCAAACTTACATCAGTGCTTTTTTACAAGTGCTACCCGAGAAGGAAATTTTCTCCCAAGTTCTGCATTTCTGTGCAGTAGGAAACTCAAATGTGGAGTCTCATTGAGAGGGAGATAATCTTGTCCAAGCACGGACACTGATTTAATCCATCCCAGCTTGCCTGGGAAACCCATGTTCAGGAGGAAATGTCTGAACTAAGCTGGTCAAAATCATGGAGAAGCAGATTTCCAGTTCACAGTTTATGTGTTCTGGATTTGTCTCATAAGAGTTTTTGATTTCAGAGGTTTTAACATTTGAACTCGCACTTTCTGAGAGGCTTCCCCTGTTCTCTGATGGGATGGATGGAAATACTGGATTCAAAATGCAGCAAATCAGACTGATAGCTGATTCTTCTGGGTCAATCTGTAGCTGATAACAGAGCAGTATTTGAAGGTCCAACAAATAGAAATATAATGTTCAAATTATTTCAGATAAATTTGAGAATATTCCAGTGTTTTCAAAGTACGTGCCATGCTATGGCCTGGGAGATCTGTGCTGCTCTCCAGGTTTGCCAAATTCATCTGGTTAACCTGGACCTCTCCAGTGTCTCTCTCTGTTCTTAGTATCTCATGAATGGAGGGGTCTTGGTACTCTGAAATCTTTCCAAGAGAGACAAGGAGTCTACAACTGTTCTGGCATGGGTGTGATTATAAAGCAGTAGAGGGGAAAATGGGTCTATAAAACAGTGGTCCACATCATCTGCAAGTGCAAATGGGTTTGGTTCTGTTGAGATCAGTGGAGCAATGTCAATTTACAGCTTCTGAGGCTCCTGCTTAGTCTGCAGACCTGGGGCACAGCAGCTGCAACACCTGCACTGCAAATCCTGAAGGAATAGATTTCAGAGGAAGCTGTGGCTTGTTACGGTGAAGGCAGAAGGAAAGATATTTTCTTGAGTTTTATTTGGTTGGAGGGAGTAGGAGTAGGATTAAGTGTCTGTTTGAAAGCCAGGAGGACTGGGCAGAAACAAATCCTTTGGAGGGGTCTGCAGCAGACCCCTCTCCTGGTCCCTTCCTCGTTGCCCAGCATTGCCATTGACCAACCTATTAACTACTGGTTGAGGCTTTTTATCTCTCAAATACATCCCTTGCTTCTCATTTTACAAAGTGAGAGGGGTTGCTTTAAGGGAAAAAAAGTTCCAGATTATAAATGCATCCTATTAGGGTTTCTTTTTCTTTTCTTCCAGACAAAAGCATTTCTGCTTCCAAGCTTGACAGACCTCCCGACCCTGCTGATGTGGGTGGATGGCTCTGCATGTTCTGAATCATTTGCTTCCTTTTCAAGTGTTACTTTCCCCTTATTTCAATTACCCTTCCTCTGTAATTACTGGGGCTGCTCCAGCGAGCAGAGCAGAGTGCTGTGGAGCTGACAGCCCAGCTAGCAGCAGGGTGGGCTGCCCGTGCAATCCACATTCTTCTCTTGCCTGTACAATCCCCATCTTTATCTTGCCCGTGCAATCCACATCCTTGTCCTGCTCCTGCAATCCATCTCGGGACTCTCACTGCTCACAGTGACCCCAGGATGAGTTAGAAAGTCTCTTTTCCCAGCCCAGCGATCAAAGAAGGAGTCAGAGCTCTTCAGTTCTCGGTCTCAAGGTTGTTTATTGTTTCTTATCTATAAAATTTTTTCTCCTGTCCAGCCCAGGGCCGCTCAGCAGGACAGACAGAGGCACACTGCCTGCTCCCAGGGCAGTGTTATCTTTTTATACTAAAAACTACATGTACAATATTTACAATAACTTCCCAATACCTGTCACCTATTTTAGACAGTGAGCTTCTACTCTAAACCAATCTAAAAGTGCCAACATCACCCAGAAGACAGAGGCCAAGAAGAAGGAGAAAGGCTGGATACACCCAAATCCCTCCATCTTGTCCCCTGAACCTCCATGCTAAAAACCCCAAAAAATCTATTTTTTCACCCTGTGATAAATTCACTATCATTCTACTTAAACTTTCATGGCTTGTAATTCTTCATAGAAGGGTGGTAATTGTTTTTTCCAAGGGCTAAATCAAAGGCACAGGGGACTTGGGCTCTGTACCAAGGTCTCTGAGCCCCCTGGGCAGGGGCTCGAGCCCTCCAGGGCAGCCAGAGGAATTTCCTGGGTTCTGACAAATCCACATCCTTATCTTGCCCATGCAATCCCCATGCTTGTCTTGCTTGGGCACTGGGCAGAGTGGATGTTTAATAGCACAGGAGGAATTGTTGGAGGACATTCAGACTCCAGTGCTTTGTAGGGTTCAGT
>NW_005054358.1:4248556-4251958 GCF_000277835.1 Geospiza fortis | reverse complement strand
CAGCAGGATGAGCTGTGTGTAATTGCTCTGCCTGTTCCTGCAAGAGTTATACACCAGAGGTGCAGGGATCACCTCCCTCCATTCCCACTGAGTGATTGCCTTGGTGACAGCAGGAGGCAATGGAGCTTGGTCCCACACCTATTTGTGTCATCACTCTGGGCCCCAGATTAATAATGATTGATTATTAATAATTATTGATATTAATAATATTAATCAATAGTTATTAGTATTGATGTTATGATTTACAGAAGGTTGATTATTTTTTTATTATTATATACATTATTATTAAGAAACCTGTTGTCTTTATAGACAGTTAGGACCTAATTAGTCCTCCAATCCAAGCACCATTAAGTAACCACCCTTTGGTAAACAAATCTCCATAACACATTCCACACGTTCACAATAACAGGTGCAGCAGGTTAAGATAAGAATGGTTTCTTATTCTTTTCTCTGATCTTCTCACAGACTTTTCCCCAGGACAGATCTTGGGAAGGTTGTTTCTCTCTGTGGCTAGAGAGCTGCTGCCACATATTTGAGCTCAGCGGGAGTCTTTTAAGGAAATTTCAAAGGGATCATTTTAATCCCCAAAAAATGCAACCAGCTCTGATGTGAGATGGGCAGGAAGGGAAGGGGCGACAGCAACTCATGGTCTGGTTGTGCTGCTGAGGATGACATGTAGGGAGAGAACTGCTCTGGGGCCAGGTACAACTCTGCTTCCAATTCAGTTTTGTTCTCTGTGGTTTCTAGAAAATAAACAAACAAAGCAAATACCTAAAATAACAAACCAAACCAACAAAGCATCCACAAAACAAAAACAAACAAAATTAACCCAAAGAAAACAAAACCAAAAAAACCACCAAAACCCCCCACAAAACAAAACAGAACAATCCCCCCAAAACATCAAAATGAAAACCAAATACCCCAAAAAAAACCAACCAAAAACCCCAAACCAAAACAATACCCCTCAAAAAGGCCTTCAAAACCAAAACCAAACAAAACCCCCAAACCAAAGAAAAAACAAAACAAAAACACCAGACAAAAAAACCCCACCAAACAAAAACCCCCCAACACCTCAACTTTTTAAATTCTGATTTTCATCTCATTCACTACCAAACTTAAATGGTAGGTTTCATCCAGGAATTCTGCAAAGTGGCACATTTTTGTTAAATATCAAGCTTTATTCAAAAGAGAGACAGAGGTTTTATTCTGTGTTACAAGTCAAGTTTCCAGAAAAGCTCTGCCCTATCTATTCTAAGAAAATGCTTTATTAGGTAGTTTTCCAAAAGTTAATATTATTTCCGAGGCTTCTTCCTGACTTCTATCCCTGTAAAAGCTCCTTTCACTGAATATCCCATCCATACACTCTGCTAATAATGTGATGCCTATTATTAGCACATGGGGATATTGGAAAAGTATCTTTTCAAAAGGCCCTAAAACCTATCCCCAAATAAAGAGGAGCTGCAGCAGTTCAGAAAAGGCACAACTGATTGGTGTTAATTGTAGAGAAAGGGATTTTTTTTTAAAGCCAACTAATTGCACTTTTCAAATTTAATTTTATATTGAAATTCTAGGAGGTAACAGCCTGGAGAGAGGGTGTCAAAAGCTTTCCTAGCAGCAATTCAGGGTCCTGCAGGAGGGGCTGGAATTGCTGCTGCTGCTGCTCTGTGTGCTTGGCACAGGCACCTGTTGGTTATTCACAAACACAACACCATCCCTTGCATTATTTCAGCTTTCCATGAAAGACATGAAGCTGCTGGGCTTGAATGGCTGGGCAGTACCAGAGGATAAAAACACAAGATTATTTTTTCTCTTGATTCATTTAGGGAATTAAAGGTGTAGCAAATAACTTGAAATAACTTGTGAGACTTTGGGTTGTAGCTAAAGTAATTTTTTTGTGATTTTTTTGATGATTTTTGGTTGGTTGGTTGGTTTTGGGTGTTTGTTTCTTTTTTTGTTTGTTTGTTTGTTTGTGTTTTTTTGTTTTTTGTTTGTTTGTTTGTTTTTTGGGTTTTTTTTTGCTCCCTATGTGCGCAACTTTCTGCTTAGTTCTGCTCTCCCCTGTGCTCAGGCAGCAGGTGAAGGAGAGATCTTGGCAGGATAAAATTGTAGGAGGAAGGATGAGAAAGAAAAGGAGCAGGGCAAGCAAGAAGACAAACAGAACAGCCAGATGACTTTGTGTTATTTTTTTCTTTTTTTTCCAACATTCAAAGATTTCTAAGCAAAATTAGGAGTGCTGGGGAAGATTGTTCCACTCTGGAGTAGCTAAGATTAATTTTTATTTGACTTTTATTGGAGCTGCCTTAAGAATAAAAGAACAGCACCATCTCAGACATTTGTACACAGCTAATCAAGGGGACAAGCTTCCCCACCCCAGAGGAAATGCCATAATCTGTTGGGGCCTTGGAGGCATGGGACCAAATATTGTTATTTAGAGATTATTTTTGTATTTCTATACATATTTTTATTTTGGGTGCAGCAACAGACTGCTTAAAATTTCCTTTGACCTTTCTAAGTGTTCCTGGGAGCCAAAGGTGTGCAAAAGAAAGAAACATTAAATTACAACCATGGCTCAGACCCCTAAAAGGGTCTGGCAGATGCAGGAAGCAAAGGCAAATAATACTCAGGACTCTCAGAAATGGCCCTGGATCTTCAGACCTTTCTGAAAACTGAAATACTTCTTTAATTCAGTAAAAACAGATTAGGTCCAAGCCAGCCCAACACCATGGGCAAACCTGGAAGGAAAAGAAAGATTGATTTATCTTTAGTTGTTTGCCTCTTTCAAAACCTGAAGGTTCATGCATTGACAGAGTTATATCTGCAAAGGGATCGAAAAAGATTTCCTCATATTTCCCTTATTCAGAGAAACTTTGGGTTGTGGCAGGAGTGAAACCTCCTGTGAAGAATGGAGTTCAGCTCTGCTCAGATGTGATGGGAGGGGAAAGTGATTTCCATGATTTTCTGAGAGCAGAGGAGCTCCTCTCATTTGACACTCACTGAGGGGGGTAGGAGAAGGCACTTGCCTGGGGGAAGAGTCAGGAGTCTGAGGGCTGCAACATTTTGGCTCATTTAAGGATTTTGGAAAAGCCCAACTTGTGAGCGGCTGGGACAAAGGCTGAGCAGCTCTCTGTGTCTGCCATGGGGAAAGTGCTGGTGTCAAACACAGCTCTGCTTCTCACCCCTGGCCAGGCAGAGGGTTGATCCTACAAGCACAAAATTATGAAACAATTTAGAGTTGTCTCTGTATCTCACTTTAACTCTACTGCACACAGGGTTTTAATTTTTCAGAGCAGTCCGACCCTGCCCTGGCTCAGTCCCACCCTGAGGATTTTCCAGCTTCACCTGACCCTGGGAAACAGCAAATGGGCTGCAGGCTTGATGTGGTTGCTCTTTCTGAGCCTTTCC
>NW_005054358.1:4245042-4248546 GCF_000277835.1 Geospiza fortis | reverse complement strand
CTGTTCTGCCCTCCCTTGCCTCCTCAGCCTCCTGCTTTAACTTTCTCTGGCTTTCACAGTTGTCATTCTTCAAAATCCAAGATGGGATTGAACTTAAACCTTGAGCTAACAGTGGAGTGCCAGGCTGGCATACATTTCTCTCCCAATTAGAATGGATGAAAAGCTTAGGGAGAATATTTAGTGGGTCTGCATGGGTGGAATTTACACCAGGAAATCTCTGTGCAGGTGCTCACCCCACGAATTGCCTTGGCTTTGCCTCACCTTTGCTCAAACAGCAGAAACTCATGAAATGCAAAGTCAGAGAGCTTTGAATGCTAAGCCACATGGAATATTTGCTCTTCAACCAGGCAAAACTTTTATATAATCAGGGTTCAGGTGCAGGTGTTTGCTGGATTATACTCTCTTTGCTGTGCACACTGGTCTCTGTTCCGAGGGCAGGCAGATCAGAAAGTTTGCTGGCTGAGCAATTCAGACAGTGCCTAAAACACATCAGAATTAAGAGACATTTTACTTCACTGTCATCCTCCAAATTTCCTCTATAGTGCAGTGTCCCCAAGAAAAAACAAAACAGGCAGATGGAGAACATGATCATCACTACAAAATTAATTCCTTTCTGGAAGAAAGAATGTCCCCTGCATGTGCACACATTTGCACCTATTTGTAGATCACCTGCTATGTGCTTTGGGGCTTCCCCTCACTGCTTTGCCCTTCTTCCCCAAGTCTGGGTTTTCCAGTACAATAAGAACCACCAAAGTTACCTTCTGCACCTGGAGCATGCAGATTCAGAGATATAGAAAAAATAACCCTGAGAACTGCCAAAAGATTTATTTTTCTTTTTTACTTTTGGAAAGCTTTGCCCTGGCAAATCAGTTCACTGTGTACCAAAGATTATTAGGGCATCTTATTTAAAACTTATGATCTAATTAGTGGCTTTAATGGTAGTTAATTACACAGAGAGCAACAAAGCAGTTATATTTCCTACCAGGCTTCTTCTAAGTCAAGGTGCAGGTACTTATCTAGGGCCATAAAGGAGAGTGGCTACCACACTTAACATCTAATTACACAAAATTGTCCACAGTAATTATGAGCAATGTGATTTTATTTATCTGGCTTAATTACTGGGGCTGTGCACAGTCTGTGACCTGGCACGGTGACAGGGAGGACAGAGAGAGGGAAAAGTGCCTTCCCCCCCGTGAACACTGGGGTGGAGCTGCATCCTCCTGATCATCCTGAGCACAAAGACAGGCCCTGCTCGCAGCCCAGCAGCGCTGCTGAAGGTCTGGGGAGCCCCTGATCCCGGGGGTTCACAGGAGCCATGGACACACACACTGTGGACAAGGCAGTGCCTTTGCTGAGCCCCACGAGATGCTCACCATTGGTTTTCTCTCGCCACAAGGGACCCGCTGTTACCAGCAGGGATAAAAAAGGACAATTCATCCTCTTCTTCAGCAGAAGGGACATTCTGCTCCCACCATCCACATCTTAAATCTTTCCCAGATATCATTTGTTGCTAAATACGCTCTAGAAAATTTCAGGGCACCTCCAAAAACTCAGTGTCTGGTGTAAAACCGCTTTTCACTCTCAGAGAGACGCAGAACAAGTGTTCTGGCTGACTTTAGATTACTCTTGCTCATCCCCCTAACTTTTAATGTGTGTGCATGGACATAAATCCAGGTACAGCTTAACCCTTCCAAGTGTCTGTCATGACAGAAATCTGCCCTGTATTGGGATCAATCTCCATGATCCAAATTATTATACAAATAATTATACAAATCCCAACAGAACGAGTAACCACAGTGCTTGAACCCATAAATACAAGAGTAGGTTATGATGAGAATGAGTGAAATGTGGTTCCTTGGATTTGTCCTTTTACCCCATTGGACCAGGTGGAAATTTGTTAGTGAGAGATGTGTTAGTGCTGTCCAAAAATCCAGGCAGCCTGTTACACTTCTTGTGACAATAAAAGTAATGAGTGCTTAAACAGGAGGCTGAGACATTCTTCAGTTTATATCAGTATCTTCTGTTGCCCAATCTCTGTCCTCTCATTAATTAATTACCCCTGATGAAAGGGGTACCTTTGGGTTGTAAAGTTTAAAGTGATAGATATGATTCACATGGCAGAAAGACAGCTGGCCCTGTGCCCACAGCCTTGAAAAACAGCATTTTCAAATACTTTCACTTCATAAAATTGCAGGCAGCCGCATGTACAGCTCTGCTTCTCAACTCATCCCCCCAGGACATTTCCATGTTATAGCAAATCACTTGTTCAGTGGCTCACTAAGATTTTGAATTAGTAGTAAATACATTTTGACCTTATTTTTCTCCTGATAATTGCTCTATTTATAGAGAAGTCACTTGTTGTCATGCTAATTTCTTCCATTTGAGAATTAGATTGGCTCCATCAGAAATTATTTGTGGTATACCCCATTTTAAAAAAAGAAAAAAGGCAAAAAAGGAAGCTGTCTCCTTTAAGAGTGGGTTTGCTCTTGTTCCATTTTTAATGAAAGCTAGAAAAAAATACTCATTGTTGAAAAAAGCCATGATAACTTTCACTGACAAGTTAGGTCATTCTCTTTCTTTAGATATCAGTTCCCTGTGTTTTATGCCTTTGTTTTCCATAAAGTATTTGAGCATCAGCTTAGAGAGGAACAGCCTGTCACAGTGAGATGTTTTATAGTCCTCACATAACATATCAAAATATCTGTGGCCAGATTAAAAAAATAGCCCAACTTTTTCAGCATTCAGGGCCAGAGTTCAGAGCTGGGCAAGGACAAGGTTTTTTTTATTATTATTATTCCTTTTCAGAAATCCAACCACTAAGTCTACTATATTTCCTTCACTCTCTCCCTGAACTCAGAGCACAGGCGCATTTTGAGATGCCTGAGCGAGGAGTTCTCGACATACAGAGCACATCCACAGTGCTCTGCTCTCCTGTTCCATCTCCTGAGCACACCCACCCCACACTCAGGGCACCTCTGCCCTGTGGCACTGAATCCTCCACAGCTTGGTGGCCTCTGGAGGGACGTTTGGCTGTCAGTGGCCCCAGCTGCTGTTTCTATTGACAAAACAGCTGGGCCAGCCATAAATCCAGGTGGGATTTGTGCTGGGAACCGTCAGGTGGCTGAAGAGGGATGGAGGGACCTTGATGTCCCCAGGGCTGCTCACCACCCTGATTTTTTAAGATTTTCTAAGCCTCCTGATGTTTATATTCTTGTAAGGAACTTTCTCACACACTTTCTGTAAATAACTGATTGTTTTGCATTCTTTTGTGGAGGAGGAGAAATTTGATGGGCTGTTGGTTTTTCCAGTATCATTGGAGAGGTGGCACTGTCACCCTCCAATCCACTGTCACTTTTGGAAATCTGTAAATGTTGGAGTCAAAAATTAAACTTCCCTTTTTACTTTGAGAACAGCAGCGTGTCCATGTCGTGTTATTTCGTGTCTTATAGTGACACCTCATCACAGGGAGGTGGCTCAGGTTGAGTCACAGCATGATTCCCGGTT
>NW_005054358.1:4186029-4245032 GCF_000277835.1 Geospiza fortis | reverse complement strand
ACAGCAGGCAGCGAGGGTTCCAGACCTTTGCTAAAACCAGGGCTGTTTATCAACGTGTCAGCCTGGTGGCAGATTCAAGAAATCTAAATTTACCAGGCCACTGCTTCCCCCGTTCCTGGCTGCAGCTGGTGGATCTGCAGGACATGGTGTCCCAGCTGGGCATCTGGACCAGGCTGAGGAGGAGAACTGGTTGAATGGGAACAGCTCCAGAGTTCAGGGCAAGGGAGGTTTTTTAACACCACAGCTGCTTAATGACTTTTTCAATTGATTTCAGCAGCGCTGCTTTTCGATTACTGATTCCATCCTAGTCACTGGGCAGAAAAATGGGCTTAGGAAAATCATAGGCAGGAAAGAAGGGTAAAAAAAAAAAAAAAGCTCAAAAATTCAACAGCTTCCACAACGCAGTGACATTTGTCCAGATATTTTGTGCTGAATTGGGAAAAAGGAGACAAATGGCAACTCCTCCCATCTCTCAGCCTGTGCTGGGAGGAGAGTGCGCATGTACTTCTTTGCTTTCAAGCCCCAGTTCATCCATGCTCATTGACCTGCTCCTTGGTTTGGAACCAGCTGCAGAAAGCAGCTGTCATCCCCTGTTACTCTGCCAGCCCTATTCTTACGGCAGCCATCAAATCCTGGCACTGACTGAAGGCAATTCAATTAGCTGTGACGGTCAAACAGAAACCGAGGGTCAATTGAAATCTCTTTTTTCCTCCTCCTGGCCATCTCCTCTCTATTTTCATCTTGAATATGGAGGTGAAGAAGTCCATCCCCATTTTGGAAGTTTTTGTGGGGTGAGGATGGGAGAAGGAGGGTGCTTACACAGGAGACCCTTACTAAGTGAGGAAAACAGGAGAAAAGGAGGGGAATGCACTGCAGGAGTGTCGCAGACATCTTTTATGAAAAATCCTTTCCTTAGGATTTTTCCTCCTGAGAAGCTGAGAGGCCTCAGGAACAAAATGTAAACATTGATTATCTGCTGCTGTGGAATGCAACAGGTGCATCTGTGATTGGCCCATGTTAGATGTTTGTAATTAATGGCCAATCACAGTCCAGCTGTCTCGGACTGCCTCAGTCAGTCACAAGATTTTATTATCATTCCATTCTCTCCTTTCCTTGTAAGCCTTCTGATGAAATCCTTTCTTCTATTCTTTTAGTACAGTTTTAATGTAATATATATCATAAAATAATAACTCAAGCCTTCTGAAACATGGAGTCAGATCCTCGTCTCTTCCCTCTTCCTGGGACCTCTGTGAACACCACCACACTCCAGGATGTTACTTCTGTCCTGAGCAGAAACTGGTCTTAAAACAAATAACTTTCCTATATTTGTGCAGAAACATGAATTTCGTTCACTTAGTTTTCCTTTCAGCCTGTGCTTCCAAACACTCAGAGCTGTGCATGCCTCCCTCCTCCCTCTGACCCAATCCAATCCTTGTCTCATCCACACTGCAAGGAACGTGTCATTAACGTTTGACAGTGACTCTTTTCCCCCTCCATTGCTACATTCAAATTTTGTTTTTCCTTTTGTTGAAACTTTGCTACCCTATTTTTCAGGCTACACAATGTGGGAGCTGGCAGAAAACCAGGCTCAGCTGGAATTCAGGACTGACTCTGTGTGTGAATTTAAGAGGTGCCAGCTTTGGGGTAGCATATCATGCTCCCACACAGCCTGACACAAACATGGTAAAGCCACAGTGGCAGCTGAGGACTCACTCAGATATTGTTTAAAGTCCTCAACAAGGAGGGAAAAAAAGGAAAGAAAAGGAAGACTGATGGTTTTAACTTCAAGTTAAAATAGTCTTCTGTCAATATTTTAACAGGTTGCTCAGAAGACACACTGAAAACTTGCATTGCTCCTGAAAGGCAGCACATTCCCTGCTCAGCAGCTAATGAACTCCCCTGGTGTCAAGGCAGTAACCTCAGGGAGCTGCAAGGCAGCTGCTGTAGCCTTAAAAATATATATATATAAAGTATAAAGCAGTAAAACCTAGAAAATCTGGAGCTTATATATGAAATTATGACTAATACTGCATTTTCTGAAAGAAGAATCAGGAATTCTTTGGGATTGGCCTACAAATGGGTATCAGCAAGGTCTCCCATTGAAACATTGTTCATTGAGCATTTTAGGAGAATAAGACTGAATAGTAACTCCTAGGTCAGCAAATAAATCTCATGTTCCAGCTTGCCTGTGATCATCTCTGTATCCAGCTCAGTCACTCCCAAAAAAGCACCTCTGACCATCTCAATTCTCAGGTGGTGTTCCTGCTCTGAGCGGATAACCAAACATTTTACAATTAGAAATCTGTCAAATATTGAGGCATAATTAAAAGGACAGAAAGATGAGAAAAGCCCTTTAGCCCATGAAACTTTGCAGGAGCAGTCACTGAAGTGCTTGTGGTACTTTTACTTTCTTGGCATTTACTTGAAACAAAGGCAAAAACTATCACTCAGTGAGTGTTCACAGAGTAACAGTAAAATAGGTCAGAAATGCAACTGGAACAAATGTGTTTGAATAAAAGAAAGCCAAGCAAACATCTCAGGTACTGGAACTGTGCAAACACAGCAAATAACATAAAGCTTCCCCTCAGGAAAAGAACAATATGCAGAAATCTTGATGCTTTTGTTCACTCAGTGCAGGGCCCAGCAGAGAGTGGGAATGGCTGTGTCCTGCTGTTAAACACCTTTAAATTCCTGAGGGAATCATTCTGTGTGTGTGTGTGCACCTGGAAAGGGACAGGGGGGAGGCAGGGAGGACATTTGTATGAGCTGGAGCAGCCTCATGGCAGCTCTGGAGTGGGTTGTGATAAGGATTTCTCCAGGTAGCCATGGATTATTGAGGTGTGTTTTGGGATAGGTGGAGCTGTGGTGTCACCACCCATTAAAAATCGAGGAAATCCCATTTATTATTTCAAGGGAATGATTTCTCATGAGTGCCTGGCTTGTGTCCTTGGCACTGCTTCAGTCTCCTGGTCCCAATGGCCATTTCCACCGTGGTCAAACCAACCTTGTGTCCACAAAAATCTGGGTGTTGATGCCAGATGAGCCTACAGCTATGGGAGCAGCAGGTTTTTGTGTCTGAGCACCTGGGGAAACCTCCCTTGTCCTGGCTTTTTGGATTGTTAATTTTGTTCTGAAAGGGGCATTGTTTGCCCTTCACAGAATCATAGAGGGGTTTGGGCTGGAAGGGACCTCAGAAACCATCTCATTCCATCCCTGAAATGGGCAGGGACACCTTCCGCTACCCCAGGTTGCCTGTCCAACCTGGCTGTGGACATTTCCAGGGATGAGGCAGCCACAGCTTCTCTGGCCAGCACCTCACCACCTTACAGAGAAGAATTTCTGCCTAATATCCAATCTAAATGTATCCCCTTTCAGCCTGAAGCCGTGTCCCCTTGTCCTTCCTGTACCACATCCTCACTGCTGGTCTTATTCAAGGGGTTTGAAGCTAAACCATCACTCTGATCTTTGTAAGCACCTTGCAGTTCTATGTCACATACTTAAAAACAAAAATACTCCAAGCTGGATTTTTATTTTTCTCTTTTTGTCCTCCAGAGGATGGCGCCAGGAGCTGCTGGCCCTGCCTGGGAGGAGCAGAGTGGCCAAGGGGCTCCCACTGAATCCCTGTCCCCAGCTCCCTCTGTGCTCCCTGCCTTTCCCTTATTGAATTAGAATAAATTGGAACTTTCATAAAGGGTTATACAAATCATTATCTCAAGTTAGCAGATGCAGGCTCACCAGGGTAGAGCTCTGTTAATAACTCCTTCGGATTAGGGCTGATTGGTACAATTTGAAACTTGTTTCTCTCAGCTTGATCAGTCTCGTTGTAACTGTGGCAATTATCCCATTTCACTTTCAATAGCTCAGCACAGAGGAATTGCTGCCTCCAATCCATCCCTCTGTAATGAATCCACTGTGATATGTTCAGTCCTGTGGACAAATACACCCTTAACTCCCCCCTACTCTGAAATAAGCATTAAAAAAAATAAATCCTGTGTCCAAATGACACATAAGAATGTGACTTTTAGGGAGTGAGATTCTGAGCGTCTGTGTAAACATCATTGAGGTATTTGGCCACAAAAAGCTTCCCTTCATTCTTACAGCATCATTTGCACTTTTTGGCAGTCTTCCTGCCTGGGAAATTAGATTAAAAAACAGTGGTTTATCCAAGCATTGAAGCTGCTTGAAGAGATTCTGATGAATGTGTTACATGCTGAATTTGTAGGGTTCTGTTAAGTAACTCATCTGGTGATATTTTTCTTTCTTTTTTTTTTTTTTTATTCTCCAGGAGTCATTAATAAATGATTTAATGAGGGAGCACAGAATTCTCATAATAATATATTTGACAAGTATTTGCTTTCAGTCCTTTATTTGACTCCAACAACAAGGGTGGGTCCCAGTTTAACAGACTCAGGAAGAACACACTTAACTTTGACAAGAACTTCACACTAATTTTTTTGTTTAGAAGGACACCTGAACAAGAGTTTTCTTTAAGCCCACATTTAGTTCTGACCTGAGACACCTTGCTGGGCCATGGGCTTTAGCAGTAAGGTGAACCTTGTGCTTAAATCATTGCAGTGATGGTTTTCTTGCAGTCACCAGTTCTGCTGTTGCCTCTTTATAACCTTTCCATGTATATTAGGAGCAAAAATTGCAAATTATTTCCAAGTTTCCTGTGATCAGGGGCTGCACAAGTGTCTCTGAGCCATCCCCAGCTCACAAGCTCTAAAATATTCCCTTTCTTTCCAACCATTGTTTGGTCTTTCTACTTGTAAATTCTTTAAGCCAGGACTGTTGCTCACTTCTTGTTCACACAGCAGCTCATTCCATGTTTTATGAGGCCAATAAAATGCTGGAAACTTAAATCCATGGATTGATTTGTCTCCCACTTCCAGCACCAAAGCTGTGCGTCACTGATGCCCACAGAACCGTGCCAGTGAAAGCAACACTGTCATCCCACCCAGCTGTAATTCCTAACTCTGGGAATTCAATTCTGAATTCAGATCCAGTGCACACCTGCTTCTTGAACTTGTTTGAGGATGCACCTTAAATAAATGCTGGGTGTCTCAAAGTTTTGGAGGAGCATGCAACCCCTTCTCCCTGCTCTTGCCAGCTGCCTCCTGCTTGGCTTGGAGTGCTCAGCCTCTTGCAGGGGCTTGGACAGCTCTGAATCACACTGCTTCCAATATGTTTGCACTAAAAATAATAGTAGTAATTAATGCTCTTCGTTTTAGTGCTGCCATCTGCCTTGGTGCCAGCCACAATGGCTTTTTTCTCTCTGTATTCCCCCAAGCAGGGAGAAGGAGGAAAGCACAGACAGAGGCAGCTGGTGGGCTTTTCTCAGCACCTCTGTTTCAGCTGGCAGGGATTCTCCTGATGGGGACAGGGAGAAAGGGGGGTTGTCTGGTCTTCAGAGCCAGCAAGGGGCACTGAACATCCTCAGAGTGAAGGTAACAGAGATCAAGGAGATGCATGGATGGAAGGAAGGTGGTTGCACAGGAGGTGTAACCTCTCCTGAAGGTACAGAGGTGAACAGCCCAGCCTCCTTAGGAGATGCTCTCAAGAGCTCTGCTGTCACTATGGGACACAAAATAACACAACACACACTGCTGTTCTCAAGGCAAAAAAGGGAAGTTTATTTCCTGACTCCAACATTTATAGATTTCCAAAAGTGACAGTGGATTGGAGGGTGACAGTGCCACCTCTCCAATGACACTGGACAAACCAACAGCCCATCAAATTTCTCCTCCTCCATAAAAGAATGCAAACCAATGAGTTATTTACAGGAAATGCGTGAGAAAGTTTTTTACAAGAATGTAAACATCAGGAGGCTTAGAAAATCTTAAAAAATCAGGGTGACGCTCTGCAGTGTATTTTCACAGAATCAGAGGACCATTTAGACTGGAAAAGACCTCCAACATCATTGAGTCCAACCTGTGCCCAATCCCTACCTTGTCACCCAGCACTGAGTGCCACTGGCATTCTTTGGACACCTCCAGGGATGGGGAATCCACCTCTGTGACGGTGTTCACAGGGGTCCGAGCATGAGGGGAGAGACGGGGATCTGACTCCGTGTTTCAGAAGGTTTGATTTATTATTTTATTATATATATTATATTAAAACGATACTAAAATAATAGAAGAAAGGATTTCATCAGAAGGCTAGCTAAGAATAGAAAAAGAAAGAATGAATAACAAAGGTTTGCCTCAGACAGAGGCTGAGCCAGCTGACTGTGATTGGCCATTAATTAGAAACAACCACATGAGACCAATCACAGATGCACCTGTTGCATCCCACAGCAGCAGATAATCAATGTTTACATTTTGTTCCTGAGGCCTCTCAGCTTCTCAGGAGGAAAAATCCTAAGGAAAGGATTTTCCATAAAAGATGTCTGTGACATACCTCCTCCTTGAACAGCCTCCTCCAATGCCTGACAATCTTTGCAAGTGGAGAAATTCCTCCTGCTGTCCACCCTGAGCTCCCCTGGCCCAGCCTGAGGCCGTTCCCTCTGCTCCTGTCCCTGTTCCCTGGAGCACAGCCCGACCCTCCTGACTGTCCCCTCCTGGCAGGAGCTGTGCAGAGCCACAAGGTCCCCCTGAGCCTCCTTTGCTCCAGGCTGAGCCCCTTCCCAGCTCCCTCAGCCTCTCCTGGGGCTCCAGACCCTTCCCCAGCTCCATTCCCTACCCTGGCCATGCTCCAGCCCCTCCATGCCCTTCTTACAGAGAGGAGCCCAGAGCTGGACACAGCACTAAAATTTTGAAGGGATTTATCTCACTACAGACCACACAAAGTAACGATGAGAAGGGGATGGGTTTAGGAAGTTTGCATTATCTCAGCCGTTGCGATGGGATGCTCAGAGGTGATCAGAAGTCCCTCTCTCCTCCACATCTCTGGACAAGTTTCCTTCCCCAGGCCCTGCAGATGTCAGGAGCACACAGGCAAGCTGGGGAATTGAACAGAAGGAAGTGGCAGCGTGTTTCACAAGCAGCATCAAAAAAGGTTAACAAACAGCATCAAAAAGGGCATCTGTCACCGTGCATCACCTTCTGCTCCTCCCAGCTCCTGCCACAGCCTTTCTCTTTGCCTGCCTATGTCCCCTGACTGTCCCACTGGAGGGCAAAAAATCCACGTAAGATTTGGAGGAGAGGAGGTGTTTATAGAGGAAAAAAACCTCACCTGCATGAGGATATGAACTGCAGCAGTAAAAGTAATCCTTACTCCTGGCAGCAAGATTCGGGATTGGGGATGACAAAACTGTGGCAGACAGCAGGGCCCCCTCAGCTCTCGAGATAGGGAACTTCTAAAGGCTGTACAAAGCTCTTCTCCCTGATCCCTGCTCAGCAAGCTGGGGAGGCCTTTCTCTCCCATCAGAGGAGAAGAGCTATCACACGTCAGCAGCCACATCTCTCCTTCACACTGAATGACACTTCAGAAGGCAACCTGTTGATCCCAGTCCTATCTGCCACAAGTGTGCTCTGCGAAGCTTATTTTGACTACAGCAAGGAGAAAACAGTTGTTGAGGGATAGAAAAAAAAAACAAACCAGCACACAGGGAAGTGCAGCAGCTCAGGTTTTGACACATCTGGCTTAGAAGGGACATTTTTGATAATTCAAAATCTGCACAGCTGCCCCAGGCTCCCAACCCTGCACAGCCCACAGCACCTTTAACCAAACTCAGCTGTTCCCTTGCTGGGCCAGAAGCTTTAACTGTCAGGGTTTGAAAATTGCAGAGTTTGAGCAGTTTTTGTACATAGGGCTAATGTTCCTTGCTTACCTTCTTCCTTGCCTCAAACCCCAGTGTCCTAAATGGGAACAGATCTCCAGCTCCCTCCTTCCTCCCCCTCCCCATTAAGGGATTTAAGGTGAGAATCTCAGCCCAAATTCTTTTATTGCATCCCAGCAGTCACCTCCACCCAGGGTCTTGGGTCACTTACTGAAAACTAATAGATCTGTAGCTCTTTCATCACTCTTTGGTATTTTTTTTTCTTTTTAAATAAGTGCCTGAATAAAAATCTGGATTAGATAATAAATTTCTGCTTTTTAATGAAAAATCAAAAAAAAAAAAGTTGTAAGAAATGTCAATTATGATTAACAGTTCAACATGGAGAAATGACATTATCACGAGTGTTGTATGGAATTGAACAGACATCACCTGGCATTTGCCATCAGGGCTTGGCAGCTCTCCAGGCAGGTTGCTACTTAGCTTTAAAGGTAGGAAAGTTATTCCAGCTTTAAAGTTTTGCCATATTCTTTTCACTTAAAAAAAAAAAAGGATTTTGATGTCAAACTTTGTTGTGAAATAAAAATCCTGCCAAAAACCACACACACACCAAAAAAAAAAAAAAAAAAGGCAAAACAACCATATCCCCCAGTTTATTCTTAAAAATAATAAAAATAATTCTGCTCCATCTCTGCTTCAAATTAGGAACTTTTAATTTGTGGATGCCACCTTTATGGGGTTTTAACAAGCTGATGTTGATTCTTCTAATGTCTCTCTGTACTTAGAAACACATGATGAATCGTTGAATTGTAGAATGGTTTGGGTTGGAAGGGACCTTCACGACCATCCAGTGCCACCCCCTGCCATGGGCAGGGACAGTTTCCACTATCCCAAGCTCCAAGCCCCATCCAACCTGGCCTTGGACATTTCCAGGGATCCAGAGGCAGCCTCAGCTTCTCTGGACACCCTGTGCCAGAGCCTCCTCATCCTCACAGGGAAGATTCTTTCACAAATATCTAATAAATATCTAACATCTAACCTAAAGCTACCCTCAATTTGAAGCCATTCCCCCTTGTCCTGCCCCCTCACACCCATAAATAGTTCCCAGGGATCCTGAACTAGCCCAAAATTCTTTGTCTTCAACCCCAGCTCCATCTCCCCCCTCCTTCCTCTGCCTCGGCCCTGGAACAAGAGAAAGTGTAAACAAACACAACAACCTCTAAAGTATTTCAATAACAAAATAACTAAAGCAATTCTCCGAGGGGCTGGTAAATAGCAGCCAAGCTATCAGAGCCCAGAGGGGGAAAAGTTCAGCTGAAACTAGTTACAAAACCTCCAGATGCAGTGTGACAAACTCCAGCCTGCTCCTGCTCTTGCTCCCGTTGCCATTTTCCTGCAGAATGACAGTTTTCAATTACTGGGCTGTAGCTAAAAGCAAATTGTGCACTTCAGCAGCTGGAGTTCTCTCTCCTGATTTTCAGACGTGGCTGGGTAAAATGTACAGGGGCAATGGAAATGGCTTTCTGTGCACAGCTAACTGAGCAAGGACATGCCCAGAGACTGTCAGAGCAGGAGAAAGTCAAAAGGAGCTGCAGGCAGGGAGGGGGGATCATTCCCAGCCCCCTCATCCCCTCTCCTCCTCCAACCAGGAGACTCCAGCTGGATGTGCTGCAAGAGCAGACCTGTGCCAGCCTGTCTGACTCAAATTTCAACATCATTTAGATTATTATTTTCCCCCCCAAATGACTAATTCTCTAAGTAGTCTTAGATCTGGATCACGTTATCCTCATCCTTACACAGGTAATACATTTCCCCTTTCCCCCATTAGAGTGTCCCATTGAACTTGGATTTCTGGGTCTAAGGATGAACTTGAGCTAAAACATCCATGGGGTAAATCCTCTTGGTATGGCCCAGGCAGGAGAAGGAGGCAAATCCAGGTTTAATGGAGGTGTTGCATGGAAGTGCTGTTAAACTGATGTGTGGAATAACTTGGGGGAAGTCACCATGATAAAGTATTTGTCCTAATAAAAGTCAGCACAGAGAGACTCACCAGATTTTTCTCCCTGTTCTGTGCAAGGCAGTTTCACCTGAGCAGAGACACTGCAATCTGGGGCAGAATTTTTCCTGCTAGCTCTGGGACATCTTGGGTCTGTAACCAGCTGCAAACCATGGAATCATTTAAGGATTATTGAGACCATAAAGGAACAGATAGGGCTATGGGGGACACCAGGCTGGCAGCACCCCAAGTTTGCCAATAGCTGCCTGAATGTTGCCCACAAAGTGGACTCAATGCAGTTTTCCCTGCTGGGCACCTTGGGGTCAGCCATTTGAATATTTAATTTTTAAATTTACAACAGATTACTGTTTCAACCAGACTGCATAACTTTTTTCCTGCAGAAACCTTTGCCCTGTGAAGAGAAGGCAGAGAATCCCACAGTGGCGTCACCTTCCTTCATCCCCCATCAGTGTGGCTGGGGAAAATAAAATGTTACGAGTGCTCTGCTGCTCCAGGAGAGGCAGATCTTGGCTGAGCCCTGTGCCTTCCCTCATTACCATCCTCCCTCGTGCCTCCTGCATGCCTTGGACAGCTGGGGAGCCTGCAATTCTCCTGCACCCAGTGAGTCAGGCCAGTGCTGCTGTCCAAACAACGTTAAACTGCTCTGACAAAGCTGCAGGAGCTGGAGAAACATCCAGTCACACATGACATGGACTAGCAGTGCAGCCCTGCCAAACAGGAGGGAGGAAGGCAGAGGGTAGGGCTGGATAAGCACTCTTAGTGGTGACATGCCATTTTTAGCCATAATTATGTAAATTGCATAATTCATCTCGAAATATTGAGGGTTTTTTTTTTTCTGTATTTACTGCAATTACGTCAATTGACCTATTTATGTTATCTGACGTGCTTATCATTAAAATGGGACAATATATCCCATTAGATCCTCTTACTCCATTGAATGGAATGATGATTAATTATATCATAAAAAGGAGCTGTGCTACGTATCTCTGAACATGGAATTTGAGGCTTAAAATGAAACAAATTACTCTCATAATTTCCTGCCTTAAAACTGCACCTTACCCACTTGGGAATTATGCCCAGGGTTCCCCACATGGCATCATCCTGGTCCACATTAACATCAAAAAGATGTTTATAAAGCCAAACATATTTATTTCTTGTAGCACCTACTGCTCTACACTATACATGTCTGAGGGAAAATCCAACAAACCTGTGAGTTCATTACTCTGAGAATCTCCTTCCAGAGTGGAGGAAAAGGGGTTTTCCCAACTCCATTGGTTATAACTTCTTGGAAAGCACCTCCTGCTGTTCTCTCAGGGTCTGGGTCTGTCAGGCCCTGTTAGTGAAACTGTGGCTCTGGGAATGCAGGATGACAGGTGAGGAATGCACTTTTAATTCCTGCCCGAAATATCAATTTGAAAGTGCAAGATAGAGCAACTTGGTTTTTTTTTCTCTAAATAAGGGCTTTATCCCCATCCTTGCTTGAGCCAAGCTCTGCCAATTTCTCTGCATCTAAACCTTGTCCTCCACCAACCTATTCCACTTCAGCAATATTTTTTTCCAGCAAGGCCATGAAAGCTTCTAAGCCCAGGCAGAAATCCATGTGTGGTGTTTAGATGTGTGCTGGGACTCAGGGTGACCACTCAAAGGCACCAAAGGTGGTCCTGTTCTCCCATTTTGGGGCACTTACAACACTCCTTTTCTTCATTTTCTGGACAATGATGCTGGCCCAGTTTTGTCATTCCTAACATTAAAGTCTCTGTGCACTGCTTTCATTTTCAGAATGAATAATGACCACACATCCTTGGGTCATGCAGGGAGAAAAGCTCTCAGAAAGATCTTGAGAAGGATCCATGGAGCAGTGCTGGGGGCTGATCCCTCAGAAATGTCTGTTGAGTTTCTTGGCTCTGTTCCTACTCCATCCCAAGCTATCTGCTGCTCCTTGGAACAGGCAGAGGTGATGGACAGAAGGAGGATTATAGCAAAGTGCCCCTTCTCAGCTGATCTCACCCTCCCTCACTGATTTATGGGTCTCTTGGAGCCAGGTCTCATAAGCTCTTGGAGATCTGTATCACACCCGAGATAGCTCAGCCACCTCAGATGGCATAAAATCAGCAGGATGGTTTCTGTGGTAGTGTTGGAAACAGAAAAGTTTTAATAAAAGGCAAAATATCAAAGCTCCTTACAGCGAAAAACTGATCTAGGTGCAAGAGGCTCTTGCTCCTGGTAAAACACCTCACAAAAGTGATTATTTCCTTTGTTATCTTTTTCTACTACATTGTTTAGGTGGGACTTTTTGGCTTCTGTCCAATTGACTATCCTTAAGTTTAGGGCGAAGTCCCCAAGGTCTTACGAGAAGTTAGGTTTCTCTACCTAAATGAGGAGAGAAACTTCTGGGCTTTTTTCCTTTTTTAAGGAGACAAAGGATAATTTGGTCACTCCCTCAACAGGGGGCACATCCCTACACCTCACTAGCCAGCACGTGGTCCCAGAGGGAACGATTTCAGCTCCTTTGAATCCAGAGGAAAGGGCTGGAGTGCACCTAAAGAGGGTTTCATCCTCGTTTGTTTTACTCAATTAAAAACCTGCAGACACAGATTAGCTCCCTGCTGCTCAGAGTAGGGATTCTTTTAACACTGCAGTGATTTACGATCTACCAGGCAGCGTTTAAGCAACGGCATCCAGGAGCCAGAGATGCTGAACACGGGGCTGGTCACTCGTGTTAATGAAAAATGGATTGCAGGTGACAGCCACTTGCGTGGCTGCATTTGGATAACGGATGACAGAGTGGGGCTGGAGCCCAGGGAGGCTCTGTAATTAATATTACAGTAGGATCAGGTATGTAACAGAGAGCTTGACTTGGAATTAAAATCGATACAACAGCTGTTGGGACGTGTCACTCCTGGTCCCTGGGCCCTGAGACATTCTGCCAGACACGGGAAGGGCTGATGGGAAGGTGATGACACACAGTGAATATCCATCTTGTGCTCACTTCAGGCAAGAAATTATGCTTAGTGGAATGTGTTGGCAGCTTGGGGATGTTGTATTGGCTTTTTGTTAGGGTTTTCTTTTTCCTTTTTTTTTCTCTTTTCAGTCAACGGATGAACAGGAGGGTCTGTGGGCCACCTCTCTCTGCTGCCATTGCCAATTTTCTTTTCAAACCTTATTTTACACCAAGCAATTACTGTAGTGTTGTGGTAAGGGAGGTTTTTGGGCTTCCTTTATTTTCCAGTCTTCCTGCAAGTCAGAAAAAATCAAGTCTGGTGTCTGTGATGGTCGTGGCTCTTATGAAAATAGAACACAGCTCCATGTTTCTGACAAAGCACATTGTTCTCTTGCAGCAGCAGGGACATCTCAGTCTATTTTCAGCCTCCCTCTTCTGCTCCCTTCCTTCCTCATCCACTCCAATGGCCAAGATCACCTCCAGAGTTGCTGTTCTCATTTTAACAGAAGTTTACTTTGAGGCATCAAAATGTGGAGAAGAGAGAAGATCATGTGGCATCTGAATTAGGATAGCAGAGAAAAAATTTCTGTATTTCTAGAAAATTCTTCTAAAGAAAAACAAATTTGTGAATTGAAAATTTATCTTTTTAACCACTACCATGAACAAAAAACACCTGCATTGAGTGGGGACAGAGGTTATGGATGATCAAGATAGATGAAGCTTTGCATTCCACACCGATGCTGACCTTCATCCCAGCTTGGGGGTTTTGTGCTACAAACTGGAATTTCCAAACAGAAAGTGTCAATCCATTTTTGTTCAGAAACGCCAGTGGGAACAATATGACAACGATGGAGATTTTTCTGCACTTTCATAAATTCAGTTACATTTAGATGTGGTTATTTAGGAAGCTGGGCTAGTTTTACAACTGGTTTTTGTTCCAGAAGAACAAAATCAAGCCCACGGATCATAGTAACACTCCAAAACACCTTCAGTCTTTTTGGGCAGGTACAGTAGAGCTGCAATCTGTAAACACTGCAGCAACCAAATACCACAGCAGCCAGAAAACGAGCAGCAACCTCTATCTATCAGATGAAGGGAAATCCATTATCTCTATGCATTGCCCTGAGGCTGGAGTTCAAAGCCCAAGCCAGTCTGAGAACAAAAAGAGACTCAGAAATGATGCCCAAATTCCTGTCAGCCCCCTGAGGGTGGCAGAAGTGTTTGTTCACATCCAGCCCCCAGATCAAGGGGGTGATTGCACCCCTGCAGCTCGGGGTGCCTGAGTCAGGGGCTCCTCCAAAGGCCACCAAAGCCAGTAAAAAATGGCCCTGACTGATTTCATTAAGTTTTGGAACTCCTCTTAATGAAAAGCCCATCTGCTACTCAATTCACTCAGTTCCCAAATCTCTCACCTTCTCTTCTTCTGCTGCCTGCCAAATAAAAATCATGCCTCTCCTGACACCAGGGAACTTTTCAGCTCATTTTTGACCTGAATTCCCATATTGGCATTCATCTGGGGTGGGTTCATTTGCAGGTTTCTTGCTGTACAAGGAATTCTGGACAAATGCACTTAGTTTGGTTATTTATCCCTACAGACTAAACCTTCAGCCACAGATCTGTGAGTGGGTTAATCCAACAAGCCAAGATGTCTCACTTTATTTTAATGTGTGAATGATCCCTAAGGGAGTTTAAACTTTATCCCAAGTTGTCATCTGTGCATTTTGCCAGTCCTAAAAGCCTCAGAAACACCAGCTCTGGATGTGCTGGAGCTGCGCCTCCAGGGAGGCTGGCTCAGAGAGGGAACCAGCTGGGGATGCTCCTCTGTGGCACCAGAGGCAAAGCAGGAGCCACAAAACCTGTGAGTGTGAGGGGTGAGGGATGCAGCACATCATTCACAGGCCAGACCTTTGCCATATGTGCATTTTTATTCAGATCCATGACTTCTCCTGTGGGTTCAGGTCCATCATTGCCCTTCTAACTCTTTACTAAAGTGTCTTCATTTGCAGTATGTGCAGACACTGCTGTGCCTAAGATGTCTGGACAACTGGCCTGATCATCAGAGCAAAGCTCCCAGCTCCTCAGCCCTGGGAAATGTGGCAATGACATCTGTTCATCCAAACAGCTGCTCTGGTGCTGCACCAGCCCCATCAGGTTGGGTTAGAACCACAAAGAAAGAAGGAGCATGAGCACAGATCTCTGCTGCCTGCCCACCTCCTAAAGCACGCTGACATTTGTGCCATCTTTAAGCACCACAACAAGATTTTGTCTGAATTCTTGGCTGGGTTTGAGAACTCTGTGAGTGAGAAATGCAGTTGCTCTGTTCAATTTTGTACGGGCAAGTAAGTGCATGCATGTAGTCACACAAAATTCAGATGCTTAACCTCTGGGGAGAAGAAAAGCAGTACAGTCCTTATGAGACACTCCTGACTGTACAGCAGCAGAACTTGAGTGGTTACTGAAATAACAATTGACTTTGGAGGGCTTGTATACAAACAAAAGGAATCTGTGCTTAGAATAAATTATTTCCTTTCATGGGTTAAGTCACAAAGTATCTGGAAGCAAAGAGTTGTCAGCTGCAGGAACTGGCAGATAGATCTGAGTAACATATGAAATTTGGAGAACTTTGTGATCTCTTCAGACAATATGTGGATATGCATCAGTATGCCATGTTCTTTGAATAAATTATTCCTTTTAAATTATTCACTCAGTTCTAGTGATTGTTAAGATGAGGAGATTTTGACATAAAATGCTAACTAGTGAGATTAGAAAAAAAAAAGCTGTACACTTCTTTTTTAAAAAATCTTTCTAGCATTTTCTACCTGCATTAACATCATTTTTCCTTTTCAGATAACTTTTTTTTCTTTAAACTTGCCTCTCCTTCTCTTCTTTCTGTCCACCCCTTTCTTCCTCTTTCTCGGCAGCACTGCCTGAAGACAAAACAATTTCTCTGAAGGAGATCCTTTTAGGCTATGAGGGGATTAGGCCTTGGAGCAGAGATCTTGTTTGGATCAGCTGTGGAACTCACAGGAGTCCTGTTAAAGGCCTATTAAAATTCCATGTAATACCTCAGTAAGTAACATGTGAATCCCCAGCTCATCTTTGGGAATTAGAGCATGCAGAGCTCCCCTGGCTGCTGGCAGGAAGGTTAGGCAGACCCAGGACTCATTTGTTTGAGGAGCAGGACATCACCTGCCTGTTCCTACACCTCCAAGAAAACACTGGAGTGAAATACTGCAGAGGGAAATTGTTCCTGAGCTGAGGGACCTGCCTGATGGGCATCCAAGACTGGCAACTGAGCACTGACTACTGCATTCCAGGGGTGGCATCCAGGTACAGGGGACATGGGCATCTCAAAGGAAGGTTTGGAATAAGAAGTTTAATTCAGATAGCTTTAATCAGGAGCTCTCTACAGTATAAATTCAGCAGAGCATCTCAGACTGAGCTGAAATTGCTCTCAGCAGGTTGGTATCTGCCCTGAGATCTCCTAATTCTGCTCAGACAAGAGACACGATAAGAATAGACCTTTTCTCTGCTCTGCAGATGTTTTTTCTGCTTGGATTTGAGATCTGAAAGTCTTTCCTTTTCTTCAGTTTCTTGTTATTTTCAAAGGTAAAAAATTAGGGATAGCTCTCAAAATGTGTCTGGGTAAACACAATGTTTATATATTCTTATAATGTTATATTCTGGTGATCACCCAGCACTGCATCAAGCTTTGGGGGTACTCTTATGCTGCCAAAGAAATAATTCACTTGACTCTACAGCAAACTGCCAGAGCCTGAGGGGGCAAAGGAAAGGAAAGGTAGGGTGAAATGTGAATTTGGAAAGAAATAGTCATTGGTGTGTCAGAAATTCAAAGCAGCTGATCCAAACCCTGTCAAAAGTAGAAGCCCATGCTTGGTGCAAGGCTGGCACTTCCAGCTTGGCTTCCACTTCCAGCTGAGCCCTTTGGAGCTCAAAATTTCTCTCTTTTCCTATGGCATGGCCAAGACTGCTTTTCCCTGATGTGGTTCAACACCCAGCCCTGCCAGCACCAACCTGGCAAAGGGGCAGCTTGTGCCTCCTCTCACTCACTCATTAGTCTGGGTTTATGCCGAAACCTTTTGTGGACTTTTTTTTTTAAGAGGATCTCAGAGCTTTTTACAAATCTTTATTGATTAAGCATCAAAACCTTCATCTGATGTAGATAAGATTAATGCTATTATCCAGATTTTACGAGGCAGATTTTATTGAAGACAAGAAGAAGGTGACCAACTTGGTCAAGGTCAGACATCAACGTGTGGTAGGACAGGAAACAGAGCTGGGCTTAGGTGGAAATGCTCTGAGCTCTTCACATGTTGTATTTCTAATTATTTTGCCTTTGGATTATTTCAGGCAATGCTATGGATTTTGCCAGGAGAACGCCACGGGTGGTATGACCTCGGAGCACCTGTGGGGTGTCAGCCATGGGTGCTCATGGACCTGATCTCCCCACTTCCTCCAGGGTGGATCCTCATCTCCGTGAGGAATGTTCCTGTTCAGGTGATTCCCCAGCTGAACAGAGGGATCAAACTGTCAAGGAGATGCTGGAAGAAAATTTAACACTTGCTGGGCACTGCTCAAGAGCCACACGCAGCTATGGGAGGGCTGGGCTATGATGCTAAGTAACTTTTATGGACATGGCCATCCATAAAAAGAACCCTGTGGCCTTTTCCCCTGCCGTACAGCCTTGCCTGGAGGCTGGATCCCCTTTCCGTGCAGGAGGGAGCAGCGGAGCCGGAGCGGTGTCCGTGCGGAGCCGCGGATCGCACCCGCCCCCGTGAGCCCAGCGACGGCATCGCCGGCCGGCCGCAGCTCCCGCCCTCATCCCGCCTTCATCCCGCCTTCACCCCGCCTTCATCCCGCCTTCCCCCGGCTCCTGCGCCGTGGAAAAGGCCCCTTTGGGACACACTTTTAAAGGATTCTCCGTTTCTTTCCACCCTCGCTGTAAGGCTCGGTGTTTTCCGTCCCCACCACCCCCTGCATCCCTTCTCTGCTGTGGTGTCCTCGCCAGGACATGCAGAGACAATGATTTTTCATTTTTCGATTCTTTCTGCTTGGCTCTTGGCTGAGCACGATGCCAAGTACACGGTATTTTGATAGTTTAAATGAAGTGTTTGGAAAATGTTGTGGGATCCCTTGTAATAGACAAGGGATAAAATGAGTAATTATTTAGGCAGAGTCTATAAGGAATGGTGTGGCCCCTGAATGAACTCCTGTCACCAGAGCTTCATATTGATCACAGAGTCATTGAATCATTTGGGGTGGAAAGGACCTTAAAGCTCATCCCATCCCACCCCTGCCATGGGCAGGGACACTTTCCATGCTCCCCGGCTGCTCCCAGCCCCATCCAACCTGGCCTTGGGCACTGCCAGGGATCCAGGGGCAGCCCCAGCTGCTCTGGGCACCCTGTGCCAGGGCCTGCCCACCCTCACAGGGAACAATTTCTTCCCAATATTTAACATAAATCTACCCTTCTTCAGCTGAAAGCCATTCCCCCTTGTCCTTGCCCTGTCACTCCATGCCATTGTAGAAAGTCCCTCTGCATCCCTTCAGATCCTGGAAGGTGTCCACCTTGTTCTTCTCTGATTTTCCCATTTCTGTGGAAGCCCGGCCATGTCTCATCCCTGACTCACTTCTTTTTCTCTTTATTTTTATTCTCCCTCCACTAACATCCAAGTAAACTTCTGAGCTACTCCCTCCCCTATCCCCAACCAGTCTGAATAGTTAATTTGCTAATGCCTGGATATCAGGGAGAGGCCCCAGCGTGTGTCAGCTCCCAGGAACTCAGCAGTTCAAGCTTTACAGGGGCTGCATCCTTCAGGAACCAGCCATTGTGCCTACACCTCGCTGCTGCCTGGATTACTGCACACCACCTTGTACATTTTGATGAAGCCAATGATGCAGCATTCTGCCCTGGCAGATCATCTGATCCAGGGGAAAAACTGAATGGGTGTGATAAAACCAGTGATTTAATAGGATGTCTGCCCTGCTGTTCTCCACTTTGGGGGATTCATGTAAGTGAGGAGCAGATGGGATCTCCAGGGGCAAATTCTAGTCTTGCATTACTGAAACCAATGTAAATTTAGTACTGTATTTCTCAAGTGCTGTTGGAAAGCAGCCAGGAGTCTGAAATCTATCCAAGGTTTTCACCTCTCTGATTCCAAGATATATATATTTTATACATATAACGATATATAAAGTAAGTTACATATACACACATTTACTTATTCCTATGTTGTCCATGAGTGGGAATATGAGGTCTCATTCTCATGTGTTTGTGGTTCATCTTGCTTTAAATGATTCCTGACTCTCCATTCTACCCTTTTTGAAATTAGAGAGAACATCAAAGTCTTGACCAACTTCAGCTACCAAGGAAATGCTTCCTCTGCTCCTGAGAACAGACTCTGGCAATGCTGTTGTAGCAGCCAAATTTTAATTTGTACCAGCCAAGTTTTAACCTTCCAAGTCCCCAAATCCCTCATGTAATCAGAATGCACAGTGACATTTGTCACTCTTTTGTGCCCAGCTGCCCAACAAAGTGTTGCTCCCAGCTACTGGATCATCCTCCCTCTGCTGCTCCTTGAAGATGGCTGCTCATAAAGAAACCCTTTTCTGCTTCCCTGTCCATATTATACATTTTATCCGGCTCCTGAAGGAAGGGAGGAATGCTGTAAACAGAAAATCTTCTCTAGAGTTTGTTAGGGTTGGACCCAGCCTGTGGGACAGTGCTGATTTTCATTAAAACCCTCTCAGGCCATCCTAGAGGTAGCAGATTTCCTCTGGCATGCTCTGCATCCTGTCCCTCCTGCTCCCTTCCCAGTGGTGCACTGAATGATGTGAAAGCACCAGAGCCAAGAGAAATCTTGGCCCCATCCTATCTAATCTGATCAACAGAGCAAGAGTGATAAAAATCCACAAACCCTGCCAGGAAAAAGGTTTTCTTTGGCTGGGGCTGACGTTTGGCATGATATGTATCTGTGATTAAAAAAAAATAATCAACAGGAACGTCCCTTGAAAATCAAAATGAAGACTGGATGATATAAAAACAGGAGCTGACATGAAACAGTCTTCTTTAGCAAGGGGTGCCAGGCTGGCTGACACTCCAGATTGATTTTGGACAAAGCCCAAGGATGGAAAGACTTTGTGTCACTACCTGCCACCCCCATTCTTGTTGTAAGAAACCTGCACAGCACCCTCAAAGCAACAGGGGCCTTTCAACCAGCCCTGTAAACAGGATTTATAACAGTTGTAGTGCTCTTTTGTTGGTTTTTATTCTTACAGGTAAGAATCACAGATGGGTTGGGTTGGACCAGAGTGGCTCATCTGGTCCCACCACCCTGCTCCAGAAGAGCCATCCCAGGGCACAGGGCAGAGGAGTGTGTCCAGAGGGTTCTGGAATATCCCCAGTGAGGGAGACCCTGCAGCCTCTCTGGACAATCTGTCCAGGGCTCAGGAACTGCACAGGGAAGTTCTTCCTCATGTTCAGGTGGAACTTCTTGGGCATCAGTTCCTGCCCATTCCTCTTGCGCCACAGTTGGGCCCCAAGGAGCAGAGCCTTGGCCATGCTCTTGGCACCCACTTTTATGTATTTATACACATTAATGAGGTCCCCTCTCAGCTGTCTCTTCTCGAGGCTGAACAGCCCCAGCTCCTCCAGCCTTTCCTCACAAGAGATGTTCCAGTCTCTCCATCATCTTCGTAGCCCTCTGTAAGATGAAGCCTTCTATGCCTTTTCAGCTGAAGTTACTACAGAAGTGTCAGATGTGATGTGATCACAAATTTGCCAATGTGCAAGTGAGAGGAAGTGATCTGGATTGGGAAATGAAAAATTAGCATTTTTCCAACCCCCTTTCAAACCCCTTATTTAGATGTTATTCTTCAGGCTCAGCTTAAATGACACTAAAGAGTTAAATTTGGCTTCTTGCTTTGTCCCACCTTACATCTTGTAACTTTTAATGAAAGTCCTCAAAAATTTTTAAGAAATCAATGTATCCCTATTAAACATCTTGGTTCCAATAAATCAGCATTTTCCAATAGAAAATCTGTCTGCCTATTCTTATTTTATTTTTGATCAGTGTTATATTTCAGAAAAATGTATATTGCAGGGCAGCCTCAGGACCAGGTGAATTGCTGCGCTGGCTCAGGTCCATAGTTCGATTGGATTCATATTTTGCATCTGACAGTGCAGCAGAGAGGTCATTTCAGAATCCATCACCAGAAGCACAGGATGGAGTTTCCTCCTCTGGGTGAATTTCCTCCTCAGCCCGTGATGCAGGTGAAGCTTCATGAGCAGCCTCGTGGTCTCCATGATGCTGCTCTGAGTGAATCCCCACGTTTGCATCCTTTGCAGAGCCATTCACATTCCTTAACTTCTCTATTTAAATCTAATTCTCCCAACAGCTTCTGGGGTGACGCAGATTCACCCCACGTGTGCTGAGTGCTGTTCATGGAGGTACTGGGCTCTCCACCAAGTGACCCCTGGCTGCACAGGGACCCTGACTCCACGGATAACCTTTCCTTCCCTGCTTCCCTGGGACTGCCATGACCTTTCCTTTCCTACAGGGAGGAGACAAAAAGGCATCCACCTCCCCTTGGACTGAGCTGCTGGCTCGTTCAGCAGATGTCTGGTTGTGTGCCACTGAGAAAATGTCACTGCCTGCCGCCAGCTCCAAGCAGGTGATTAATGCCAGATTGAGGATTTGTCTCAGCTACATTTGGGTCCTTCTGTTCACTGCTGCTCTGTGAAATGACAACCTGGCCCTCGTGCCACTGGAGACAAGAGGAAAGCCTGGCACATGATGGAAGCTGGGACCTCCCAGGTCTCACACAGGCAGGATGAAGGTTTTACAGGAGCCTGTTGAGTTGGAGATGAATGGATGGCTCATCTGGGGCAGTTCCTGCAGCCATGGCTCAGTGAGGGCTCATGGAGATGAATGGATGGCTCATCTGGGGCAGTTCCTGCAGCCATGGCTCAGTGAGGGCTCATGGAGATGAATGGATGGCTCATCTGGGGCAGTTCCTGCAGCCATGGCTCAGTGAGGGCTCATGGAGATGAATGGATGGCTCATCTGGGGCAGTTCCTGCAGCCATGGCTCCAGTGAGGGCTCATGGACACCACCCTTGCTCTGTTTGCTTTGTCTCATCAGCTACAAATTGGTCATTAGAAAAATGGTGCTAATGATCTGTCCTCACCACCCCAGAGCAGGTGTTTGAGCAGGTGCTATAGAGTTCCCAAACCATTTAGGATGGAGGTGTTGCAGGATGGAAGTGGTGGCTGGAGTATCAAGGCAGGTGAGAGAAAGCCTTTGAGGGGTGGGGAAAAAAGTGCTCTTTGAGTGGTTTGGTTTTTATCCTGCTAGAAGAGAGAAATGGAGAGGGAAAGGTGAGAGATGAGGGAGGAGTGAGCATGAGAAAGTGATGCCCTCTTGAACCGAAAGGTATCACAGGGAGCCTTTGTGGGATTCTAGGGAAGTCTTAGGCTTGTGCAGACCCCCACAATTGGGTGATTGCCCAGAGTCAAATACAGATTTGTCCCTTCAGGGAGTTTCTTTTCAGCCTAGAAGGGTCAAAGACGATAGTGTGATGTCTTCTGATGGGAACAAAGAGATCCTTCCATCCCTTTAGAGGCTTTAAAAAACAGTGTTTGGTGTAAAATACAGTTTTTAAGCAAGCAAACAGAAGAACTCAGGACCCTGACAATCATCCCAAGCCCATTCTCTTTTTTTAAGTGTTGGGGGTGAAATGAGGAAAAAATCAGCACGTGACTTTCCTCCCTCTTCCCAGCTCCTCAATATATTTAAATTTGCTCCACATCCTCTCCATGCTCAGCCTGACTGCCTTGCCTGCCACACGTGGGGCTGTTCCTTCAATCTGGCAGCTCCTTTCTGCAGACTGAAGAGTTCCAGACTTGCTGGTGCTGCTGGTTTCTATATTTTTAAATCTCGCGACTGAAGCAAGAGAAAAGAAAATCAAGGCTTTGGCCAAGTTCCCAGCCCTGTCACTTTCTGACCTTGAGCCAATCCCATGAACTTCTAATGTCAATATTCCCATCTGTTAAGCCTCACAAATGCACTGTAAAGCAAAAATTAATAAATTGTATTGGGATATCTGCACTTACAGTTAGGAGTGTTTCTTCCATAAGCAATCCCATCGACTTGAGTGCATTTCACATTGAACAAAGAATTACTCATCAGGAGCAAGGGGCTAAGAATCCAACCTTTAATATTTGTGAAAAGCTTGGGGATTTTTGTGGAAGAAGCTGGAGAAAGAGAAAATCTCTGTGATCCAGGCTGCAAATATGCAGGAATTCTTCCCCCATTAGTGTCAGAAAGGCAAGTAAGAGTCACTCTCTTGCTGTTGCTGACTGCCCTTGCTCAAAGGAGTTTTTAAGACTTTTCCCATGTCAGGTTAAAAGTCTGGAGGAGGAGGAAGGACAAGAGAGGTGGTGGAATTGGGAAGCCCGTGTCAGGTTAAAAGTCTGGAGGAGGAGGGACAAGGGAGGTGGTGGAATTGGGAAGCCCATGGAGAAGGGCTGTGCAACACCACATCTCAGATCTGATTTCTAACTCTGTTGGGCACCTGGGTCTCTGACAGGCTTTAAAAGACCTTAAATCTCATGTTTGATAAATTAATTCTAAAAGTTCACATCACAAGTGCTCCTTCATGGATACAAATCCCTCAGGACAACATCTCCTGTTAAAATGTGTTCTGGAGTACACTGGGGACATGTGGACCAGAGCCAGAAGGTGGTGAAGTTATTTGGATTATAGGATTTATATGGGATTTATGGGTTATGTAGGCTATAGGGGTTGTATAGGCTATAGAGGTTATTTGGGTTATAGGGGGTATGGGGTTATATGGGCTATAGAGATTATAGGGGTTCTATGGATTATTTCAGTTATATGGGTTATTTGTGTTATAAGGGTTATATAGACTACAGGGGTTATTTGGGTTATATGGGCCATAGAGGTTATATGGATTATTTGGGTTATATGGTTTATAAGGGTTATATAGACTGCAGGGGTTATTCGGGTTATATGGGCCATAGAGGTTGCAGAGGTTATATGGATTATTTGGGTTATTTGTGTTATAAGGGTTATTTGGGTTACATGGATCATATGGGTCTCTGCCCCCTGCATGAACTACAGGTCAATTTTGGCTCTGTTTAGAAGTGCAGTTTAGGGTACTTCATCTCTTTGAATAACCTGGACAATTTCCTTCCCAATCTCCCTGCTATCCCAAGTCTTTGCACCTGGATGTGTCCCCTCCAAGGAAAACATTGTCCCATTTCCATGCTGTGGGTCCAGAAAGAACAAAATCAGAAGTGACTTTATGTGCCCACTGTTCTGAGGTTTCAGGTTGTCATTGCTGCCCGTGCTTTCCTCCTCAGAGAAATTCAGGAAACTCTTGTTGTTCTTTGCCTCCAAGCTAACAAGAAGCTGGAAATGGCACAGGTTAGTTATGTTTAAAAAGGAAAATTGTTTTCTTTTATTTACTCTGTTTTCTTCTTAATTTTCTCAAGTGACCTTTTCTCCATTTAATGTTGAAAAGGACAAACAGAGCAGCTGATTGACCTGAATATCTTTATTCTTGAGCTGTTGAACCCAGGTGCTCACTCACACACAGTTCAGCTGACTTCTCTGGGATTTCAGCCTATTTGCTTTCACATAAACAAAATAAAAATAATAAAAAACGAGCCAACAAAGAACAACAAAAATCCAAACAAAAACAACTAGAGCACTTTTAAATTCTTTACCATTTCTTTCTTTTGTGCTTTCACCATCTGGATGCCCTTGCAAGAGCGTGACACACCGGTGTTGACATTTTTCCTGTGGATGACTAAACCTCCCCCTGTATCTGCAGAAATCCTTTCTTTCCCTTACCTCCTTTAGCCCTTCTCTATTTCTACAATGCTTTCCTTACGTTGCTGCTCCCATGTGATGATGTTTCCCAGGGCAAAAACATGCAGCTGCTGTTAGAAAACAAGGGAGGAAATACAATATCTCTCCAAACAGCTTTACATTTCATCCAGCCCTTTGAAGATCACTGTGCATTGAACACGTATCTTATGCTGGACTCCCCACAGCAGCCAACATCTTCTTTCATCTCAGAGAGGACACAATTCATTTGGATGTGAACAATTCCAATTGCTCTTCCCAAAGCCTCTTGTTGTGTGTGCAATCCTTGGCAGGAGGTTTTTTTGCCCACTTGCATCCTTCTCTGAATTCTCTCTTTAATTAATTTCTTGCCATCTTCCCCAGACCTGAGTGACCTAAAAAGAAGATGGGGGAGAGAGGAAATTTTGTTCTTTGAACAAAAGTTGCCCTTCTTCTGCCACATCCTCAGGCTCTTGAAACATCTCTTTAACAATGCTTGTCCTGGGAGCAGTCCCTGGAGCACCTCCCACTATTAACCTCTTTCCATGCTGAGAATTGGACTTTTTATTACAGCTCTTTGATTTTTATGCCATAGTTTGTTTTCAATCCATGAAAGAACTATTGCCTCTTACCTCAATCAAGGTAACCCACTAAGCTTTCCTTAATAACTCCTTGTGAGGGCTCCTCTCAAAAAAAAAATCTTTTGAATACCTAAATAATTCACCTCAGCTTGTCCAGAGATATCCATTATTTTTGCTAACAGTTTGAAATGCATTAAAATTATCATCCTGAGTTACTGTGGCAGCCTCCATGCTGGTTTGTCCCAAGCATTTGGGGACATTGTAACTCTGTCTTCAATGGTTTCTCTCTTATCTTTCTTCAATTGAAGCAAGGTTTGCCAGCCTGCAATTCCTTCACCCCCTTTTCCACCTTTATTTAAGGATGGATACAACACTGGCCACTTTTCAGCCCTCTGGCACGAGTTCTGATTTAATAAAAAAAGTGACAGGTTTTGTGCTAATAGCTCTACTTCTCTGCTCTCTCATTGCTTCTGAAGCTGTGTCTGGTCCCAGTGACCTATAGAAAATTGATGGTTTCATCCAGGAGTCTTTACATGTGCGAGCAGGTCCATTAACTTCCTCAGCCCCCCTCCAGCTTCAGAGAGCCCAGCTGCAGGAGTGAGCCTCTGATCAGGGCTGCTCCCTCCATCTGTCACACTGAGCACGAGTGTTTCCATGCCATCCTATGCTTCATGGATTGTTGGGTGAGTTTTTTCCCAGTTTCTCTCCCTTTCCTTGCCGTTGTGGGCCGATGTTTGGCCAAGGGCTTTTTTTACTGTATTGTCTGTACAAGAGCAGGTGAGCCAGTCCTTGCATGAACTGTGGGCTTCCAGCACACATCTTTATCCTCCATTATCTTGCAAGGAGAGCTATGAAATGGAGACTTGTCATTCCTTCCTATGGAGATATCTATGGGGTTTTTAGTTTTGGTTTTTTTTTAATATATATTTTCCAGTTATGCTGGTTATGTTTCCTCCTAGGAATTGAGGATGGAGGGAATTCAGTGAACCAGAAAGCAAAAGTGATTGCATCCTCAGAGTAAAATGGGAAAGGTATAAAAATACAGGAGAGTGAAAAGCTGTTTAGGTTAAGCAGCATTAGTAGCACAATAGTTCCTGGATATAAAATGTCACAGGTGAACCAAACACTAAGAGAATTATGAGAAGGAGTGGAGTAACTCCTTGAATAAGGGAAAGGGGACAGGAATTCAGCTCTCTGTAAGTTGGTGTTCGGTGTGTTTCAGATCAGGGTTCTCTGTGTGACTGCCTGAGAAGATAAAGAACTGGATTTGATGACACAACAGATTTCTTTCACCTTTTTGTCCCAGTTTTTCTGGGGGTTCAGGAAGGATGATGCCCTCAGTGGCAGCTGATTTGGACCGTGGTTGGAGAAGCACAGCTGGCAGACAGTGCCATGAACTCCTCTGATGGGAGAGTCACCTTCTGGGCTATGAAGTGTTCAGCTGCACTGACTGATTAACCAAGGACACATTGGTGTCACACACAATGTCCAGCTCACATTTTGGGGTGGATGCGAACAACACAAAACCTTTGTGTCAAACCAAGTGCAAGGTTTGCAAGATGGTGGCAGAAATTCCCTGGAAACAGCACCGAGATAGACAGTGAGAAAGTAGAAAATGAGCAGCTGAAGGATGGCACCAGCAGGGAAGCACAAAAAGCCTTTCTCCTCTTGCTGATCTTCTTTTTGTCTTGACAGACTGTCAGGATCTGCTCTGCTCTCCTCTCCGCTTTCTCACATGGCACCTCCACAGCCAGCCCTTGACAAAGACTTTTTGGTGGCCATTTATTAATTTTGCTGTGGCCTTTAGTAATGTCATCCTGGCTCCAAAGCTTTCTTGAAATACAGTGCTGCAGATTTCCCCAAATATCCCTGGCATGTTATATGGCACCGGGGTAATGCAAACTCTCTTAAAACAGAGATGAGGCAAACAGTGCTAATTTATGCCTCGCTTTTTATTCCCAACATAATTTTGATTTTAATGTCCCATCCTCACCACATCAATATCTTTTCAGTACTGAGATGTGGAAACAAAAAAAGTAAATATTTCATTTTCCTTCCTTTGGCTGAGATGCTCACCCAGAGCTTCTGGGAGTATGCAAATGAGACGTGACTGAGGGATGCTGCTTGGGTGCTTTATGGGACATCAGGGCATGAGGATATTGCCCACGAGCATCAGTGTGAATGGAAAATTAGCTGCACTGGGAAGTGATGTATGATTTAATATAGCAAAGGATATTTACAGTAAAGCAACAGCTCACAAGGATGCATTGCAGAATCGCAGGCTCTGCCTGAAGGATCAGAAAGGTTTATTTATTTAAGATATAAAAATCAAGCTGCCCTTCTGCTTTGTTCTGCTGGGTATTCCGAGCAGGCCAGTGGTCTGTTGCTTTAACCATGACATATTTCCTCTGCCCACAAAACCCCTGCACACTTCTATCAAAATCTGGGATTTCTCATCATTCCAGCTGTGGGTGGTGTCCAGAAATCCCCCACGAGTGGCCACTGAACATGAGCAAGGCCTGGGAGGGGCATTGAATCTGGCCCTTGTGCACCAACTTCTTCATCATCCTTTTGACAGGCTACAGATCTGACCTAGTCCCAGAAACTGTGACCAAATGTGTGGGGATTCTGAGACCCAGTCGAGATTTTGTCCATCATGCTCTGCCTGTAAGGAGTCTCGAAGCAAAGCTTAGAAGCAGACCCAGGACTGGGCTTAGTCACCTGGAAATGACTTCTTGAAAAAAACTTGCATCTGTCAGCCAAGATTATTTAAGTTAAAAAGAAAAACCCCACTTTGGCTGAAACCTTGTGCCCGAGGGGATCTGCTGCGCTCACACTCCAGTGGGACAAGGGCTTATGAAAAAGCTCTGGAGATTGTCTCTGAGGCTTGGTTTTCCTCCAAAGGATGGATTTGGTTTCACTTTGGGGAATCAGTTCTTTTATTTCCCACCTCTTTATTATCTTAGCAATTGGAAAAATGGGGCTGGGTCCAAGCTCCAGGTAGTGCTGCTGATGGTTTCACACAACCAACCTCATCCTGCTGTCACACAACTTGCAGAACGAGGCTGCTAAACAAATATAACTGTGAGATTTCCATTTTTGAGAAAGAAGTGACTTTAAACAACAGGATCTTTTCTATCCCATCCCCATAAACCCACTGAGTGCAGTGGCTTGTGTGTGCAGCCACCAGCCAGGGTGCTGGAGAGGGTGGGAGAGACAAGGTAGGGGTTGGTGGAGGAGCTCATGGCAACTGGGATCAAGCTCCCTCCCACTCCATCAACTTTCCCTTCTTCCTCTCCCCTCATGCTTCATTCCAGCTTTTCATGCTTGCCATGGTGTGCAGGGTGAAATAAAGGCTGGAAGAGCTCAGTACTTGTCTCAGGCTGTTTGTGGGGATCCAGCACTCGATTTGTCTCTGTATTTCCTGTGTATTGTGAGTAATTCTGTAGCAGCACTCAGATCCTGAGGTGATAGATGCCTTGCAAATACAGCAGGTAGATTAAGTTATTATAGCAACAGTGAAAAGCATTCACAGATGGGCACTGCACTGAAGCTTTACCCCTCGTGGAGGATGTCAGTGAGTGCTCAGCAACCCCTTAAAACCAATGTCCAGGATTATAGCCAAGCCCAAAACACCTTTGCACCAACTGTACAACATAAGGGAAGGAAAGGAGCCCATATTTTCCTAACTTTTGCCACTCCTGGACTGCCTGTGTCTTATCCCATCTGATACAATGGCATCCCATCCCCAGCAGCTCCCACAGAGGGACAGGGCCAGCAAAAAAAAGAAGCAAGCAGGGGGGTTTCAGCATCCCCATATCTCAGAGGGAGGGCAATGAGAAAAATCTCTCTGCTCAAGCAACCACAGTCTTGGGAGTGAAGGAGAAGGAGATGTAAAGTAAACTTGGGCCTGGTTTGAAGCTGTGGGGAGGAGGAACTGCCGCCATGCAGCGGCTTTGCTGAGTGAAGTGTGCAGCGCTGGGCTCCCTGCGGTGCTTTTCAGCTCTGTCTGCGCAGCACCAGTGAGACTGAGCACGGGGAGAATGCTGAACCTGCCACTCACCACAGGGGTGACCCCTGCTCGGCAGAGGGGTGGATTTCCATGATCCCACCCAGGGAAAGTGTCAGCTTCGCTCCACGGGAAGAAAGAAAGATGCCAGGAGCTGCCAACAAAGAAATCTGAGCTCTGTGTCAGAGCATCCATCCACTCTGGAGCTGCACAGTGGGATTTGTGCTGGGGTGGCTCTGCATTCTGAGCTCTTGGGGCTGGGGAGAGGCACAGGGAGCACGTGTGGCAAAGGAGAGCCCTGCTGGTGCCACAGCACTGCAGTGTCCCCTCCCTGGACCCCACAGCAGGAGCTCCTGGTCCCAGGGAAGGATTTCATCAGCAGGAGCAGGGCTGCAAAGACTCAGTGGTGATTCTGGAATAAGGCACCACAGGGGAGGGAGGCTCGCAGCTCCCTCCTAGTGAGGAGCTGCTTTGTGTCCTTGAATGAATCTCTTTGAACATTGTGGGGAGGGTTGGCTGCTGAAGAGCTTCTGTTCTCACAAATCTCCATTTCTTATCTGAATCTTACTCACCCACATCTTTAGCACTAAGTTCCATGTGCTTTTGTATAAATGCAAATCATGCAAGTTTTAAATTTACCTCTTTTCTGTTTCATTGATGATACTCTTCTGTTCACTACCAATTCGGAGGCACTTCTGGTTGGAGTTGAAGCCTAAGAAAACTTTGATTCTCTTGAAAAATCATAAATATTTCCAGGATGTGTTTATATTGGCCTTTTCATTGCACAAAAGAAAGGAGGAGGCTGCAGAGATGTCAGACAATAATCTCTCTTGAGCATGAAGGCTGAATGGGAAGCTGCTTTTCCTGTTTGCATACAATATATGCTGCTCTTTCATGCAGCTCCTTTAATCAGGTTTTGTGATCAAATTCTGGCCTGTTTTGTGTAATTCACAGGGCTGGTTTTACACATGCTTTGCAAAGAGAAAATGTCAAATGCTTGTACTTGCAAAGCAGCTGTTGGGGATGTGCTGGCTGTGAGCAGGGCAGGGCTGAGGGCAGGGGCATCTCAGTGTGGCCACAACGCCATCACAGGGATGGGGAAAGGGGAGATATGGAATGGAACAAGAGGAGCAAAAAGTCACCTTCAGAGCTGCCTGTGGGAGAAACTTGGACTCAGCAGCAGCATCTTGTGGAGCTTCCTGGCAGCTCCTGGCTGCTCCTTCCCACTGGTGGGATGGCTCTGAGCTGAGCAGAGTCAGAGCTGGGTGTCTGTCAACAAAAGGATGCCTTCACACTCCTGCTGTGCAGGGACTGTGCAGGATGTGAGCAAACACAACAAATAAACCAGCCTGGGGAGGAGGGGGGCTGTGAACTGTTGGGTTATTGGGTGTGAGGTTACAGCCAGGCCAGAGGATGAACTTGAACAGAATGAGATGTGCACAAACACGGCTCCAAAATTTGGGGGAGCATCAGCACAACTGAAATCCCATCATGGCAGTGTGATGCCTTATGGATGTGACAGCCTGGTCAGAGGGTGACAAAACTAGATAAGTTATCCCAGAATTGGGAGACTTTAGGGAGCTGGAGATGAACAATGATAGCTTATTTTTGAAAAACAACCTGCAGGTGTTGTTGTTCCTAATATCTGTTTTCTTGTTATTCTCAAAGATTGTTTATAAAAGGGCATCTTGTTAATTAGCCATTCAGGTGAAATGTATTAACTAAATGACCAATCAAGCCCACCTGGATGGGAGCAGTGTGTAAAAGAGCAGTCTGCAGTAAATGGCTCTCTATGCCAATCAGCCTTGGGTTGAGTCTGTGTCATTTCTTAATAAACAGTGACAATGCCTTTCTCTTGGTCTTAAAATTAAGAGCAAGACACAAGGCATAAAGGGTTTTTACCTCAGTATTTAATTAGGATTTTTATGGTGCAACAATTAGTCAAGGTGGACCACACCAAAATGCACACACGATAGATTGTGTATGCCATTTTATAGACCTTGCAAATTAGCATATCTAACAAAGATGTCCCAATGAGAAGCTTGAATTGAACAGCATGACATCCCCTGTGTGGTAGCAGGCCCCCAGCTGGGTAACAATTAGCACTGACTCCATGATTGCAGAAGGCTGAACCATTGCTTTATTCCACTACACTATATTATACTGTCTTAATAAGAAACTCTAACCCTTCCAGACAGTCCAATACAGCTTTGACCTAATTGGTCAATCCATCCAAACACCATCACCAGTGTCCAATTAAGAAACCACCCTTTGGCAATCAATCTCCATAGCACATTCCATATGTGCACCACAACAGGTGCAGCAAGTGAAGATAAGGATTGTTTTAATTCTTTCTCTGAGCTTTCTCACAGCTTCCCAGGAAAATCCTGGGGAAATCTGTGCCTGCTCTCTGTGGCCAGAGAGCTGCTGCTGCCACACCCCTATCCCAAAGCATTCCCCCTAGATGGGTTTATTCTTAATTTACAGGATGTGTTTTACAGAGGACCTTGATTTCTCAAGGTAGGGTAGGGCTTTGGAGCTTCCAAATCTGAGGTCTTTAGGATGTCTGGTCTTCTGGCTCAACAGAATACCAGGACTATGTTAAGACATCAGACTTAAGGAATGATAAGTATGCATGCTAAGGGTGCTGAGAATACATCAGAGCTATACAAAGAAAAGGTAAAAAATCATCATGGCATCAAGTGCCTCGCATGGTGGGGAGCTTCTGGCAGAGAGTGCAAAGTGCTCAGGGTGACCCTACATCAGCCCTTTGCAAGGCTGAGCTTCCCAGGCTCTGACACAGCCTGCCCAGGATGGAAAAACAAATAAATGACGAAATTTGCCAGAAAAATGATGAGGAAAAACACAGGTACTCTACAAAATGACCGTGAGAGCTTTCCAGGCAAATTCCTGTAGATGAACAAAGACTCCCTGGAACTAAATATTGGTGAGGCTTTAGGGCATTGCTGTGCATGGCAGGAATTATCAGCAATGTACACCTATATATTCCTCATATTATACATATTAGAAGTAAGTGCTTGCACCAGTCATGAGCAAGAAGAGGAGAAAAAAGGGGGAAAAAGAAGAAAGGAGGACTCAGTTGGGCAGAGGAATGAGGGAGAAATGTATCAGACTCAGATCTTCATAAAAGATGAAGGCAGCTCTTCCCATCCCAGGCATCCTGGTCCTGATCATTTGTGTATAATTTATACCCAGGTATCCAGTTGGAAGGTGAAAAAGCTGAAATCACTGTTAGACCAATGGATAGGGGGAAAAATGTGTTTTGGTCTGCCTAAATCCCCAAAATTCCCATAAGGGAGTTTCTTTATTTCTCATAGGAAGGACTGGGAGGCTGGAATGAGCTGTCTGGGGTGGAGTATGGGATGAGCCTTGTAGGACAGCTGTGAGTGGGTTTGTCAAACATCAGGAGTGACACAAATAGTGTCTGTGACTGTCCCAAAGGAAAGGGACAGAAAAAAACTCCAGCAGCCTTTTCCTACCCTGTGACACTGTGACTACAGAAGAAATAGTTTTGGATTTGGTTGGGTTTTGGAGCTGTTTAACTTGACCAATAATTTCCTGATATTAACTCAAAATAAAACACCAATAATCCCTCTACAGCAGTAGAAATTTACCAAACTGAGGAATTTCCTTTCAAAAGACATCTTAAAGTGGGACACTCATTGCAGTTTATGAGGATAAGAAAAGCCATCCAGGGAGCCAGAACAGGAAAGCTGCTCCTGTGACTGATGCCAGCTGGGCTGGGAGAGTGCTGGGTTTTATTTGTATTGTTCTGCCACATGTGTCTTGTTTGCTTTTGAACAAGCCTGCTTGCACTATGGATAAAATGCAAGCAGCATTACTTTCTGGTTTGGATATAATGCCTAAAACCTCTCTGAAAACTGCCAGAGACTCACATGCTATAAAATGAAAGTTCATATAAAGAGAAAGATAGAGAAATTCAGATATAAAACTCTGTAAGCATTTTTACACGGAGAAAACCTATTCCTAGCCTGATTGTCTGCCTTCAAACAGATGCTAAGTAAAATGGTTTATTTAGGATGATTGATTATAGGAACCTCACTCATACATCCCAAACATATTCTACAATCACATCTTCTTTTCATTTGCAAGGGCTGAAAAGAATTTTCATATCTCTTCTCCCCCTTGTGATTTATCAATTCTGAGGCTAAGCCTGTTATCAACATGGGTTCAGTGCAGAGCTCCCAGAAGCCACACACATTAGCATGTCTTATTAAACCCAGGCTCTGGTTGGAGCTGCAGGAATAGCAACGCTCTTTCTAAAGAAAAAAGAAATAATAAAGGATCGAATTCTGCATTTATTAGTTCTTCTCCTGTCAAAGATCTCTTTGGATGTCGGCGGGGCTTCCTGCCGCGCTGTCAAGGGCCACGTGGAACAATTTAGGTGGTATTGATCTCATCAGATTTAATCCTTAGAAAAGTTAGGGACTTATTCTGAGACAGTTCCACTCTGTCTGCAGCAAGTGGAGAGGGCTGTGTTTCATCCCACTCGATGGTAGTGTTTAAGATGGATCAGAAGGATTGTCCCAGAAGTGCCTATCCTTGCAGCTGCTTTTACAGGAGTCCAGCTGCTCAGCCTGGCTTTGAGCTGACCAGGTTTTAGACAGCTAATGTCAAATATGATTAAATTCATCCTCAGAGCTTCACTCAGAGCCCACTGGAATAAACAGGAAATTTTCTGTTGACCCAAGTGAGCCCTGGACCAGGTTTTGATGCCAAGAAAATAGATAAATCCAGAACCTTTTCTCCCTCCAGATCAAGGTGTCAAGATTTTTTTCTCCTCTTGTACCTGTTTGTCCATTGCCTTTGGAATGACAAAAAGACACAATAACCTGAATGGGAGACTTGTCTGAGGAAGAGCATCAGAACTGGGACCAAAGAGCCCCATTTCTAAATTAATATAAGGTTAAATGAAACTGGCTCTGAACCCCATCAAAAGCAACAGAAATACTCCCAATGGGAGCTAGCTCACATTCTCTGTTAGGCAACAGAGGCGTTCATTTTACCTTTGCAGATGAATCATGGCTCCTGTGGGTTTGATTTTACAAACTTCCTACAGAGATCAAAACCACCGTGTCTGAAGTGTGTCCTCTGCATGACACCATGTCACTGTGCCCCAGTGGGGCGCAGCTTCCTGTTCATTACAGGGATCCTTCTTCCAATCCATCCCTAAAAAGAGCTTCAAATGAGGTGATTATTAGAGGTGGTTCTGCTGTCACTTGTACCATCAGAATTGAGTGCCAGGTTCCAATTGCCTTGGTGCCATGGGAGTGGGAAGGCTCCAAACTCCTTTGGGAGGTGACATGAACTTACAGGAACCTTGACCCCTGTGCTCACATTGATCCCTCTTGGATTTTATTCCCATTTTTCTTCCCAAGACAGGCAAATTACAAGCTAGCATAGCCTCCTTACCGCAGGTCCAGGGAGGGAATTGGAACCAGGAGAAGCTAAATGTCTGAACATGTGTGGTGGCTCCATCTGAACAGCAGCCAGGGATGCTCTGTTGGCCAACAGCACCCAGCTATCTCTTGGGATCATGATGTGTTTCCTGCCTGGATGTCAACCCACTTTAGGAAAAGCCAAGGATTTCCAGACAGTGGAAAAGAAGCCAGTCAGATGTCTCAGAATCAACTGATCTGGTAAGCCTGGCTTCACCCTCACCAGAAATCCATGGCCTCCAAGGTGACCTGTCCCTTGCCACTAATGGCTATCCAGAGGAGGGGGCTGTGGCAGGAAATGAAGGCAGAGGTGGAAGGGATGTGCCTCAGCTGACAGCACTGTGAGGGGAGGGAAGGAGGAAATGGTGGAACAGAATCTGGCTTCCCATGCAGGAAGACACTGTTCCCCATCACTTTTGAAGCTTAGGATGGCTGATATTTATCACTGTAATGCCAAGGAAGAAAATGAAGGCTGGGATAGATCCCAGCTTATTCACCTGCCCTTTCCCAGAGCAGAAAACCCCTCCAGATGAAGGAGCCAGGTGTGGAGGGTGCAAACAGGACCTGGTCAGTCCCTGGGCTCACACTGTTCCACCCTCACTCAGCGCCTGGTCTCCTGGTGCTCTGCTGAAGTTGGAGCTCTGCCTGCACAAGGATGGCGTCTTCTGTTCCACAGTGACACAGGGATGGGGACATCAGGACTCTGCTGTCTTCCAGGTGAGTGAGCTCTAGGCTTACTACACGTGCTCCAGATGCTGCAATTCCCCGATTGCTCAAACCCCTGCAGAGCAGCACACACTCTGAACAATCCTCCAGCTTCCTGCTCAGCCAGGGAACACAGGCAGCTTCAAAAACTGATGCAGGTAGGGCACATCCCAAGGTGAACAAGCCTGGCTGCCACTGGTTTCTAACTCTTTCACTGGCCAAGGGCAGCGAGAGGAGCGTTTTGTACAGCAGCTCCTTCCCCCTGTGTAAATGGGAGCTCACAGCTGCCAAAGATCCTACAGCTGATCAGAGCTGGGGAGCTGCTGATGCACTTTGTTATTGTAATTTCTTGTTCATTGCATCATGGTCTAGCAAGAAAAACCAAGCAAAATGAATTAATTTTGCCAACCTGAAACCCAAGTGAGCTACTTACGAGCAGCTATTATTGAGAGAACCCATCTCTGTGGCAAAAGAGTGGGATGACTTGTTAGTAGAGGTGAAAAACCAGCCGAGCTGGGTGATAGCTGGTGGCCTGTGAAACGAATCTAAATTCACTCTTAATTCTTCTCCAAGGAAAACCCACGAACCCTAATGAAGAGAATTAAGGGCTATTTAAAGGGGGTACAGCTCCTTTAAAAAAGAATACAATATCTACGAGCAGATAAATACTGATTTCCCAATAACATTGTGGGCCCTCAAGCAGCCAACCCTCGAGCAGCACACGCTCTGAACAATCCTCCAGCTTCCTGCTCAGCCAGGGAACACAGGCAGCTTCAAAAACTGATGCAGGTAGGGCACATCCCAAGGTGAACAAGCCTGGCTGCCACTGGTTTCTAACTCTTTCACTGGCCAAGGGCAGCGACAGGAGCGTTTTGTACAGCAGCTCCTTCCCCCTGTGTAAATGGGAGCTCACAGCTGCCAAAGATCCTACAGCTGATCAGAGCTGGGGAGCTGCTGACGCACTTTGTTACTGTAATTTCTTGTTCATTGTTTCCCGTGGAGCACAACCACGCTGCCCAATCGCCTGTGGCAGCGAGCAGGTGAAATGAGGCATCAAGGTGAGAGAGAACAGAACAACTACCAAAAAAAAAAAAAAAAAATAGTCCCACCAGCTGAAAACACATTAGTGCTTCTATTTTCCCTCCTTTCCCATCCTCTCTATTTATTCCCATCTTTCCCCTACTGCTGTCTGGGCCTTCTGCAAATGTGATGTGAATAGCAAGCAGCCCCACAGGCAGCTCTGCTGTTTTGGATATGACTTGTAAGAGGCCCCAGAATATCCTCCACAGCCAAGAGAAAGCACCTCCATATCAGAAATTCAGGGCCTGTGCTAGAAACCAGGAAAATCTTGGCAACTGAATAATCAGGATTTAAAAAGCTGGTCTTCCTCTGGACTTGCATCTTGGGTATGACAGCCAGTGGGGAGTCTCTGATGCCTGCCAAGAGCAGCAATTACTCCTCTCCCTCCTCTATCCAGCTGCTGCTTTGTCACACAACAGCTGGGAATATATGTTTGCTTACTCTACCCTTCCATCCAAATGGGTGACATTTGGTGCTGAGGCAAAGAAACAGAGAAATGGGAAGATGAGGACACAGACGATTAATGTTACATTTCAAAGAATGCACCTCAGCCCTGAACCTGCTTCTGTGCCACAGGACTGTTATAAGGCAAGACATGAATGAAAAGTGCTTCTGATAATATCTAGTTTGCACATAGGAATGCCTGGAGAAAGATCAAGGGGATGCTTCAGCCTTGCCCATGTGTCAGGGGAAGGATAAGCTTTCCTTTGACCCTTCAATCCTCTCCCATGACAAGGTGAAACTGCAGGTCTGGGCTGTTCCTGGAGGACTGGGGGTACTCCTGCCGGGAATGAAGGTGACCCAACTACTCCTGACAGCAAACCTACTCCAAGGGAAGTCCTTGAGGGATGAAATTGCCTCTAAGTTCCCTGTCTTCCTGCCTCACAACCATTGCCTGAGATACGGGGAGAGGAGGAGGAGGAGGAGAGCGAGGGAGAGGGAGAAGAAGGGGCTGGCACATCAAAAGTTTAATCCTCCACAGAAAGTTCAAATGCAAAATCTAAAGGTGTATCACAAACAAATCTCCCTGAAGCATTTGTTTAATGTTTATCCAGTTCTGAATCCTTTTCTTGGCAAACAGTCTGGCTTCCCTGTGAAGTGAAAGGGCTGGGACTGCCTGCCAAGTGTTTGAAGGCTTCAGAACAGCACATGGGAGATGGTATCACCAGGATGGATGTGAGGCAGAAGCCCATTCCCTGCACCTCGAGTGGCAGGTGAGGAATGTTCATGTTCAACTAATGCACAGAGATGGTATCAGGGAACACTTTCATGTGGGTGCATCTTGCATCTGTTCCTTTCTTGAAAGAAAATCAACCTGGCAACTGTCTGGAGCATCTCTGCTGCTTGCCCCTTGCCATCTGTCTTCATTACTATTTATTATTATTATTATTATTATTATTTCTTCTGTGCAAAGTTGCCACCGAAGTGCGGTTCTAAGATTTAAGCCCTTGTTTTTTTGGATGCCAAAGCCTTCATGGATCTGAGCCAAGAGCTGGTAACTGGAATTTATCTAATGGATGAAGTCCTTTTGCACTTTTCAGAGGGACATTGAGTATGTGGATTTGAGGATATAAATATGCTAAAAACAAAATCATGTGCACACCTACATTCTATAGACATGCATCACTTTAAAATATATATGAAGGGCTGATCTTATGGGATTTCATATGAATGTAGAGAATATTCTCTTTTCTTTCTTTTGAATAAACTTGTTTTAGAAGGGAGGAGAATGCAAATAAAGGAAAACAGCCTTCTCATTTTACTGATGGCTGGTTTAGGAGCAGTTATTAGTGACACTGTCTCAGGTCAGGATCCTTTGCACTTGAATGTCTGAAGGAAAATTAATTTCTGCAAGAAAATACACCAGAAGAAGAGAACAGAGAAGAAAGGGGGTCAGATAGACCAAACCATGGGGGTAAGCTGGGGCTGACTGCTATTTTGTCTTTATTCCCCAGAACAGGCAATATTTCTGAGAACACTGTTCCCCTTTTCAGCCTCATATTTGTTACTCTCATTTTTTCCAAGACTGAGACTCCTCACCTTTGGCCACCAGTGTAAAAGATCCAGACACTGTCTCCTGTCCTGGTTATTCTGCTGGTCTTGGTTCTTCTTCCCTCACTCTGGCACTGTCATCCCTGACAAAAAGGCACCTGGGACATCACCAAGTGTTGGGGCAGGCAGTATGATGCCCACATTTCTAGAAGCATTTCCTGCTTTCCCTGCTGGTGCAGTTGCAAACCCCATCAGCTGCTGAAACGGGCTAGGAACCCTTTGCTCAAAGCCTTCAGTGAGTCCCACCAACAGAGAGAGACCCCCATAGCAGTGGCAAATCCCCTCTTCCCTCCCTCCTCCCCTTCCCCCTCTCCAGAGCTTCTAATTAGGTCATTAATTGCTGAATCAGGCACACCAGAGCTGCTGCCACAGCAACGTGTCCCTGCCATGAGGGAAAAGTGGGCTCAGCAAGGACAGGCAGGACCAGCTCCCTGCCCAGCTGCTCTGATGTTGGTAAAATCCTCAGCTGAGGATCCTGCCTGGGCAATGGAAGTGGCGTGTTTGCCACTTGTTGAGGAAATTTTTTCTCCCTGAGCCACCTGTGTTTAGATGTGCACGTGGATATTTGGTCCTGTTTTCCTCCCCTTGCTAACTTGTGTGTGGCAATTACTGTAAGCGAGCCTGCAGAGCTGAGCCCGGGCCCCTGATTGGAGATCTGGAGCTGATAGCCCTCTTCTTGGCACTCAACCATTTCCTTTGACTTCAAAGCAAGAAACAAAAGATGTTTCAAGGACTTCTATAGAAAATCACCATTAGATATGATGAGGCTTAGGGCCGTTTCCATAGCGATGCAGCCTTTTTACATTGTGATCATTGCTGCAAAATGGAAATGTTCTTTTGTCTCTGAAAGTCTGTTCACTTATTTATATATATGTGTGTGCGCGTGTGTGTTTCTTTCAACAACAAAAAAATAAGGAAAGGAATTATATTTCATGGCAGGTTCCCTAAACTGAATCACCTTCTCACCCTGTGAGGTCTTTGTTAATCCTTCAAACTCTTGCATCAAGGAAAAACTTTATCAGAAAGGTTTTATTAAGGTGAATATTAGTATTTAGGCCATCAGATTAACAGGTTTTTAGCAGAGGGTACTAACATCTTGTTCTACCAGAGGACTGGAAATGTAATGAAAAGAAGTTGATCTGGTGACCCAAAAGAGAAAATCAAGCTTCTCCCTCTGACTTTTCCTATCATGTTTTCATCCTACTGCGCTCAATATCTTCATATTTGTTGCTTCATCCTGCTACTTTGCCACCACTGATATCAGAATTCACCTGAAAATCAATGATGCAATCAGAACACCAGGCTCCCCCAAAACTGTGTCACTTTTCTGGAGAGGGAACACTCCTACCTTCACTGGACATCAACGTGGCCATTTGGGACTAAATTTCAGAGGAAAATAACCAAATTTTCTCTTTCTGCTGCCAAAATTATTTTTGGGCAGGGTAAGAGAGCTGGGGGAAGGTGACAAGTGCAGGCTGGAGGATAAAGTGTGTGCAGTTCCCAGTGTTACTCTGTTTCCAGCTCATGTCTGTAACTAGAAATATCAGGAGCAAATGCCACATCTGGCCCAGCATTTGTATGCACTGCTCCACCTCATCTGGCCCATTCCAAACCTCACCCAGGTTATTCCTGAGAGCTTTGTGGTGATAAGAGCTGGGTTGAGCCAGCTCTGTCATGCCAGGGCTCTTTCTGTCCTCTGTCCCTGTGCCTGTACGTGGCCAGGTCATGGCACAGCTCTGAATGGCGTGTAACCAACCCCCAAATCCACCCCAGAGCCTTTGCTCCTGCCCAGCATCCCTCTCTTGGTCCTCACCACCCTCAGATGTCCCCCTGTCTTTCACTCATGATGGTGACTGAGGGATCTGCCCATAAAAGCTGTGGTTTAGCTCCTGCTGCTTCCCCATTTGTTGTTTTATTGTCATTTCACTGCCAGTTGAACAGAGTTTTCTTCCCCTCTCTCCTCACGCTCCTCTTGCTTGCATAAAACATGATGCTGTATTGTGAACAATGTAGGAATACATTACATAAATTTCCCTTTGATATCCAGCATGTTTCCTGCTGTAATGGAATCGGAACAGAGCAACCTCTCCTCCCCGACGTGTCAGATAACTCTCTATCCACTCTCCATTAGGACAAATGTCTGCAGGCCTTTGAAGAGCTAAAATACCATAAAGCAAAAAAGAGAATGTTAAGGGTGCTCCAGTGGGTATCACTGGAAATAATTGGCTTGAATTAAGCGAAGGGAAAATTTAGGCCAACTAACGGGAATAAAAGACCAAAGTCTGTTAGGCTGAGAAGTTGTCTCCAGAGCTGTTAGCCTGGGGAATAATCTCAAAGGAAGATGGTGCAAATTTTAAAAAGCAAAATGTATGATTTAGGGAGACAGTCTATAAAGCCAGTTGGTGAAAAATGTATGGCTTTGAGTCATTCTAAGCTGGGCTGAAATGAAGCACTTCAGACCATAACACAGCAAAGAACACTTTGTTAGGCTGTGTGGGAGATGCTGACCTGCTGAAACTCTCCCACGCTGACTTCTCGTGCCTTGATCCCTCAGGGACTTGCTCCATGTGCACCTATCACAGAATCATGGAATAGCTTGGGTTGGAAGGGACTTTAAAGATCATCTTGTTCCAACCCCCTGCCATGGGCAGGGACACCTTCCACTCAGTGTTCCACCCAGCCTGGCCTTGAACACTTCCAGGAATGGGGCATCCAGAAATTCTCTGCCTCACCACCCTCACAATGAAGAAATGTCTCCTAACATCCAGTGCAGTGTCTCTGCACACTGGCTGCAGCCCAAGTATTCCAAAGCAAGTCTCAAATCCTGCTTGTAACACCAGGTGAACTGAGGGAAATGAGATACGTCACTGTCTCCCTGGAGTGGCTGCTTATTCCCTCTTGGAAGGCACACCCCCTGTCAAGTTGTTTGTTTCAGGCAGAAACCTGAAGGCAAAATTCTGCTCTTTGACTTCTGTTCCTTTAACGCTCTCTCCCACGCTGCTCTGGGCTGTGGCAGAAAACAGCCTGTTAGATGTCACTGAGATGTGCCTGAGCAGGTTGGCATCCCACATGGTCTAATCCACGCAGATTCCATGAGAGACTGGGAGAAAAGCACTCAAGTGCCACCCACACTTTCTGATGCTGACTAGCAACCGAGGCTGGAAACGCTACAGATACCTTTGAGAGAGTGATGGGAGCAAGATGCCTTCTTTCATTTAAAGGCTTCTGCTTTGTTTCCTCTTGCTGCTGCTTTTTGATACAGCAATAGATCGTGTCTTTTATGTTAAAACCTTGGGTTTTTTTTTTTTTTCTCTCATAAGAAATTGGAAAAGTAATTTTTCTCCTTGAACTATTAGACTTCCTGACATGATCTCCACAAATCCTTATCTCCATCTGGTGAAGTTCCAGTTCACAGTTCTTACCTCCATATCTTTGTCCTTCGTTGCCAACCTCACCTTATGTTTCCTTTAGATTTCTCATTCTGAAAACAATTCCTAAATCGTGGCTGCAGATTGAGGCTGGAAAATGCAAGGCAGGCTGGGGTCGTTCAGGACCGTGCATCACTCCTGAGCTGGAGCTGGTTGATGGGATGTAACTCTCAGTTCTACCTTTCTCTCTAATTGTGTGAAACACATGAATTTATTCCCAGCTATTCATACAAGTGAATTACATCCAAGCTTTGTTTCCTGGGACTCTTGTATCTGGACATTTTGGCCAGTAACTGCATTCATTCATCTCCGGTGTCATGCATCTAGAGCTATTAGTACACATGCTCTTTCAAAACTCTGTTGCTCTGGGACTCTTTGTCCCCTTTGCCATCATCAGCACTCAAAAATTCTTCCAGTTTACTGCTTTCATCCTCCCTCCTGGCTCGTGCTGATCAGATCTTCTCAGTGACATGCTAAGTTGTTTTCCTGACAGTGATGCATTATGCTGGACTCCATCAGCCAGGCAACCTTTGGGACCAGTCCTGGGAGTCAGGCAGGCAGACAGCTCAACTTGTCTCCATCAATCAGTGAATGAGACTTTATGGGCCAGAATGAGGGCTACAGGTGTAGGCCACTGTCACAGTTTTAAATAAACACGATCAGTTTGCCGAGTGCTAAGCAACTCTTTCTGAGAGCGTGTTGGTAAATGTGTTTATAAAGCATAAGAGTCCAATCCATCAGCCCTCAAAGAGCCTAATCAATATATTCCAATTTGATCTTAGAGAAGTTTCGCCTCTGGGAAGTTTAATTTATTTCAACTCATGGCCATGAAAAAATGAGCAGCCACAGCACTTTGACAAAATAGAAAAAGTGGATGAGGTTGTATCCAGCACCCGTTCCATTTCAATTTTCCATTTTACCTGAACAAATCACCCCTACGACTTGAACGACCATGGAAGCTGATCGAGCGATGGAGAGGGACTGCGGGCAAAGGAAGAGAGGAATAAAATATGGATGGGAAATGTAAATTGCAGGACTTCTAAAGATGCTTGGCTGCGTTAGTGGGGTCTGTGCAGAGTATAATTGGAATGGAATACCTGGAACTCAATGTGCAAAGTAAATGGCTTGGTTTGCAACTACACAGGGTTGCAAAGCTGGTGTCTGACCAGGCTGGTGTGTGGAATCCTCTTCCCTGCATCTATACAAAACTATTCTTCTATGCTCTTGTGACTTTGGCATTGGAAAACCTACGGCTCATTTCTCAGAATCACAACTTTCAGGAATCAACTCAAACCCCTCCTTTAAAATTTTATTTTAAATTTATTTAAATTTAATTTTAAATATTACTACAGTGGCTAAACAAATCTGTTCTGGAATTCACAGATTTCACAGAATTCACAAAATGACCAGGTTGGAAGAGATCTTAAAGATCATTGAGTCCAACTCAGCCCCAACACCTCAACTAAACCCTGGCACCCAGTGCCACATCCAGGCTTTGTTAAACACACCCAGGGATGGGGACTCCACCACCTCCCTGGGCAGACCATTCCAGAACTTTGTGACTCTTTCCATTAAAAACCTTTTCCTAATATCCAACCTATATTTCCCTTGGCACAGCGTGAGACTGTGAATTCCCCTGAACCAACCCCAAGTGTTGCTGCATCTGAGCAAATCAGAGCCAGGAATGGGCATCTGAGGAGAACCTCTCCAGAAAACCCCTGCCTGGACACTGTGTCTGTGAATCCTGGCTTTGCACCTTCCTGTCTGAAGGTTTCCATGTTTTTTTTATTCCAACTGTCCTTTTAGCAGGACGGGCAGCTGAAGCCTTCCTGAGCTGATTGAAGGGTATTGCAGGAAATCCAGTGTTTATTGGCAGTGGCTCAGCCCTCTTCTGGAGGTTAAGATCACACTGCTCAGGTTAGATCAATGTACAAGAGACTTTGAAGTGTATTTAACAAAAAATACCATGTAAAACAAATGAAACATTTCTTTCACTAACCCTCTAAGGAGTTAAGCCAAGATGCTTGACATGCTTGTTATTTTACACTGTGGTGGGGTTTTTCAATCTTGTTGGTTTCCAGCAGGGATTTGGCTCAGAATGGACCATGAGACTGTGTTATACAGGGATATCCTTGGTTTTCATTAAAGATGGAGGCTGGAGGAGGACAACAGGTGTCTTCCTATTATCAGAAACAATAATTTTTCTTCCTGAGAAGCATCACTGTGTAACCAAGATTTTTTTCCTGGCCTTGCCCTATGTTACTAAGAAAGGATTTTGGGGAGGATACTCCATTCAATGCTAATTTGTTAAGAATTGATCGTACTGTCCTCAGAAAATGCAAATCAGTTGTTTATACTGATGCCAGAAAATGTAAAATCAGAAACGAGTATGTTGATTTTCTTTCCTCCAACTGCATTTCATCCTAATGCTTCTGCTTTGATGCTTCTTCCCCAATCTTATTTGATATAGCATCAGACCATCTTTTTTATGTCAAACATTTACTTCAAAGCTTCTCATAGCCTGTGCTAGTTGTCAAAAGTTGGAGGCAACATGTTTTAAACATTCAGCAAGCATTCTTCCGAAAAGAAAACCACTATTTCTAATGAGCATTTGAAAGTGTGGTGCACTGCAGAAACTGTTTTTGAAGATCTGTCACAAATGATTTACTTTTATTAGTTTTAATGGCCCTTAGCTACAGGCATGGAATATAAGTGAAAATTAAGATATTTCTCATGAGATAAAAATAGATTTCCATCAGAGCTGGTGGGTATTTCCCTCCCCTCACTGATCCCCTCTTTAGTTCTGTTTCTGGATAGACAGCCCTTCTCCAAAGGAAACAACTCCATGGTGTTATGGCAGGCACATATTCCTCTCCAAGCCTGAGATCTGCTGATTTCAGAGGCCCTTTTCCTTTTCCTAATCATCCCTAAGGCTTTCCATCAGTAGCATTTGCATCATTCCCACTGAAGTTCTCCATAGGCTTTGCTGGCGTTTGGCCATGGGACATAACAAAGTGTTCCTGCTCAGAACTGTTGGTTTGTTTTTTCTCCTGTTGAGCTGAAGAACTTGTGTGAAACCAACATTTATTAATTCTCATTCATAATTTCACTCTCCCTCTCCCCTCCTCCCTGCTGTTCACATCCTCTGTCTCAGATAAAACCACGCTCTTCCTCTTTGTGTTTTGGCCATGTTCTTTCCAGTTTTTGTTATTTTTAGGAGGTTGTTTTTAGAAGGTGGTTTTATTGTGATTTTTATCACCTCATTTTGTTATGTATTTAGTAGAGAAGGAGTGGTATAACTGCACTCACATCCTGAGGGCTCTGCCTGAGACTCCCTGTGTGAGCAAGGCATTGCCAGGTTTGTTCCAAACAGGAGCAGAGCTCCAAAGAGAAAATGCTTCTATGAGAGGATCCCTCCCCTCTGTGCCAACCCCCTTGCTTTGTTTCCAGCCACCACACTGTGTGATTCTTATTCAGCAAGAGATTTTTATATCACCTGCAACCCACGAGAGCAAAGCGGCAGTCTGTGGTCCCTACTACAACTCCTCTGCATCAAAGGCTTGTGGACTTACTACAGCTGGAGCTTGTTCTTTGGGTTCAGTAATAGAGAAATTCACTGCATTTCTTGTAAAAGCTCCAGGTCCCAAACTTCCTAAAATCCCAAGCATCTTCAGTTTCCACTTTCTAATCTGTAGCTGGTTTAGAGCTCCAGCCTGAATAATGTATCACCACTTGCAGTAAAGAGCTGTGATAACTGAGCAAAGACACCAAAGACACCTGATGTCATGAGCTCTTCCTGCACAGTAGTCTTTGGATGCAATTTCCAAGCTAAAACCATCATTGTTTTTCCCCTTAGGTCCAGGGCAGCATTCTCCATCTGGAATGTGCTCATTGGACTGGGGCTCTCCTGCCTCTTTCATAATCCTCAGTAATTAAGCTTTTACAGCTAGAACATAATTGATAACTTTATTGCTGATTAGAAAGACAGGCTATCGGCAGCTCCTTGCCCACAGCTTCATTGGCTGTGCAGTATGAAGAGAACAACACTTGTTTTCCCTGGGGAAGCGAGCATTTGGGATGGGAACATGTGGAAGTAGCCAGATTGGGCTCTTGATTACCCCAAAGAACAAGGAGACTAATTTCACCAAGTCAGAGTAATTACTCTGGATTTACATCAACAGGGTTGGGAACATGGTTTGGTCAAGAGAGCAGATCAGTGGAATAAAACTGAGCTAATTTTACAGGATTTCTTCTCTGAGTGCAGCCACAATTTAATGGTCACCTATAATTAGTTAATTCATTTGCTACTATAATAAATGCTTTGCAGCCCTTATAAATGTCCATTAAATGTGTCAAATTCCTTCCTCCTCTCTTCCACACACACGCAATTTCCTTGGCAAGTGAGACAGCGCAACCAAACCAAAAGATGAAAAGAAGGATGCAATATGAAGAGGGCATGTTTTCCCCTGTCACTCACATTCTCATGCTTGAATGAGTAACAAGTGCCCTGTAATGGTGTTTTAAATGCAACATATTCCACCCTGGAAAAGGGAGAAGCAGACCCTTATCCCTTTTTTTGTGATTGCTGTTTTCAGTGGAACCTTGGTGATTTAATCTGATGGAGGACCCAGAGCTGACTTTGATTGGAAATACCTCTACAGGTAAAGGATGGTGAATTAGTTGAAAGTAATTGGATCTTTTTAATGAAAAAGGCTCTGAATTTGATCTACATCTCATGCTTCAGGGTTTACATGATTGGTGACTCCTAGTGCCTGGGGGAACACCTGAAAATACAGGTCAGTTATTCACCTTTCTCTTCTGAGCTCTTGTAGCTTCTCCAGCAGCTCTCTCTCCCTATTGCAGCATCTCTCTCTATTAAAACACTTGAACAGTGACTGTGCCAAACCCACTGATCACAGATCACTCTGTATTTCTGGAAGGTCTGTGGTGAAACTCAGGTTAAAGCAGTTTTGAAAGCCCATGCTGTATTCTGTCTGCATTCCAGCTCTGGTTTGCAAAAAATTCAGGAAACTCTGAGTCTGGCCACCAGGATCAGCCAAGCAGGGGTGAGCTGGAACAGTTCATGGGGCACCCATGGCTCACTGGAGCAGCTTGGGGGACTCTCCCTCAGTGCAGCTGGGCACCACAGAATGCTCAATTTATCTTTCATCCTTGTATGACCCATAGAATAGAATAGAATAGAATAGAATAGAATAGAATAGAATAGAATAGAATAGAATAGAATAGAATAGAATATCCTGAGTTGGAAGGGACCCACAAGGATTATGGAGCCCACCTGGATCATGAACCCCAACTCCTGGCCCTTCTCAGGACACCCCAACAATCCCACCCTGCCTCTGGGAGCGTTGTCCAAAAATCCCTTTATCTGTCACTTGTACAAATCTCCTAAATCCTGCCCTAACCCCAACACCAGGCTCAGAGCATGCAGCATTCCTTGCCTCGCTCATTTTTCTCTATTTAAATCCATGGAACAGGTGCATCAGTGGCTGCCAGGCAGAATCTCAAGTTATGGGTTGGAGGCTGGAACTTCATCTGGGCTTGGAACCCCATATTTAAACATTACAGACCTTGCTGCTCATCCACTGAGATTTCCATTTAGGAAAAGGGGGGTCACTTCCCCAGCTCCCACTTTCAGCATCTATTTCCTTCTCTTCTTTTGCTTCCCTCAAAGGAAGTCAACAGAGAGATGGCAGGAGAGTAATACAACAAACTACAACACATTGTGTAATTGAAATGGACCATAATCACTAATATTAAAGACAGTGAATCATTCTAATCGAGCCATGCTCAGCAAACAATGAAAAACTATGTGCCAGAAAAGCTAATGCTGGTTTTAAAATGAACAGAAATGAGGCGAAATGGAACCTCACTCTTTATTCATGAAGGTCAATTTAACGTGATTATTTTTTCCCTGGCATCATAGCTTTGTGATTACTGTTGTATACCTCAGTGCTATTTTCTAACCTAATAACAGTAAAAAATAACCAGCTGGTGATGATTCTGTTTAAAGCAGAGACTAAATGCTCACAAAAACCTGCCAGTGAACAGTTGCACATGCTAATCAGACACAGCTCAGCCAGATTCCCAGCAGAGTCCATATTTTGCACATTTCAACTGGTTGACTACATTGAGAAATTAGATTACGCCTCGGACATTCCAGGCTCGGAGTGATCCGTGTTCCTTCACTCCTCCTGGGTCAAATCAAACCCTCCATGGATCAGGCAGACACTTTTCATTCATCCCACTCCACATCTCCTCATCATATTTACCCACATGCAGTACAGCCACGCTGAGGACTCGCTGTTCCAGGGGCGAGTTTTTGTTTTGGAGCCGGGAAATGGCTCCAGCCTGGGAGAAATTACTGCAGGGACAGCCAGGGAAGGATCTGCCCCCCTGGCACGTGTGACACTGGGAGAGGGATCTGCTGATGGCACTTGGAGGAAAGCTGACAGTGTTAATGATTGATAATTACCAGACTTGCCAATGAACACTGTGAATTTCGAGGAGCAGGGCAGGAGGAGGGAGAAAAAAGTTAATTAAAAAAAATGCCCAAATGTTTCCCTGCTCAGAGGAAAGTGTTGTTGCTGCTGGAATGAAGCAATGCCTTTTGTTTTGGTTATTTCTCAGCTGTCTGTAGATCTCAGCAGCAGCAATATTACTGGCATTTATGCCATACAAATATAGATCTTTTTAATACATAAATAAATGCATTTTTTTTTCACACGCACGTCTTTTTTTTTCCTTTAAATTTTGCTAAAATCCCAGAGAGACAAATTAGTAAAGAGGCAGAGCTTTGCCAGGGAACCTTCATCAGCTCAACACTAATAACTTCTTTCAGCAGCCATGGATAGCTTCTGACATCACAGCTCAAGCTTGTCCGAAAGCTAATTATTTTCCCTGTTATAAAACAAAGGTTCTGTATCAAAGGCCCATAATGTGACACGGCACACGCTCCAGATGCACTGATTTGCAAAATAAATCAACTGTGTCAGGGTGGAATTTGGAGAAGAAATTACAACAAATTGCAATTATACTTGCAGTGGTACACTATTTAAATGCATTGTCAGTTTGTTAAATGCAATGCACCATGTGTGTCTTTTCCAAGTTGTTTGTGGGGGAATAGAAGAGGAAAAATTCTCTTCTGTCAAAGGGGAGAGAAAAATCTCCTTCTCCTCCCCTTAAAGCCTGTGCAGCTTCTTCCAGCCTACAGATACTGGCAGAGCAGGCTTTATAAAACATTTAATGGTGTCAGAGGAAGGCAGATATAACCAGCAGGAGCAAATGTTTGGAGGCCATCCCAGCCCAGACAGAACAAATGAAGAGATGTTTAATAACAGAGAGCTCTCAAACCTCCCTGATCTCCCTACCTTGTTCAGGCTGCTATGAAACCACCAAGTAACACAGGAGGAGATTCGGCTTGCTTTGTTTTCCTCCTCCACATGGAGACCATTTTCTTCCCTTTCTCCCTTTTTCCTCCCTAAGGGTGTCCTCCCCCCTGAGCAGGGCCCAAATGGTGGCCCTGAGTGACCACCAGGCCAAAGGCCACGTCTCAGATGGTCCCTGAGGCACAGGATCCACCAGGATCCTGCCCACACCAGCCCAGCTCAGCCTGGGGGCCTGGATAGGAAAAGGGCAGTGGGAAGATGGAAGGAAAGGGAAGATTGGTAGAAAGAGGTCTGTCTGCATGGGCTGGTGACCCCAGAATTTCCCCAGTGCTCTCAAAGCACAGCCAGTCCTTGGAGCACAGACACTCTCAGTCTGAATTCCCTCTCTGCCCTCACAAAGTCATCCTCCTCCTTTGAATCTGTGACTGCATTTTCTGTTTTCTTATATTTTTCCCCTTACTATCCAATCCTTAATTTATTTACTTATTTTATTCTCCTTTTATCACAGAATTATTGTAGAATCACTTTGGCTTGGAAAAGACCTTAAATCTCATCCCATTCCACCCCTGCCATGGCAGGGACACCTCCCACTGTCCCAGGCTGCTCCCATCCCTGCCCAGCCCGGCCTTGGGCACTGCCAGGGATCCAGGGGCAGCCCCAGCTGCTCTGGGCACCCTGTGCCAGGGCCTGCCCACCCTGCCAGGGAACAGCTCTTTCCTAAATTCCCTACTTTTGCCTGGGTATTTTCAGCCTCTTATTCTTGCCACATTTCCTGTTTGAACTTCTATTGCCCCACCTGCTTCTCCATGTTGTCATCTGTTTACTCTTGCAAACACTTTTCCTTTCATTCCCAGCACTTGTTTCCCTTCCATTTGTGTCTCTATGTGTGTATATTCACACATATACACATATATGTATATATATATATACATATAAATCTTGCAGCTTTAGCCTTTTACATTTCAAAATCAGCTTGTCTCTGGAGTCGGTTTGTTATTCCAGTCTCATTCTCTTTATTGAGTTATTTTCTTTGCTGCTATCAGTCTCTAAATACAATCCAGTAAAGATACAGCAATGATTTTTGACAACCTGACCTTTCTCTGCTTTCTTACACTTGTTTAATTAGGTACCACATGCAGCTGTGGCTTGATCTTTACAGTTTCCTTACCTCCCCCACCTTCTACCTGGAGGTGGGGAGAATGAAAAAAGAGAGAGATGTTGTTGAAAGAAGGTCATTTTTGACAGGTCTGCCAGTAATTTCAGGTGTTGGAAGGCTGTGAGTTCTGCAGGAATGGCAGGCCATGCTGTCTGTATTTTGCTTAACAAGTCAGAGAAAATATTTGGCTGGGGGAGGTGGGGAATTAGGTGATTTACTGGTTTGATGAGGCCTTGCAGTGATTTAACCTTCAGGTATCCAGTTTAAACACGTACCTGACAAACAAGAGAGGAAGCTGGGTAAAGATCTGCCAAGCTTTGCTTTGAAAAGCTGAGGCTCTCTGGAGCAGCCAGGCTGTGGGGATGTGTACAGAGAGCAGAGATTCCTCTCAGATGCTCAGGCACAGGAACTCCTCATGCCATCCTTAGTGGGTCATGGAAACAAATCTTTATTTGCAGAATGTGGGTAAAATGTGGTAGTTCTGGTGGTGCATTAATTAATTCATAAAATCAGAGAGGCTTTTTCAGTTTCTGGGGTTGTGTACAGAGAGGAGAGATTCCCCTCAGATCCTCAGCACAGGAACTCCTCATGCCATCCTTAGTGGGTGATGGTAGCTAATCTATTTGCAGAATGTGGGTAAAATGTGGTAGTTCTGGTAGTGTATGAGTTCATGAATAAAATCAGAGAGGCTTTTTCAGTTCCTGGTGGATCAGAGACTCGTGGAATAGTTTAGGTTGCAAAAGAGCTTCAAGATCATTGTTTCTGTTAACCCAGCACTGCCAAGCCCTGTCTGTAAGCACCACATCCACACTTACACCCTCACTTAAGTAAAAAGTGCAACAGGAAGGCTCTAACCAAACACAGGTGACACCAATTCACTGAGAGGGCACTGGCACCTTGGCATTTAAGAAAATTATAAAGGACAGTCTCCCTCTTCATTGGAGGGGGTTGCTCTGATGGTGTTCACAGGGGTCTCAGGATGAGGGAAGAGATGAGAATCCTGACTCCACGTCTCAGAAGGCTGATGGATTCTTTTATAATATATATTATATTAAAAGAAAATGATATATTAAAACTATACTAAAAGAAGAAAGGATTTCATCAGAAGGCTTGAAAGGAATAGGAAGGAATGATAAAATCTTGTGACTGACCAGAGAGAATTAGAAACAACCACAGGAGGCCAATCACAGATGCACCTGTTGCATTCCACAGCAGCAGATAATCATTGTTTACATTTTGTTCCTGAGGCCTCTCAGCTTCTCAGGAGGAAAAATCCTAAAGAAAGGATTTTTCATAAAAGATGTCTGTGACAGGACGGTGCTTTTACCCCACAACACACTAACACATAATACTCACCAACACAAACAGACAAAATCCAACCAGTAATCATCCAAACACAAACTTACTTGAGTCTGCTCAAGATTTGTACTTGGATCTTTTAAATCCCTGCAGGGAAAGATTTTTGCTCCAGATGCAGGCCCTGAGCAGGCACACATCCCCCTCCCAAACCCTGCAGTGTCCCTCAGTGCCCTTGCATGGTCTGAGCCACAAGAAGCAGGAGCCACCATGAATGATCTGCCCAAGCAGGGTCCTCCCGGCAGACTTTGCCCAATTTTGGCAGGAAGGGAGAACAGATCACTCTTGTATCACATGAACTGTAATTACACACCCAAACACGCATTAAATCCTTCCTCATTTGTCAGAGAAATGCAGAAATGGTACCCAAGGGTAGTGTGGTGTCTGTGGCCACATCTTTCTGTGAACTTATTGCTACCTTTATTTGCCAGACTGCTCCTGGTTCAGCAGTGCTGGCTGCTGCATTTTCCCTTTGCGACACGCATTCTAACTCAAACAATCTCCTACAGGACCGTTTCAAAGCCCACAGTTGGAGTCCTTCAGCTTTGCTGTGTCCTCCAGAACAGATCCTCCTGTCCTGACACAGGCAGATCCCCTGCTGATTTCCAGGTGCACACATTACTTGTAGTTTGGTATGGATATTATTTAAGCAAAAGGACATGACAAACTGCCTGGTAACGCTGATTAATGGGTGCCCCTGGGGAATAGTGAGGCATGAGATGAAGTTAAATAACTCCAGTGTGCATTACTCACCACTGCCACACCACCTGAAGCGTCTCATTGTGCCTAAAAAATGGATTCCCTTTTAAAAAGGAACATTTTTAATGTTTCACATTAATTTTCTCCAAAGTCCTTACACTGTGAAAAAAAAAATCCCCTGTGGAAAGCCCTCTGCCCACCTCCACCATCACCACCTCCCACCAAGGCTTGCCCTGCAGGTGTCAAATGTGTATTTGACAAGGTGAAACAGCTCAGTGCAAGCCCTGATGATAACCCTCATGCCTACCTTGATTTATCCTGCATGCTCAGGGGGTGTCTCTCTGCAAACCAATCGATTCCTAATGGGATGCAAAGGTGACTTCTATATTTTTTTCCATGGGGCAGAGCAACCAAAAATGGTCCTGAGTCCTTGGACTGCACCCATAACTACCCCAAAACACCACAGTCACACCAATTATGGAATTGTAAAGGTTGGAAAAGCCCTCTGTGACCAGGGAGCCCAACTCAACATTCAGCACTACCCCTGTCCCAGGTGCCGCATCCACAGGTCTGTAACCCCTCCAGGGATGGGGGCTGCCCTGGGCAGCCTCTCCCAGTGCCTGACCACCACTTCTGTAAAGAAATTCCTCCTCATGTCCAATCTGAAGCTCCCCTGGTGCAGCTGGGCCATTTCCTCTCGTCCTGTCACTTTTACCTGGGAGAAGAGCCTGACCCCACCTTGCCACAACCTCCTGCCAGGGAGTTTAGAGAGCAAGAAGGTCCCCCCTGAGCCTAAACCCCCCCTCAGCCACTATTAATTAACACCTGCACAAGCTCTGACCATCCAAAATTCTCTTTTGGGGATAACACCACCACTTGTGTGCTAAACCCCTCCTTTTGGGCACGTAAACTGAATTCTGTGTGATTGTGCAAAAAGAAATGGGCAGCTCCCAATGTGCTTGGGTTTCATTAGGAGTTCATAGAGGAAGGACTTTGTGAGTTTTTCCAACGCCTTGCAATGTGATGACTCAAATGTTTTAAGTTATGCTTATGCTTTTCCCAGATCTAGCAGAAAATCCAAGCCTTTGTGCTAAAAAAATAAATCTTCCTGATGCTTAGTTAAACAAATCATGTAGTCATAGTAGGCCATGGTTATTTTCCTTTAGATTTTATTATTATTTTTTAATTTATGGCTATTAAAGATCAGAGATTTAACACAAGGATATAAACCAGTATTCTCTGATTGCATTCACAATGAGAGAAATTGTGCAAAAAGATTCACAATGAAAGAAATTGTGCAAAAAGAAATGGGCACCATGTTTTAAGTTATGCTCATGCTTTTCCCAGATCTAGCAGAGAATCCAAGTCTTTGTGCTAAAAAAGAAATCTTCCTGATGTTTAGTTAAACAAATCATGTACTCATAGTAGGCCATGGTTATTTTCCTTTTGATTTTTTTTTATTTATGGTTATTAAGGATTAGAGATTTAACACAAGGATATAACCCAGCATTCTCTGATTGCATTCACAAGAGATACCAGATTCTACTATCACACAATTCACTCTGCCAACAAAAAGATCTGTGCACAGATAAAAACCACTTGGCCATTTATCACACTCTGAAACACAACAGACCACACAGATAAATACTGAGAACAACATTTTTCAGAACAAAAAAAAATGCTCCTTTGAAATTTATTAACCTAAAATATTGATGTGCACTATATAATATAGAGTAATAATGTATGAACTTAAAAAATTATAGTGTTGAGTTGAAGCGACACTGGCAGCATTCTCTTCCTGTAGGAGGAAGCACTTGGAACAGGAGGGTTTGATACCTAAGGCTAAATTTAGGGAAGGGTGATAATTGCTTCCTTGAGCCTCAGAAATGTGTCAAATCAGCCCAGGGACTCAGGGTATTTTAGGCCACTGGAAATCAATATTTATCCCACCAAAATTTGTGGTTTAACTCTCTGCTAGAAAAGAATGGAGGCCCATTTGTTTCCAGTGACTCACTTTTAACCTCTGTCAGCTTATTAAGGGGAAAAATGAGCACTTAAGTAACAATCATTCAGCTGCAGAGTCCCCAGTGCAGGTGTGAATTCTGCACCACCAACGTGAGCCTTCAAAGGGGAAATTGCCCTTGTCAGGCAATGCCCCTGGGCAGGCTGCAAATGGCTGAGAGTCCCCAGCCTCATCCTGAAGCGAATATCTTGTGTGATGAATTCCAAAACTGGGCAAATTTTGGGCAGTCCCGTGATGAGAAAGTGGAATTTGCACGTTGTGGTGCAGGTGTGAGGGTGCTGTCACACAGGTGGTGGGGCTGGCTCATGTGGGAGCTGTCACTTGTCCCTGGTTTCACAGTGACTCCTAAGCAGCTGTCAGGACCCAGGACATTCCTCAGGCTGCCCTGGAGGACTTGAGACCTTGGCAAAGAGCTCAGAGACCTTGGCATGGAGTCAAAAACACCTGTGCCTTTGATTTTAGCCCATGGAAAAAATTGCCAACTTTGTGTGAAGAGTTACAAGCCACAAGAGTTTAAGTAGAATGATAGTGAATTTGTCACAGGGTGAAAAAGTAGAATTTTGAGGATTTAGAATGGGAGTTCAAGAGCAAGATGGAGGAATCTGGGTGTGTCCTGTCCTTCTTCTCCTTCTTCTTGTCCTCCATCTTCTCTGTGATGGTGACACTTCTGGATTGGTTTAGAGACAGACTGTCTAACATAGGTGATAGGGATTGGAAAATTATTGTAAATAAAGTACAGGCAGTTCTTAGTATAAAAAGTTAACACCACCCCAAGGGCAGGGACTGTGCCACAACCCGACCTGCTGGACAGATCTCAGCAGGTCAGAGAAAGAATGGAATAGATAAGGAAAAATAAACAACCTTGAAAAACAGAACTGACAAATCTCGACTTCTTCTTTGGTCCCAGGGCTGGGAAAAAAGATTTTTTAATACCTCAGGAGCCATTTCAGCCACAGAAATACGAGAAGCAGCCTTTGCTGTCCTTAGGTTGGAGATGTGACAGTTGTGTTCCCTAAAGCCCAGAGTCACCAGTAGGATGCTGCTCCCTTGGTGTCATGGAAACAATTTGATTTACAGAATCCTCCCATTTCTCCATTTTATTCTGAGGCAGGAAGACTTCAGGAAAAGCTGTGTTTGTGGTCTCATCTTCTACTTCCCTTGCTCAGCCTGAATTCAGCTGTGCTGCCGAGTTGAGGACCCACCTGCAGCAGTGACGGTGCTCCACTGGGATCTGGCTGTTTTTCATCTTGGAGATGGGGCAAAATAACCCTTGAGCACCTCAGCTGAGCCTTGTTAAAACCTAATGTAGGAATACAAACTGGAGGGGGCCTGTTTTCAGTGCCCATCAAGACACACTGCAGACCTCAAGAGTTCTGGGAGCTGGGCTGCTTGGTTTTAAACATCTTCAACTGGAGTGGTTCAATTAATCATTTATCAGAACAGAGGCAGAAGTTTTTCATAATTGGCCTGAGGAGCAGCCCTCAAACAGGGGGAAGTGCAGGTACAAATCCTCTGCACATCATTCTCCAATCCAGGCTCAGACAAACCCTCCACAATCTTCCTGAGGTTTTGAGATGTGGATGCGGTATGTGCAAGTTTTATGAAGAGCTGGGTTGGTAACAGAGCAGTAAAAATTGCTGTCTTGCCTGTCAAATGCTCCAAGCAGGTCTTCAAGGTCTGCAGACACTGAAACCACATATCTGAAAATGATTGAGTTACTCAAGTAATTATTAAATTGGATACCACTCAAATCTCTTCTGCTCTTTGTTGTAGGCAGTGATTCACCATTTATAGGGCCATAAATCCATTTGAAAGAAGGACAGCAAAGCCAGGCTGGGCACCTGCAGCAGAGCCTTGGGAACAAAGCTGGAGCCTCCAGGCTGGCTCCTCTCCAAGGGGTCACCACGTGGAGCCCTCTGGTGTGGAACCATCCCAGCAGGATCTCTGCACCTCCCCAGCCACCCTGGCCTGCCAGAGCAGGGCTGGGAGGGCATGAAAAACACGTGCACAGTGAAAGAAAGAGCTCCCTCTGTTCTTTTTCACATTGCTTTTATCCACTCTCCCAGCCATCCTTCCCGACCACCCTCCACCAAGCCAATTTTCCATCTGACAATACGTATTCTTGTCGTAAAGCAAATCTTTACCAAGGATTCACTCATTTAGTCATTTTCCTTTCTGTGAAATGGTTTAAATTACCATGCTTTGATAACTGATTTCCCCTCCCCACACACGCATACAGACAAGAAAAATAAAAAAATTAATTCCAGTGAAAACAAGGTCCATTTTGCAAATAACCTAATTTGGAGGGGGGTAGGGTGTGGAAAATAAGTGGGCAAAAATGCTGAATCACAAATATTTTGGACATTCTCTTGTTTTCTCCTGCTTTTGTTCCCCTGGCAGCTGGCAGAAGCAGATTTTAGAAAATTGCCATCCAGCACTTGGAGGCACCGCTGGGCTTCGTTAGACTCCTGAGTTTCACCAGGCAGACACTGCCCAGGGAAAACATCTTGCTGTGGTAGTGATTTTCAACTACAATATTTACCTCCACAAATACCTTCTGTTGTTCTTATCCAAGCCTAAATGAAAAACTTGGCTTTTTTTTTTTTTTTTTGAGGCCTGGATTTGTTAGGTACCAGTCAGAGGTAACAGAAAGGAAATTTCCACCATATCTCTTGTACCTGATGCATCCTCTCAATTGCTCAGTAAAACAATTTGGTCATTTTTGTCCTGAACTGGCTGTTCTGTCTGGGCTCTGCTTCTTCAACCTGCTCAAAGGATTCCCATTTTTTTTAAATCTCTGTCAGAAGGAAAATTAAAAAAAAAAAAACCACATATTTTCTCCCCTGCTATGACTAAGAAAGAAGAAGAAAAACCTCACCCAAATCCCACGAATCACATTATTCTGCTAATTGCAAAAGTCTTTGTTTTTCCATCTGTCAGGGACAAGGACTCAGTTTTGCAAAACTGTTGGGGAAAAAAAAAAAAGAATTGGGAGCTCTTTGCCAATGTGAATGTAGAAAGCATTAGTGAGTCTGCAGACTTGGATGAAATTCAGTTACATTTTGCACTGTGAACTTAAAAACCTCAGTTTGGCTGAGAAAATATGTTAGAAAGGCAAAAAGCAGATGCTGCTTTCCAGGTCTGTCATTCACTTTTTAAATGTATTGCTCAATAATCACTAAAACACAACTTTCTCAGGTGTTACAACATCTGGGAGCCGACATCTCTCTTAACCCAGATCACTGGGAATTCTGAATTGATTCACCAAATTTCACAGAACACAGAAACTACCTGGGCTGAATTTAATCCCATTAGCTGGATGTCCACATTTCAGCAGCCTCAGCTCCTAGATGTGAGCTGTCAGCAATCATCTCCTCTGTAAGCATGGAGGAAGTTGGTGTTTTGCAGGAAAAAATGCCACAGAACAGCCAGAAAATCCAAACAAACAGAGCTTCCATAGTGTCTGTGATGCTGCAAGGGTGGAAATGTGTGGGCAACCAATTTGGCACTCACAGCTGTGCGTGCCAGCTCTGCCTGGGGGCCAAACCAAGGCTGGGTGAGGTCTGACCCATGGGGATGTGGGGTCTGGCACTGGGGATGTGACACTGGAGTGTGGGGTCTAGCACTGGAATGTGGGGTCTGACACTGGGAATGGGGGGTCTGGCACTGGGAATGAGGGAACAAACACTGGGAATGTGGGGTCTGGCACTGGGGATGTGGGGTCTGACCCATGGGAATGTGGAGTCTGGCACTGGGGATGGATGCTCTGGCACTGGGGATGTGGGGTCTGACACTGGGAATTTGTGCTGTGGCACTGGAATGTGGGGTTTGGCACTGGAATGTGGGGTTTGGCACTGGGAATGTGGTGTTTGGCACTGGGAATGTGGGATCTGGCACTGGGGATGTGGGATCTGGCACTGGAATGTGGGGTCTGACACTGGGATGTGGGGTTTGACCCAGGGGAATGTGGGGTCTGACACTGGGGATGTGGGGTTTGGCACTGGGATGTGGGGTTTGACCCATGGGAATGTGGGGTCTGACACTGGGAATGTGGGATCTGGCACTGGGATTGGGGGTCTGACACTGGGAAAGGGTGCTCTGACCCTGGAAGGTGGGGTCTGACCCATTGGAATTTGGGGTCTGGCACTGGGGATGGATGCTCTGGCACTGGGATGTGGGATCTGACACTGGGGATGTGGGATCTGGTACTGGAATGGGGGGTCTGGCACTGGGAATGAGGGGACAAACACTGGGAATGTGGGGTCTGACCCAGGCAATGGGGCTTTCCCAGAGCTCTGGGCTTGTCCCAGGGTGCTCCACACCCACAGCAAGACTCCAAGGGTGCTGAATTTCAGCCCTGAATGCAGAAAGAAAGGCCTTGGCCACCTCTTCCTCCTCCTCCTCACCCTTCACCTTAAAATATCCTCAGAGCTGTTGCAGCTGACGAAAAGGGAGGCAG
>NW_005054358.1:4183700-4186019 GCF_000277835.1 Geospiza fortis | reverse complement strand
AGGAATGCTGTGCAAAATATGGATCTGCTTTTAAAAACAAGTAATTTGCTCGTTGCTGATTGTGTGTTAATTGGTATCGTTGTGTCCCTCCTCTAAGAAAAATGATCCACAGGTGGCTTCAGCCTGGGAAAAAATGCTGTTTTTGTTCTAGCAATCCTGTTTGTTTCCTGCCACCACCCCTCCAGCTACCTTCTAATTGAACAAAGTGGACTTAATTTGAATTAAACTGTCAAAAGTCTTCCACTTAAATTGATTTATCAGCCTTCCTGGCTGAAATGGATTCATTTCTGCACAATATATATGAAGTGTGTGTTGATGGATTGCATTTCACGGAATGGAAACATTTTTTATGCATCTTCATTAGATTCAGCTCAGGTAGGGGAAAGGAAAGGGGGGGAAGAAGGAAGGAGGGTGGGAGGAGGAAGAGTAAGCGTGCAAGAGAATGAGAGGGAAGGAGCACAAGACAGAGAACTCCAACTTGAGAGCAAAAAACTCCTGTTTTCACTGATTTTGTGTGTCCAGAGCCCCTGCAGAGTTCGTGTTCACCCACACAGGAGACCCCAGTGGGTGTTTGAGACCCAATGGGACAGCCAAGTCAAACCACTGAGACACCTTCCCAAAAGAGGCTTCTGTGGAATGAGCACTGGAGAGAGGAAAACCCAAAGCTTCAGCCAGCTCCACTAACAGCATTTCAGTGGTAAAAAAAAAAAAAAAAAAAAATTGTATTGCTTTTATTTCTGCTGTTTTCCTGACCCAGAGTGTGTTTAATGCAGTAGGAACCATTCGACAAACTCAATTAATTTCCACTTAGAACAAGGTATTTAATCTGAGGAGTTTTAGATTAAGTGGGCCAGGTGCAGTTGGACTCTCTGACTGATCGAATTAAACTTCTATTCATTTCCTGCCATGCCAGATCCAAACATTTTTCAACAGTTTGAGGTTTCTGCTCCTTCTGCCCGGCACATTTTCTTTCTGTCCCGCTGGACACAAGAATGGGATTGAAAAGGGGCAGCAGTTCCTGAAAATGGTTGTAGGAAATGTCACAGGCAGGGAATACTGAAGTGGAGACGGCCAGTGTGGAGAAAACAAATGAATTTCACTGTTTGTGGGCACAGAAGGCAGGGATGGGGAGAGGTTGTTTATTGAAAGGTACCTGAACAGGCTTGATGGTCAGTGAGTGAAGGATTTGCACTAGCCAACCTGCAAGGGTTGGATTGTTCTGAAGGATTGATCATGTGGAGTGCTGAGCACCCAGCTCTGTTCCAGGTAACAAAACCCCTGAGAAGAAGATCTGAGGTTTCACTGAAAACCACTCTCCACCAGCCTCACACAAGAGCGATCAAAGCCATCGGGAGTGTTCCCCGTGGTTCCAGTGGGCTTTGGAAAGGTCTGAAGTCAGCAGATGTACCATTCCTGCTTGTGAAACTTCCTGCAGAAATTCAGAGAGCTCTGCCACCGCCGAGGGCACAGCAACATCCCAGGCCTCACCAGAACCCGGCTTCTGATGAAGGTTGTCACAAGGAGATGCCAAAAGTCTGTTCCCCTTACACCCCCTCCCTCCTGCTCTTTCCCCAGCAAGAATATGAATCAAGCCCTGAAGAGAACTGTCAGTGAGGGATGATTTTCCTGTGATTATTGCCTGGGTGAGAGATTATGCCTTGTTTTTTTTGCAAACTGCCTTATTTGCAGAGCAGAACACATTGGGCTCATGTCCAATTGATACATTCCTCTTCAAACAGCAGGTCCAACTACAGAGTGAGATGCAAATTTAATTATTCCACATGTAGGAAACAGAAACGGAATCTCATTGTTAAATTTGTTCTCCTACGTCGGAAAGATAAAAAACAAAAAGAGATGCTGAAGTGGCCTGTGTGAGCTGAATACATTTCACTCCCCAGAGCTGGAGAGAAATGAACCCTGTTCCTGCTGCAGAAGCCTCACTGGATAGAATTCTCCTTTTTTTTTTTCTTTTCCTTTCTTTTCCCTATTCAGAATTACGATGTGCTGCTGAAACTGAAATTTCTTCCTCATTTGCATGTGTATGTGCAATCCATGCCCCTTTTCCAGGCAGTGTTTTGGGACTACAGCACTTCCCTTTAAAGTGGTCTCCCAGGATGAGAACCAAGCCAGCTGGACCTCAGAGAGTGGGACATCTAGACCAGAATTGGCACAAATGGTGCTCCTTGAGGATTTGTTCCTCTTGTCAGAGCTCAGTGAAAGCTGCTTGGGGGACCACTGTCATCTGTTCCCTGCTGTGCTTTACAAGAGGGTGGGACACCTCTCCTGTGGTCCCATTTCCCTGCTGCGCCTACAGCTTCT
>NW_005054358.1:4183005-4183649 GCF_000277835.1 Geospiza fortis | reverse complement strand
AGCTTTCTTCATGCCCTGCTCAGCTCTTGCACCAGTGGAGCACAGATGTGCTGTGGGCATTACCAGTGAGAAGATGTTTGTGGGAGTGAGCATCACCCTCTTTGGCTCTGGCTTATTCATCTCAAGGATTTGTGCAGGACAAAGATCAGCAGCTTTGAGGAGGAGGTGATCATCCATCAATCCACCTCAACAGCATCTGGCTCCAGGGACTGATGTCCCAGTAGAGGAGAACCCAGAAGGTTCCTACAATCATCCACTGCAAGAACTGATGTGATTCAAGGGCAGCCTGAGCTCAGTTTGGTCTTTTTACCAAAAATGTGATCCTGTGCAAGGCTGTGCTCTAGCTCTGTCCCCTTGAACCTGCAATTCAGGGATGACAGGTTTGTCTCAAGGAAAATTTGCCAGATCTTCTTTGGATGGCACCATCCACAGGCTGAACATGACTGATGAGATCTGTCCTAGAGCCTGGAGCTGCTGCAGCTCCCCTGCCTTAGACAATGCCCTGCAGGAGCTGCTCAGGACAGCTCTTCTCTCTGGATAGCAGGAACAGGCCCTGTTTGCTGTCACCCAGAGGAAAACTCCAGCTTTTATCTCCCTCTCAGCCATCAGCTATTGAGTGACATTAACATTTTATAGGGATGGGG
>NW_005054358.1:4156579-4182921 GCF_000277835.1 Geospiza fortis | reverse complement strand
AGGATCATTTTTATCCATGAGCTGCCTGTAACTCACTCTGGAGATGTGCTCCTTTCCTGCACACCAAGATCTGCTTTGTCTGAGCAGATTTCCCCACCAGGAGCAGAACAAGAGCTGAGCAGCACTCCAGGCCAGCGCAGGGGGTGGTGGGGTTTAAATCCATGCTCTGCACTGGCAGTGGCATTTTTAAGGGGATCCCTCTCCTGAAATGACTGAGCAGGATGTGAGGGGCAGGTGTTTGTGGGTTTTAACCACGGATCATTTCTGTGATATGGTTTGTAGCACAACCCCCTGACAGAGGCACAGGTGAGGGGGTGAAAAGCTGCAACACAAGGGCAGCCAGAGGCAAGGATTTTTTAATTAGTTTTTACACCGGAAAAAGGGTTTGTGTGGCCACTCGCAGCTCAGGGGAATCCTTAACTCAGCCTTGCATAGCCTGAGCCTGCTTACCACAAAAAGGAATAGGAGTTAGCCAAACAGAGCAAATAAACATTGGGTTGCAGCTAAAAGAACATAATTTTCTCCCAAATTCTTTCTATGTTTATGATATTAAATGATCAAAACATTTGCACTGGATCAGACTGTACAGATGGAGCATTAAAAGGTCAGCTGTTAACCTGCAGAAGCAGAGAGACTCCACATCTCCCTTTAAGATGATTCTCCATCCTGAATGGGTCCCCATGGAACTCCTATAATAACATTAATGCTCCAAGTGGCCGTGCAGCAGCTCTCATTTGCACTGCCTGGAACCTCTTCATTAAGACTCAAACTCCCACTCCAAGGATGGGTCCTGACTTTCTGATGGCACTTGGACATCTGGGGAAACTGAGACATGAGGAGATTAAATTATTTCAATAATTTAAAAAAAAAATCCTAAAATAAAAATGAAATCAGTTTCAAATTCCTAATTCTCAACCTCTTCTTCCAGGCTTCAGGTTTCTACACAGTAGACTTTCTTGTATTAAATATTCAAAAAAAATCATGGAACTGGGAAATTTTATAGATTGTGCCTCTCTTCTGACTGAATTGTTCAGCTGCACGGTCAGTAATTCTAAAAGAATTAAAATGAAAATATCTTTGATTCTTGAAGGAATAAGGAAATCAGAGGCAATGAGGAGCAAGGTTTTTCTCATGCTCATATTCACAGAATCCAGGCTGGTCTGCCCTCGGGGCCAGCTTACAAACTAAAATCTGTGGTATTACTCAGCCCCTTTGGGACAGATAAGAACTCTGTGCCAGGCTTGATCCTTAGAGCCTGGCAGGGTCGCAGATTTGTTTACATTTGGGTTCAGGAGAGGATTTAAGTCCCTGTTTATCTTACAGGCTCCTGGCAGACGCACAAACTCCCAGGTATTTTTCATTGAAGAATGAGCCCCTCAGTGAATCAAAGCCTCCTTACATCCCCACAGCAGATGGAAGAGGTGAAAGCCTGGCCCCACCTTCCCAACCTGCTAATGGAGCAGCTCAGCTGGAATACAGATGTTGCCATGCTTGCCTCTATTTCAGAAGGAGCCAGGAGTGGAAGGTTTGAGATTTAGAGCATATCTGTACTCACAGGACTATGCAAATCATTTATTACTCTGGCTTCAAGCCTGAGCTTGGAGGTACAATATAGGTTAATTAAAGACACAGGAGAGTGTGGGGAAGATGCACAGATTGGACCAAGCAATAGTGATTGGCCAAGGCTGAGGGAAGAAGTCCCAAGTTGATGCCTGGAGAGAAAATCGACACCAAAAACCAGATTTGCCTGTTTTGGTTTTGATTTTTTTTTTTTTCCCCTCTGAGAGGAAGAGCACAGCTTTGTGCACTCAGCAGAGCTACTGGAGAAGTGGAATGGTCACTGTTGATTGTGGTTATCCCCATGCCTTCAGCAACATGGGGGTCAATTCCTGTGTGTGCTCTGAGTCATTCCAAGCTGAGCCATCCTGTGGATCTGCGACTCTGTGTGTCCCTGCCCAGCCTGGTGATGAGTCCCAAAGGCAGAGAACCTCACTCTCCACAAATGGGGAAGCAGGTTTGCCACTCTTCTGACAGAGGGAAATCATGAGGGCATGGGATGAGCTTCTGGCAGCCAGGCTTCAGTCACACACCTTCTGCTCCTTGGCTCAGAACAGGAGCAATCACTGAAATTTGGTGAGGGATGCTGAGGAAGGAGTCAAGCTGAATGACCTAATATCTTGTCCTATTCCTCAAATAGTGGTCTTTGCATGCCAGGACTGTTTTCCTCTTATCCACACATTTGAGGCTCAGCAAAGGAATTGCTATGAAATTGTTGTTCCTACCACTTCTACAGGCACTAAATCTTGCTTTGTTTTTCCTATTTTCTTTTCTTCATTTTTTCTTTAATAGCCATCCAGGCTCCTTTACTGAAGCTGTAAAAAACACAGGTTATGAAAAGCAAAAGGGAAAGGCTGTTTCCAGGCAGAGGAACGTGTCTCTGGATGTGTCTGTGGACTGAGCAGCACAAGAGGGGACCCCATCCTCAATATGTTTGTAGGATGCATCACACCACAGAGACCTGAATGGAGCCCTCCAGGCACAACTGTAATGTAAATATTAATTAACATTAATGATCTGTGGCCTTGCTTGTCAGCTGGAAACCAGCAAGGCTGTGTGTGGCTGAGGATATTAATTTGGTTTTGGAGCCTGGAAGCAGAGGGACTGTTGGTACAACGAGCAGAGCGGCTTCACTCCCATGTACCCACCCCACTCTGCCTCTGGGTCACCTGCAGGGAGGGAAATCAGGGCTGGGATGGGATTCTGGGGCTGCTGCAGAGAGCACTGGAGGCACAGGTGTGAGATGGGCTCACAGCTGAGCTCTGTGCCCTGCTGTGTGCTCCTCGTGTTGCCAGCTCCAGGCACGGTGCCACGGATGCGGCGTGCTGGGAGCGCCGTCTGCGAGGGGCAGCTCACACTGCCAAAAGCATCCCTCACTCTCTGGGCAGGTCTCTTCTCGAAGGTGTTATACATGATCAGCCAGAAATCCAAATTAATCAATGCGAAAGATTTTATTTTTGTGACAAAAATACGGTCCTTGTTATGAGTAGAAAAGCTGCCCATTTTTTTTAAAAGGTTGTAGAGTTCACAGGTTGGGCTACTTGCTGCCAGGGTGGAGTTATAACTGCTTGTTATTGTAATCACCTGTCACTTTTGTTAACTACCTGTCATTGAGGGTAAAGAACTCCCCCTTTTGTCGAGTGGCACCCAGAGGGTGAAGAGGAGGAGACCTCGGAGTTAGCATGCAAATGACCTTGGAACCAGCATGCAATGGGAGAAACTCCTCACCAAACCTAGCAAAAAACCCCTAAAACAATGAGCCAACACAAAATGGACAAATCAAAGTGATGTCTAGACATGAGGAATAGAATCTAGTATCTGCTTAGATCCTTTTTACCCCTCATCCTATCCTAAAGATATCAGCTAGGCAGAGGACCTCAAATGTTGACCCAAAAAGGAGGGAGTTTCCTGGTGCTGTCGTGAGGGTGCAACCCCCAGCTCTGCCCACACACCAGTGGATAAAGCTGAACTCTCCCTCCTACGCCAAGTCACTCCTGGGAGCAGCGGCAGTGGCAGCGTGAGCGCGACCCACCTGAGCTGATCACTTTTAATAAAGGCCTTAAAAAGGAGAAAGATCTCCTGCTGGTGTCTGTTTCAGTCCTCAAAACCCACAGCCAAAGAGACAGCGTCGAGCCTGGGATCAGTGCTGGGTGAGCAAAGATCCGACCTCTATTGCACTGGGTATCCCTCTGTTCATTTCCGTTTCTTTTATACAGATTTTTATGCCTGAGGCAGAGGTGCCCCGATTTCTTTTGTAACCCCACATACGTATGAAGGTTTCTTTCACTGTGCAGGGCTGGATAATCGCTGTTTCCTGTGTAGTGGCAGGCGCTGATCATGTCAGGGGAACTTGTATTCACATACATGTTCCTTGGCGACTTTGGTTGTCTTGATTGATGGTGCCTACCAAGCAATGATCACTCTTGGGTGTTCCCTGATGGTTCCAGGGGAAGCCCATCTCTGCACCAGCCACGTTCTTTTATTAGTAAACAAGCCATTGTTCTCCTGCTGCCTCCAGGAGTTTCATAATTACAATGTAGTAATCTCTCTCCAGGTTGCTCGTGGTCAGAGGCTTGTTGGATGTTAGATTCTTTTTACAATTTTTTATTTTATATATTCTCCCCTTAAGCATGAATTACTTTATAACATATATCACAAAGGGGAGATCACACTTCCAATAGCATCTCTCACTCTCTGGGCAGGTCTCTCCTTGCTGTACCTCCCTCCTCCTGCAGCCAGGCTCACAGAACGCACCAGGGCTCCAGCTGGAACACCCCAGCTTGCTCCTACAGGAGCAGGAGCTGCTCAGGACAGCTCTTCTCTCTGGATAGCAGGAACAGGCCCTGTTTGCTGTCACCCAGAGGAAAACTCCAGCTTTTATCTCCCTCTCAGCCATCAGCTATTGAGTGACATTAACATTTTATAGGGATGGGGGAAATGGCCATGGAAGCAGCCTGTGTAACAGATAAGGATCATTTTTATCCATGAGCTGCCTGTAACTCACTCTGGAGATGTGCTCCTTTCCTGCACACCAAGATCTGCTTTGTCTGAGCAGATTTCCCCACCAGGAGCAGAACAAGAGCTGAGCAGCACTCCAGGCCAGCGCAGGGGGTGGTGGGGTTTAAATCCATGCTCTGCACTGGCAGTGGCATTTTTAAGGGGATCCCTCTCCTGAAATGACTGAGCAGGATGTGAGGGGCAGGTGTTTGTGGGCTTCAACTATGGATCATTTCTGTGATATGGTTTGCACCAGCTGGAACATCCCAACTTGCTCCCAGAGTGCGGGCTCCATTCTCAGCATCAGCACCTCGCCTGCTCTCTCTCTCTCTCTCTCTCTCTCTCTTCCTCCCTCCCTCCCTCCTTCCCTCTCTCCTTCCCTCCCTCCCTCTCTCTGCAAGCACCTCCAATGAATTATTAATTGCAGCTCATCCAATTAAAGGTCTCCTTCATGTTAATAATTCATGGCTGTGGTTGGCTGGCAGGCTGTGCAGCACGAGGGCTGGGGCTTGGGTGAGCAGAGAGGAGTGAAGTGCAATAAAGAAAGGAAGAAATCAATAGTGGAGCACAGGCTGTACACATCCAGGAGACTCTTTATTATATCTGAGAATTGCTTTCTGTGATTGCTACCATCATTACTTCTGTATTTATTTTTTAACGACTCGTCCATCATGAAGCCCAAATACATAACGAAAATAGGCCAATTGCACTAAACCAGTTAAATTCTTTCAACGTCTGGCACTGGCTGAAAGCAGTAATGAGCTCATTTTGTCTCTGCTCCCACCTACAGTGGAAGCTCCCTCATCCAGGAGCCAGTTTCACTGCTCTCTCTGCAGGTTAGGACAGATCCACTGCTTTTCCCTCTGGAAATGGACCCATCGATGATGTTCATGGGAATAACCTGCAGCTCAGCAGCTCTGGTATGAGCATATCAGGCAGTGCCCAGGACAAGGGAATGCCAGCAGAGTGTTCAGAAGAATCATGAGTGTGGTGCTACTGCAAAACCAACATTTATCACGGCAAGGAAGAGAGGAAACAGGACTGGAAACCTCTCCCAAGATTTGAGATGGGTTGGCATTAGGGAGAGGGTTGACAGCACAGTCTGGGATGAGGGCCATGGAAGCTGTGCATGTTAGAGGGGATACAGCCTCCTGCAGGGCGGATCTGAAACGCGAAGGAAGGGACACTGTAGATTTTGGTATTAGAGCACAGTCACAGGGACAAACACAGACTGGCAGACACCCAGCAAGAGGCACGCAGAGAATGCAGGAGAAAGCCAGAGGAAATCAAAGTAGAAATAAGATTCCCCTTTTTTGCCAGCAATAGCAGCTCAGTGAAAAGAAATGCTCAGTGAGGCTTTCAGCGAGGGTGTGTGGAGATGGAAACCACACTGAGACTCAAAGGCTCCTGAAAGGTGTCCCTCAAACACAGGGAGATGGTTTATAGCCAATAAACAACCCAGTAAACTGGTGAGGACTCCACTGAGCAGGAATTCAGCTCAAATCAAACCCCTGTGTCTGCAAAAGTCTTTTGTCTTCTTTCACAGGGGTCATACCCTCCTTGTGTAAGCCTGGGGACTCTGAAGAGGAGGCCAGCCAGCTACTGGGGAGCTCTTTTTGTAGCCTCACCTGGTGGGGATATTCTCTTTTAAACCACATTTGATGGAAGCCATAAAACACCCATTGCTAGTGTGAGGCACAACCAGCAGTGCCTGTGGGCTGTGAGGTGATTTTAAAAGAAATCCTGACTTTGTGCAGCATCTGCTACAAGACTTCAAACCAGGGCTTTCCACCACTCTGCAAATGCATTGTATTGGTGAAACTTCATTCCTGCATGGGAGTGTGGTGTGACTGAATCACACATTTTAAAATATCCTAGAACTTGCAAACTAATAGTTTGGTTTTTTTGTTGTTTTTTTTTAATGCAAGTGATTTTAGTGCTGATTTGAGAACCCTGAGGAGAATGTGGAGTTCAGTCTCCATGGCCCATTCAGTCTTTGATCTCTCAGCTGCAATTTCCAATTAGTGCCAGTTTGATTGTGGTTTCTGTGGTGTGGGCCACGAGGACCTTTCACACCCAGCTGATCTGGCACTGCAGCTTGGTGTCCCCAATGGACAGCAGAGAATTTGAGACTCTGCCCCCAGCCCTGTTTAAATGTTTTGCTGAGCCCCAGTTCTGGTTAGGCTGGCTCTGAAGGTGCTCAGGCTGGCATCCATCCATTCACTCATCATTTCTGTTTCCCAAAGCCACACCCTAATTCCTGGCTCCATAAACTAAAGGTGCACTCTGTGTGTGCCAGATACCACCAAAATTAGGCCACAAAATGATAAATTAGCACAAAAGGAGGGGACAAATCCCATGAAACAGCAAGGGTTATTTAGGGGAGAGCTCTGGGTGGCTGAGGATGCGCCTCTGGCCCAACTCCTTGCATGAATGGCTCAGGAATCAGATGCTGAACATACTCAATGAAAAGGACAATTAGTGGGGGTTATTTTAATATCTCAAGAAGAAGAGAGGACAAGGCATTGCCATTCCGGGCACAGGAAGCATCTCTTCAGGTTTGGGGACAGGATCTGGCACGTGGCACAAAGCACTGCCAACTTCCCCAAGCCACAGCTGCATCCCCACATAGCTTTCTCCTCTAAAAAGAAAAAAGGGGACTATGGACATAATTTTTCCAGTTTTTTACAGTATCTCAATTTGTTCCCTGTGTACTCAAAGATCAATTCCACAGAGTGAAACCAAAGTGAACTTGTAACATTGCTGTGCTTGTAAACAAGAACAAATTCAACAGAAAATAGCAGAGGACCAAATTTCTGCTTCATTTTTTTGGCTGTTTGGGGTTTTTTACCTTTAGTGATATTTTCATGGGGGAAAATTTATCTCACCTCAAATCTGGAGTTGAGTTCTTGGGAAAACCTCGTTTTCAGCTTGCAATAAAAAGGTGGAGAGGTGGGCACAGATGATGCCCCACATCCAAACACCTCTCCGGAAGCTCCCCTGCAAAATTCCCTTCCAGCACTGCTGTGTACAATCTGATTTTCTACCTGATTCTCTCTCTGCTCTTTGCTTTATGTGTCTGTTAATACATAAGTCTGCTCTTTTTTATCTTGCTTGTATTTTTGTTTGCTTTTTTTTTTCCTTTTCCCTGCTTAGCACTAAACTGCAGCACACGCATTGTGCTTTCAGCTGCCTGTGATCTGTCAGCAGGCCCAGGAGCTTAGTCTGAGCAGGCTATGTAAATATTGTCTCAAAATTACAAATATTCAGAATGGCAGTAATATATGGGGCTTTTGTTAAAGCATCTTGTTTCATGGGCTTAAGCACAGGGGGGAAAGCACGGAGATGTTGATGTGTTATTTGTACAAGGGACACACACTCACGTGTACACAACATTGTACAAATAGCAGTTCAGGCCATAAATATCTTGGCAAAATTGCTCCTGAATCAAAACAACCCCCAAAAGAGAGATGATGGAAATGAAGTCAGACTGCATTGCTTTGGGGGCACACTCCCTGCTTGGTTTTTGGGTTTTATTTTCCCCCTCTGAAAATGGGTGGAAAACTCCCCGTGCTGAGGAGCCTATTCTGGATCAACAGATTTAGTAACAAAATGTACCTTTGTATCTAAAAATCTGAGTGTCATGAATATTTAATGGAGGAGGAAAGAATGATTTTGTCAGTGTGTAAAGCAGTCCCAGGGAGGCTCGAATTCTGCCTGGTTTCTATTAACTCTCCTTCTCTGTAAACACACTGAGTCATTTGCTGCAGGAGAGGTGTGTGAGCACCGGGAGGGAAAGGCGCACGGGTGTGGAGAAAAATCCCCACTGCCATGCAAAGGGAGAGAAATGGATTGGCTGGGCAAAGTGCTGCCTCCAGCCTCAGCCCTGCCTCTGCACAGCCGAGCTGAGCTGCAGGCTTGAGCCCAGCAACAGCACAAATTTGAAATGTCTCCTGCACTGCTAAAAAGAAAATAAATATGAAGCCTGTTGGTCAGCCTGTACACACTGACCAACCTCCCACAGGGTGAATCAGAGCCCCAGAGCCACCCAATGGAAACCTCACACTGGTGAAAATGGGAATGCAAATATTTTTCCTCTGCTCATTTCCAGTTGTTTCACACCAAACTCGTTCCCTGTGGAAAGGCATGGAGGGTATTGGGGTGTGATGGACACCCAAAGACCCTGTGAGCCACATGAACACCATGAAACCTCCAAGTTACAAACAAAGCTCCAAGCTACAAAAGAGAGAAAAGCAGGAGCTGTCTCTGATTTTGTGACCCTGGCTTGGGGAAGCCTCTGAACTCAGGCAATCATATCAGTACATCTTGAAGGCAGAAAACCTCTAAGATAAACATATCTCAAGAATCTGGCCATGCATCAGGGCACCAGCAACTTCAGTTTGTTGTTCTTCACTCTGATTTTCTCTGTATTTCAAATTCCTTAGCCCAGCCTTTGGGCAGCAGCAGGGCTGGGAAGTGCAAATTTAAACCTGCCTGAGCTGAGAGTGGGAGAACTTTTGGGCAATATGGAAAGGGAGATTAACCTGGGGAGAGGAGGGTGCTGCTGCCTTCCCTACCCTGCACCAGCACATCCCAGGGGTGCCCAGGGTACCACAGGTTGAACAGGATTTGCTCCTTCCCTCTCTCATTACTCCAGGTTTCACATGACAAATTCTGCCTGGACCAGTTGTGCTGTTCTGCAAAAGGAGCTGGCTTGGCATCAGCCAGCAGCTGAGAATTTTACCCTAAGTTGCTTTTTCCCTCCTGTCTCTACCATGCAGGTGCCTGGAGCAGCCTTTGAGATGGGCTGCTGGTACCAGGCTGCCATCCAGAGGGGAAAGACACAGTGCTGGGAGCACCAGGCACTCGCTGGATAAGGCTCTGGCCAGGAAATCAGAACCAGGTTTGCAGCTGGGCCAAGGATGGGCTTTGAGAAGCCTCAGGTGTTTAAAGTAATTTTCAAGATCCTGCTGGCTTGAAGCAAACACTTGCTCCAGAATCCTTCCTGATGAAAATGAAGATCATGAGCAGCAGCAAAATTTGCTAATGCAAGAAATAACAATAATTGTTGCACGTGGCACTTGTCACTGTGAAATTTCAAGCACTCTGGATCTTTACAGCTCTGCTCTCTCTGCTTTGGGGGTAATAACTCATCATCTGGCACAAACTTGAGCCTTTCCTTGTGTAGGATTCCAGACCTAACCCTGGACTGTGTCACTTCAGTCTTTCCAGGCAGAGATGACCAAAACTGTGAGCAGGACACAGAGCAGCTGTTCTGTTTGAGCAGGGCCTGTTGGGTGTCTGCTCCCCAAACCCCCAGACCATGTCCCCCATTTGCCATCAGTGAATAAGATGGACACACTCCAACAGCACAGACAAACCCATACATTCCATATCCGTCAGCCTTTTCCACCCATGGGCTCTGTGGGTTCATATCTACAGCTGGACACCTCTGTGCACACATTCAGGACCTTGGAAGTGTGTAAATATGAATATATGCCAGTGTACCTATTGCAGAGAAACACAGAGCCAGCCTCTTGCTCTCTCTATAAATGCAGTGTGATCAATAACATTTCTAGAGCAGGGGGTGAGCAAAGTGCCTTGTTAAACTAATAATTGCACGGGAACCAAATCCTTTCTAATAAAATCTTTAAAAACCTTTCTAAAATTTCTGCTCCAAGGCCACTTTTCCTGTGAGACCTGTAATTATTGAGAGTGGAAAGAAAGGAGCATAACTGGCCTCTCTTAGCAGCTGCCCAATGGATACAAAAATGGGGCTGCATTGACAAGGTGGCCCCTGTGGAGTGTCCTGATTGAGACACAAACCTGTGCCTTGTGCTGTCCATCTCCTCCCAGGGTTTATAATTAAAGCTGTATTGCTGCTGATATTCCAGCAGCACCTGAAAGCCCCACTGCAAAGGGTGCTGTGCAAACAGAGAGGCAGCAGCCTCGCTGCCAAGGATTTACAGCCCTGAGAGATAAAAGTGTGCAGGGGGGAGGGCTGTGCACAGGGGTGAGGAAGAGGAAGGACAGAGAGTCCTTCAAGGCTGCGTGTTCACAGAAGAAAAAGTCAGGGGCCAAGCAGCTGCCACTCAGCCTCTCAGATTTAATCTCCAAGAAACACACGTGTGCTGCTTGACCCAGGAGCACACATGGTGTATTTATGTGTGTGATCACCCTACAGGGCAGCAGTGATGCCTCAGCTGCACCTGATGTTTTTGGTACCTCTCAGGTGTGATCTGAGTGCAGGAATCCCCTAAGTGAAGCAGATTTACAGTAAAAACACCCTTGCCGCAAGCACAGCCCCAAGGAGGCTTCCCTGGAGTTGGGGAAGGGCAGGGCAGCTGCTCTGTGCTGCAGTTGCATGACATGCAGGTACTGTTCCTGCCCAGCAAGGCAAGGAAGATCTGGGAGCTCTGTGCCTGTGGTTGCCAGCAGCAGAGGATGCTGACATGGTCTGGGAGCCCCGGGAGGAGGAGCCCCCAGGCTGGGGGTGTTGTTGTGCATCTCCTGCAACAAATCCCATTGCAGGGGGTGCAGTGAGGATCACTGCAGCCAGGGAAGGCAGGGAAGTGTGCCAGTGCCTTAGCAACATCCTGCCTGCACTCCTTGAGAAATCCACCTGTGAATGAGGCAAGATCTTCTCTTCTCAGGTTGCTGTTGATATTTGCTGCCCCGAGCTGTGCAGGGTGTCTCTGTTTTGGCCCGCGCGGCTGAAGAACGAGTCTGGACTCTTCACTTTTCTGTCTTGAAGTTGTTTATTGATTCTTATCTATAAAATTTTCCTTCTGCCCAGCCGACCAGGGTGAGTCCAGCACAGCGCGCCAGCCACAGGCACTCTGACCACCCCTGAGGTGGTGTTGTCCTTTTATACTACAAACTACGTAGAACATATTTACACTTAATTCCCAACACCTATCAGCTGTGTTAGACAGTGCACTTCTACTCTAAACCAATCCCAAAGTGCCAACATCACTGCAGAAAATGGAGAACAAGAAGAAGAAGTAGAAAGGCTGGGCACGCCCAAGTTCCTCCATCTTGTCCCCAAAACCCCCATTCCAAAAATCCTAAAATCTACATTTTCACCCTATGATAATTTTATTATTATACTATTCAAACTTCTGTGACTTTCAGGTCCTCATACAAAGCTGGTAACTCGCTCAAGGGTCATAATCAAATCCCCAGGTGTTGTGGGCTGTGTGCCAGGGTCTCTGAGCCCCCTGGCAGGGTCCTGGGCAACTCTGGACACCCAGAGGGATGCACTGCGTTCTGACATTCTCTGGCAAAGCCATTGTCCTGTGAGACTTTGCATTATCTGGGGAGCCATCCATCCCAGGCAACAGGGAAGGAAGGCAGGATTCAGGAAAGTTAGCAAGCCGTGGGCTGTGTTTGGTTAAACAGTGTCTTCAGGCTTCAAAACTCATGCATATGGAAGGGGGTGTGATGTGTGGGGACACTCAGCTTCCTTCCTCCGAGTTAATTAACCTCCCTCACCTCCGTGCTGTTATAGACACAGGCACTTCTGCTGCATATGTCAAGGGCATAATTAGCACGGGCTGAGCAAACCACACACAGGAATGGAAACGTGCCTGCAAGATGGACACAAGTGACAGGCCGGCATGGGCAGGGACAGCCAGCCTCGGCACAGTGACCTGGCGTGGCAGGAGTAAATCTGCTGCTGGATGGAAAGATAAGGGCTGCCCTCTCTCCATTCCCTTCCTCTGCTGTCTGCTGGGAGGCTGCAGCCAGCAAAGGAGAGCAGATTCACTCCTGGGGGGGATGACAAGGGTTAGGAGCAGCTCAGTGATGGGGAAAAGTCTTCCTCAATTTTTATTCATTTCAGACCCTCATTCATTTCAGTGTGTTGGTGCCCAACCTTCATCCCTCACCCAGATCCTCAGGGGACCCTTCTCTGTCACACAGGAGAATGTCTGCACCATCCCTGCACCCTCTGCAGCTTTGCCCAGCCCTCAGCTCCCAGCACCTCTGCAGCAAACACCCCCAATGGCCCAAGTTCCACATTCCCATCCCTCGGGGTTCTGACATCTCTGCTGTGAGGAGCAGGAGCCCCTTTGGCAGGGGAGACTGAGGAAACCTCTGACAGGGAGAAACTGGGGGCAGCCTGCAGGGATGGGTCCCTGGGGAGGTGTCCAGCACTGCCCATTTCCTGGGACCATTGCCCCTCACTCCTCAGCCTCAGTGCATCCTTCCATGCCTGTTGATCAATTCCATCCATGCTGGCTCCTGTTCCTCCATCCCCTGAATTTATGATTTTTCCTGAGACCCCTCTCCCATAGATTTCAAGCATCCTGGGGTGACCCTACTCCACAACTGAAAATCCTTATGGCCAGTGTTATGCAGGTCCCTGTGAGTGGAAGATGTGAGAGGAACAGAAATCTTTGGATGCCCTGCAAGGCCTCCCCTCTTCTGCAGCTCCCAGCTCCTGGCATTGCCTCCTCCCTTCTGCCCAGAACCACAAAACACACATGCAAAACATCCCCAGTTCTTAAATGTTGCTGTTTTAGAGAAGCTTAGTGCTTGTTCCAGCTGCAGGCACTAAATCATCCCTCTCCCCTGGCCGTGTGCTGAGGAAGGGAGGCTGGTGATGAATGGGGCTGTCCATCCTTACACTGGGAGCAGCCCAGCTGTGTGGAACTCGCTGTGCAGCCAGGGCTCTGTGCAAACTCTGCATCCCCCCTGCTTCCTCCCCTCCCACTGACAGTGACTGATTGTCCACTTGTGCAGGGCACTGCCCAGCACCAGCCACGGCTCCCTGCACCTCCTGGCAGTGAGGAGGAGGAGGAGGGAGCTGTGGGAACCCAAGAAATTCCTCTGACTGCCCTAGAACACTCGAGACCCTGACAAAGAGCTCAGAGACCCTAGCACAGAGCCCAAGACCCCTGCACCTTTGATTTTGACACATAGGGAAAAAATTACCAACCTTATATGAAGATCTGCAAGCCACACAAGTCTAAGTAGAATGATAGTGAATTTATCACAGAGTGAAAATGTAGAATTTTAAGGTTTTTAGAATGGAAGTTCAAGAAGCAAGATAGAAGAATCTAAGCGTGTGTCCCAGACATGTTTTATGAAAAATCCTTTCCTTAGGATTTGTTCCCCTGAGAAGCCTCAAGAACAAAATGTAAACAATGATTATCTGCTGCTGTGGAATGCAACAGGTGCATCTGTGATTGGTCTCATGTGGTTGTTTCTAATTAATGGCCAATCACAGTCAGCTGGCTCGGCCTCTCTGTCCAAGCCATAAGCCTTTGTTATTCATTCCTTCTTTTTCTATTCTTAGCTAGCCTTCTGATGAAATCCTTTCTTCTATTCTTTTAGTATAGTTTAATATAATATATATCACAAAATAATAAATCAAACCTTCTAAAACATGGAGTCAGATTCTCGTCTCTTCCCTCATCCTCAAACCCCTGCGAACAGGGTCACAAGTGTGTCCAGTCTTTCTCCTTCTTCTTCTTAGCCTCCATCTTCTGCTGTGATGGTGGCAATTTTAGATTAGTTGAAGGTAGAAACTCACTGTCTAACATAGATAATGAGTATTAAGGAGTTATTTTAAATAATGTACATGTAGTTTTTAGTATAAAAGACAACACCGCCTCCAAGGGTGGGCAGAGTGCCTCTGTCTGACCTGAACAGACCTCACCAGGCCAGAGAAAGAATGTTATAGATAAGAAATAATAAACAACCTTGAAAACGAGGACAGAAGAATCACGACTCCTTCTTCGACTGCCAGGCTGGGAAAAGAGGCTTGTACATATCTCACTGTGACCAGCTGAAATCCTGAGAGGGAACCTCACCCTGGAGTCATCACAGTTCCTGCAACTCCTCGGCAAGCCATGATTCCTGTGTTGACTTTGCAAACAAGCAGGCCACAGACATAAAAGAGAAGTGCTGGAGAATTGCAAGTGAGAGGCAGGAGGAGGAGAAAGGGTAACCTGGATTTTTCCTGCAAGGAAATGCAGCCAAGATGTTGAGCACCTGTAGCACTTTTCATCCTTCAGACAAATTCTCAAGGTAAATATTGATGCCCTAATGGAGTGTAATCAGACTGCAGCTCTCTGCTTGGAGCTCTTGGACTGGGGGTTTAAGAGAGCTTAAATTGTTGACAAGGCTTAGGCAATGTATGGAAACCTCACCCAGGCTCCCCACACCTTTTCCACTGTTCCCAGAGCAGCTGTGGCTGCCCCTGGATCCCTGACAGTGCCCAAGGCCAGGCTGGACAGGGCTTGGAGCAGCCTGGGACAGTGGGAGGTGTCCCTGCCATGGCAGGGGGTGGAATGAGACAATTTTTAATGTTCTTCCAACCCAAACCACTGTAGGATTCTGGGGTTCTGTGTTTCATGCCTGCCTTGATGCACATGGCTGCTGCCTTCACTTGGTGGTCCAATCTCACCTCTAAGCAGAGCCAGGTGAAGAGGAAAAGGTGAATAATCCATTTGTACAGGCAGCTCCTGGAGCAGAGCAGAGGAGGGGTCACCTCAAGATCCCAAACTTGGTCCCCTGGAGGGAGGGTCAGGCCCACAGGTGCCACCCACACCTGGAGCCACCCCAAAGCAGAGCAGTGCAAGCTGGAGATGGACTGAAATCCAGGGCTCTGCAGCCAGAGACACAGCTCCTCCCCACCACCGTGGGCTGAGTGACTCGCTGAAGGGGGAAAAGAGAGAGCTGCAAATGGAAAATGGCATTTTCAATATGCTGGAGTGTCTGGGGAGGGGAGCGAAGGTAGACTCAGGAAAAGGCAGTGAGAAGAATGGCAGGGAGCTGGGAATGGCTCCTTGCCTTATTCCTATGCTGCTCCACTCCACACTCAGATAAAGTGGTCCCTTCTCTCCAGCCTTCTCCTTTCTAGTCACACACTCCCTTGGTTAATTCTCTCCTCGTCGAGATCAGAGATTAGATAGAGCCTGGATTTATAGCTAGTGAAAATAAAAAGAGCTGCTCCTATCAAGGATTCAAATGATTAAATATCCCACCATAGAAATACTTTTAACTTCACTTACAGTACAATTTCACTTACAGGCTGATGCAGTTGACAGCACGAACAAAAGCTGCTTGAGTAATATGGGGCCTGAAGAGAGAGAGAAAGGAGCTGGAGGAATGAGAACAAGGGATAGAGACAGAAATGGAAGGAGAAAGAGAGAAATGGGATTAGATAGTGAGATGTAAAGAGAGGAAAGGAAAGGCAGGAAAAGAGAAGGAAAGAGGAGGTTGGCTCTCTCTGCCTGCAGCATTAAAAGTACAAGAGCTAAACCAATTAAACAATGAAAGGAAAGCAAAGGATTAAATGAAGGGCTATGTAAAACAGCTCCTCTAATCCAGCTCATTTACTGCTCTTTATTCTCCATTTCCTTCTCATGTTGATCCCCGGATTCAACAGCACCAGGCTTGCTGTGCCTCGCCCACGCAGGTCCTGCTGGCACCGTGGTGTGCCCGGCCTGCTCCTCCTCCTCCTCCTCCTCCTCCCCTGCCCTCCCAGGCCACCCAGGCTGGGCACAGCAGAGCTCACAGCCCTGGCCTGGGGATGCTCCGTGGCAGAAGGAGCCTGTCCTGAGCTGTGGCCTCACCCAAGGCTGGGCTTTACTCCCTGGCCAGCGTTTCTGTGCCCTCCAGCATCCCTGCCAGCAGCTCAGGGATGCACTGCTCCACTCCAGCTGCTGCTGGAGACCCCCACGGTGGGCCAAGACCCTGAGATGCTGTGGTGATCCAGAGGACAAGGAGGATTCTTCAGGGCAGTTTCTGCTCGTGCCTCCTCTGTGTCTGCTCATTTCCTTTCCTTTTCACAGCTGCACAGACACAGGAGCAGTGGGATGGGAGCAGCAGAGCCCCAGTCATGCAGGATTTCTTCACCCCTGCCCAAAGCACAGCCTTGCACAGGTCCCAGCATGGCAAAGAGCATTTCCATTGCCTGTGCCAGGCTCCTCCATGCCCTGCTGGTGCTGAGGTCCACCACAGCTCCCCTCTGTGCTCTGTGTCCTGCAGAAACCTCAGCACTCACGGGGAAGGTGACTGGCGGCTAAAATGCAGCAAACAGGACATGGATGGGGACAAACAGCACTCACCCACCTTCTCCTTTCCCCTCTCTCTTTCTCCACTTGTCTCATGGCCAAGAATTGTTGTTTCTTTTCTGGTCAGTTCCTACAGTTCTGATCCCAGCCTCAGGGAGAGCAAAGGGAGCACAGAGGGAATCATTTGGGGAGGGACTCTGGGGGAAGTGTGGCTCCCTGGAGGAGGTTATCTGTGCCTGGGCACTGTCTGCAGGGATGCACTTCTATTTGGAAATTACTTTTTTTCCCCTTCAGCACTCCAGAGCTACAGATCATTTGAATTCACCCTCTCCTTTCCTTTCAGGAGACAGAAAGGCCCCAGCCGTACTTGAAATGAGACAGATGCTTATGGAATTGTGGTTTTAAAAGCATTTTTCAGTCCAGTTCTCTCCTTTTCTACACACAGCAGTCCAATGTGAGCTGACTAATAAATGCATTATCTTTTTTTTTTTTTCCCTTTCCTAGGAGGGTTTGATATGGCAGCTCCATAGATCAGCTTGGTCTCTGGGGATATTTCTGCCCTAAACAAAATGGAAATTGTCTGGCCCCTCACAAGCCCTCAGTGACTCATACAATAAAGAGAACCCATAAATATTTGGGTAATTACAGTCCATTCACCTAAAGTCCATAAGAGGCAGAGCACTTTCTTACTGGGCCCTTGGCTGGCTGCTGTGGGCTGCTGTTCCCAGCCCTGGCTGCCAGGAGCACCCAAATGCTCTAGCTCCTCTCAAAGGCCTCTTCCCAAGCAGCCAGCAACAGTTGGGAATGTTGACAGCAAAAGGGTGATGAATAATAAGTTAGATCACGGAATCACAGTTTGGGTTGGAAGGGACCTCAAAGCCCATCTTATTATTCTTATTATCAATAATAATTGGGTATTGAATAATAAGTTAGATCATGGAATCTCAGTTTGGGTTGGAAGGGACCTCAAAGCTCATCCATCCCACCCCCTGCCATAGCAGACACGTTCCACTGTCCCAGGTGCTCCAAATCCCATCCAGCCTGGCCTTGGGCACTGCCAGGGATCCAGGGGCAGCCACAGCTGCTCTGGGCACCCTGTGCCAGGGAAGGATTTCTTCCCAATATCCAATCCAAACCCACTCTCTGTCAGTTTGAAGCCATTCCCCCCTGTCCTGTCACTGCATCCCTTGTAAATAATCCCTCTCCTTGTCTCTTTAGGGCTCCCTTAGGTCCTGGAAGATGTAATATTGCTTCATTTATTTTACATACAGTTCACACAGAGCAGGTGCCTTTTGTCTGGTGGCCCATCCTGAGTCACCCCTGTGCAGGCAGCTCCTGGGGCTGGGGATCAGAGGATCCCTGTCCCTGGAGCCAGGCTGGGCTGGAATGTGCTGGAGCCAGGCCCTCCAGTGCAGTGACAGCCCTGGAGATTAATGCATTTTATAATGATATTATTACTGCCACGGTGTTCATATTTTACTGCTTGTTGTCACCACTCTAGGAGGCTGATCCAGCTGCACATATATCTGATCTGGATGCTCTGCAGCCTGTTCTGCCTTCCCTAGGATGGTCACACGAGGCTCACACTACAGCTGTTTGCTAAAAACCACCAGAGAGACCAAAATGGGGAAGACCTATTTCAAAAAGAATGGTTCAGTGAAGGTCTGGGCTGTTTTATTTCCTCCTCTCCCTCTCAGGGAGGATTGCAGGATGTGCAAGAACCCTTTTAAAAGTCCCTCCTTGAAATCAGGATGTCTGGAGCCACCCTGGCTGCACTCCCCAGCTCTCTGCCCCTTCCCAGAACTCATCTCTTTTCTTTGGTGACCTCTTGCAGCACAACCACGGTGACAGTGTCGGGATCTCTAGCTGGTCAGAGTGACCCCAAGAAGAGTTGGGAAGTCTCTTTTCCCAGCCCGGCACTTGAAGAAGGAGTCAGAGCTCTTCATTTCTCAGTCTCAAGGTTGTTTATTGTTTCTTATCTATAAAATTCTTTCTCTGTCCAGCCAAGGTCCACTCAGGAAGACAGACAGAGGCACTCTGCCTGCCCCCAGGGCAGTGTTATGTCTTTATACTAAAAACTATGTGTACAATGTTTACAATTACTTCCCAATACCTATATCTTGCCCCCTGAATCCCCATTCTAAAAACCCCAAAATCTACTTTTCCACCCCGTGATAACTTCACTAATATTCTACCTAAACTGTTGTGGCTTGCTGATCTTCATCTAAGGTTGGTAATTTGCTCCACGGGTCATAATCAGACCCACAGGTGTTCTGGGCTCTGTGCCAGGGTCTCTGAGCCCCCTGGCAGGGGTCCTGGTGTCCTGGACAGCCAGAGGGATGTTCTGGGTCCTGACATGACAGGACAGTCACAGTTCCCTTTGCCCAACCCATGGCAGTCAAAGAGACACTGAGTGGGTTTGCATGAAGAGTTTCACCTCCTTGACTTTCCATGATCCTCCAAAGAACAGCTCCTGTGTGACTCCAGCAGGACCCTGGGCTGGCATCTGGGACCATCTGGAGAGCAGCAGAGTCCCTGCAGCTGCCAGGGAGGGATGGGAGGGCTGCAGGATCAGCTCTGGGCTGGGCTAGAGGGGAGCTCTCACAGGAGCTGAGACTGGCAAGCCCAGCCTGGCAATGAAAAGCTGTTAAACCTTTTTCCCCTCAAGGGCAGCCTCCTGTCTCCAGGGGTAACCAAGCCCAGCTCCCTCCAGAGAGGTTTGAGCAATCCTAGACCTCATCACTCACAAACTTTTTATACCAACCTGTTTTATCAATTGCTTCGTTTTCTCTTTTTTTTTTTTTTCCTTCCCCTCTTCCCTTTTCCTCCTGCTACTTCTTGGGATTTTTTTCTCTCCTTGCTATGGGTGATGGTGCTTCTAATCAGCACTTTCCATGTCTAATTGCCTCATTGTGAGCTTCTCCCTGAACCTGTCAGACACCAGCTCACACTTCTTGCTTTACTTGTCACAAGAAAAATTGTTCTTTTAAATGTGTCTGGGAGAGACACAAGGACATGGAATGCTCCAGGGAGAGAGGAGGATGGAGGAGTGACTAACTGCACTTACTCAGTGCATGGGATTTCTAAAAGCTGCCCCTCCCCAGCTTACCTGGAGCTACACAAACACAGCAAAAAGACAATTCTCTGTCTCAAAGACATCACAGTCCAAAGTGTTGACACTGAAAAGTCCCAGTGGAAGCCGTGCCTGTTGTGATTATAGCACAGGATGAGTGGATTACTCAGTGAAACAAACCATCCATGGCAGCAGGGATTATTTTGCATGTTAGAGGGAGATCTGGGGACTTTAAATACTAATACCCCATTAATGATTAATGTATCTCTTGCATATGAACCAGCTTGATGACCTATTCCCTCCATGCCTCAATCACAAGCAGAGAGAAGAGTTTGTGTGTTTTCCCTGCAGCAGGTTTGCATTCATGTGAGAAATTCCTGTCCTGCTCACAGGGCTCTGAATTCCACCTCCCACATCCAAGTCCTCTGTTATCCACCTAAATTAGATTATTTGTGAAGCAGGTTGATGCTCACCCCTGGTGATAGCAGAGCAGTCTTTCAGGCCGAGGTATTTGTGGTTGTCATCCCCTGATAAGAAGATAACAGTGTTCCTCCACTGACATGAGCTTCAGTGCTGGCAGAGCTGCCTCTCAAGGGCTGCCAGAGACACAGAGAGGGGGCTCTGTGCTTGTGCAGCTCAGCTCAGAGCTCCCTTGTTAAGATAAATGATGACCTTGGTCCCCCCTCCACCTGCTCTGCCTCAGATTAGGCAGGTGACAAAGCTCATGTCACATCTCCAGGTTGTGCCTGGAGTAATTTGGATGGTTCCACTTCATGGCAGTTATATGATAATGGTGACACATTGGTCTTGTCCTTTACATTCACTCCCACGAGATTTTCCCTGTGAGCCCCTTCTGCCCACGGTCCCTCTCACCTCCTCAAGAAGGAGGTGAGGTTTTATTCCCAGTAAACAACATCTTTATGCATCTGTGCCTTGCTTACAGGTGAAGAAATCACAGCAGTTTCCTTTTCCAGCTTTCTCTTTGTGCTGGGGAGGATATTTTGGGGTGAGGCTCAGAGAGACCCCCATGGCAGTGGCATTTTCAGAGCCTGCAACATTGGCAGGAGAAGATGTCCAGGAGCTCTCAGTGACCACTGCTCTGTTCTCGCTGTCTCTCTCTTGGGACAGAATTTAAGAAATTTCCCCAAGTTCTCCTCTACCTGCTCAGGATTTTTGTGACTTTCTGGTGCACTGCAGAGCTGAGAGAGCTGGCTGCTGACAGGTGAGGTGGTTACAGAGCAGCCCTGACATCCTGGGGAGGCACAAGCACAGAGATATTTAGCAGGGCACAATCAGAGGGCAAAGCAGAGAGGGGGGGAGATTGACTGGGGGCCATGGGAAGCGACACACACCTGTCAAAAACTGGCCAGAACTTGCACATTTAGGTGTAAAATTATTCCTTCAATCAAGACCTGTGACTCCCAAGGACAGAGCTAAGGCAGCATCTTCTCCTTGTCTCAGAAAATTAATTTAGAATAAAAAAGTGTGGAGAAGTCCAGAATGTTGTTAAGGCTTGAAATCAGTGCTTTTATGTTACAAGTTAAAGATTAATTGGAAGCCTTATCTTTGAATTTTCTTTCTTTCTTGGGTTAAAGGCAAATCATTAAAACAGCATGAATGCATTCCCTTTTCCTATATTAATTTCTGTTTATTAATGGAAAAGGGGAAGGGAAGGGAAGGGAAGGGAAGGGAAGGGAAGGGAAGGGAAGGGAAGGGAAGGGAAGGGATCAAGCAGTGCCTGTGTATTGTCCCAGGTCCTGCCCCTCTTGTCTCTGCATCCCAGTGGGATCATGGTACAGAAGTTTTTCCCAGGAACAAAACTTCTCCTTCATGCCCTAACCCAAAGTTAAACCCTAAAGCTGATGACAGCCTCAAAAGTGATTTTACCTTTAAATCCCCTCCTGCCCAGGAGGACACCCAGCAGCCTCCAGCACCACCCTCAGTCCCTGGGAGCAGTCAGGGTCACCCCAGGGTGAGACCCAGCTCCTGCCATGTTCCACCAGAGTCATGAGAAATAAAACAAAGCTGAGTTTGGCTTTTTTTTTTTTTTTTCTGATTAGGCCAATAATTCTTTTGCTGCACTTTTCAAACCCCTCGCTGCCTGCACGTGGGATACAAATGACTCCACCTCTGCATTTCATGGCATTTGTGAATCATTAGGCCTCACTTAAGGGGGTTTACATCACTCCACGCTCATCTTTCTCCTCCTAGCCTAATTCTGGGCTTTGGCCAAATAGCATTCAGCCTTCACTTCCATCTCTTTACCTTCTTTATGTATTATTGAATTATTCAGGAACTTTCCATTGGGATGAATTGGAAATACACAGCGGAAAATGCCGTTCCTCAAAGGAAAAATTTACATTTGCCGGAGTTGGTTTGTTTATTTGGAAAAATCAACATGCAGAATAAACTTTCAGCCAGCAAAAAAAAGACTGATTAAAAATAGAACCATGGCTTGAATGTTTCAGTTTTCTAAATGCTTTGCTTGAAAGCAGTCAAACAAAATAATGAATGTATTTTAGTTACGACACACTAAACACTGCCTCATAAAAAATTGGGAGCTGGACACTTCTTCTCCAGCCAAGATCTCTGGAGAGGAATTCCTCTTGCATTGTGATTCACAGTATATCAGGCTCATTGCAGCACTCCAGGATATTTTTTTGGATATTCTTTGGAATTCTGTTTTTGCAGCAAGCTGGGATTCTACAGCTCCAGCAAGGAATCATCACTAAAGACAAAGAGATGATTAATACTGAACTGTACTGAAACATTTCAGAGACATTCAGGCAATCAAACCAAAATATTTCATTTCTTTTGGTGCTGGTTTGTTGGTTTTTGGTTTTATTTCCCCTTTAATTTTTCAAAAGTGGAAATAGTTGCAATGGAAATATTAACATTTCAGTGTTTTTTCACTTTGCAGCTTTTTTTTTTAAGATTTCCTCATCTATAATAAATGTCTAATTAAAATTGTTATTGCGAGCTAGGGAAAAAAAACCTAGGCTGGAAATTCCAAATGGAGCTCTGTGCTGCTTTTTGGGATGGCAGAAAATGAAGACCCAGCAGAAAGAAGAACTGCAGTCTTTTCCCACGTGTTGATCACGGTGGGCACCCAATAATGAATTTAGGAGGAATTTTGGGCAGGTACAAAGCAGGGATCATCACTGTTTAGTCTGAGAACAGAAGCATCACAAGGACAGTCCTGCCTAGAGGAGAACAGCATGAAACTTCAGCCGTGCCCAGGTTCCAGCTCCATCTTCACTGAGGTTTTGGCATTTCCATCACAAGTCTGGGGTGTTGGGATGAAAGCCTGGCCCACTCCAGGGACTCCTGGGGGACAGCAGCATTTTTAAGATGTGCCTGGCAAAATGCACCTGATGACCCCAGGGAAACCCTGAATCATCCTCACCTGGTCCCTTCTGTATCCCACACATCCCTCTTCCCACCCTGGAAACTGAGAAATGCAGAAGGATTCTGTGCCCTCGGTGCTTCTGGGGGATTTTTATCACCAGTAGGATTCATATTGATTTTGAACCAGTTTTGTTTGCCTGAACTCTGGAGCTGGCAGGCTCTGGACATCATTTCAATCTGTTCAGCACTCCCGGGGGTAGGGTGCCCTCTTTTTATTTTTAAGGCATGTAATAAAGAAGAAAATTAATTCCACGTCTGATTTATGCCCAAAGCCACCATTCTTTGTTCTTCCAGCTGAGATTTGATTGGATTTCATTAGTTTCTTTCCCATAGAGGCAGATAATTTTCTTCAGGTTTAAGTTGGAGTGTTTCTGGGTTTGTCTGGGTTTGGGGTTGTTTTGTTATTATTGTTAAATAGCTGAGAAACAAATTGTATTCTAATATTTATCTGTATGAAGCCATTCAAACAGAAATAAAGAACATACCTTTTTAAAGTCAAAAGCACAAAAGTTTTGCATAGATAAATCTGTCCCATAAGTCTTTTCTTTTGCTATTTATTGACTCTCCTGTGCCATTAAAAAGTATTGTCATGAGATGCTTTTGGCACATTTATAACAGACCCAGCAAATGATTTACTCACCCACTGTCTTGCAGACCTGCATTTTCTAACAATTCCAGCTTAGCAGCTTTCATCTAAAAATAAATAAATAAATAAAAACAGAGTAGACATGCCTAGATGAGCTGGCAAATGCCTTTCCTACCTGATGCTTCCAGAAGGAAATAAAATATTCCTCCCTGATCTGTTGATCCCACCTTTGAGAACAGACTGGCTTAGGGATATGGGCTGGGGTTGGCAAGGCCAGGTTCTGGGAGGAGAGATAAGAGGGACTGTAAAAACACACACCAGGTTATCAGAGCTGAGCCTGAGCACAGCCTGCACCCAAATCTGACTCCAGAGGCAGTCCTCACTGCTCCTGACTGCTTAAAAGGGATCTGAGTGTCACCCTGGGGAGAGGGGAGGGAAGGGGAAGGAGAAGAGGAAAGAAGGGAAGGGAAGGAGAAGGGAAGGAGAGGAGAGGAGAGGAGAAGAGAGGAGAAGAGAGGAGAGGAGAAGAGAAGAGAAGAGAAGAGAAGAGAAGAGAAGAGAAGAGAAGAGAAGAGAAGAGAAGAGAGAAGAGAAAAGAGAAGAGAGAAGAGAGAAGAGAAGAGAAGAGAAGAGAAGAGAAGAGAAGAGAAGAGAAGAGAAGAGAAGAGAAGAGAAGAGAAGAGAAGAGAAGAGAAGAGAAGAGAAGAGAAGAGAAGAGAAGAGAAGAGAAGAGAAGAGAAGAGAAGAGAAGAGAAGAGAAGAGAAGAGAAGAGAAGAGAAGAGAAGAGAAGAGAAGAGAAGAGAAGACTGGGGTGTCACCCTGATTTTTTAAGTTCTTCTAAGCCTTCTGATGTTTACATTCTTCTAATGAACTTTCTCACACACTTTCTGTAAATCACTTATTGTTTCACATTCTTCTGTGGAGGAGGAGAAATTTGATGGGCTGTTGGTTTATCCAGTGTCATTGGAGAGGTGGCACTGTCACCCTCCAATCCACTGTCACTTTTGGAAATCCATAAATGCTGGAGTCAGAAAATAAAAAGCTTTTTTTACCTTGGAAAGAGCAGCAAGTCCATGTTGTGTTGTTTTGTGTCCTAGATGACACTGGGGCAATAACTGAGGACAATTAAGTTGATGAGGGAAAAGAATCATGAGGTGAAAGCAGAACTGAGTTTAACTCAGACTTAAATGCTCCTCTACATTACAAGACCAACCTGTCCTTGATGTTCTTATGGGTTCCACCAGCCAAAGATTTTGGTCATGTTTTAAGGAGCCCAAGACAGTGTGTGTCCAGCTGGTACACCCTGCAAACTGCCATTGCCAGCCCAGCTTCTACCCTACCATGCAGGAAGGAATATCATAGAAATCCACAGTTTCTTGAAGTTCTGAGACCACAGCTTGCAACTAATTATAGAAATAAATAACTAGTGACTGGATCCATCTGTTTTTATTTGGCAGTGCCTCTCTTCTTCAGGAAATTAGCACACCTGCAACCTCTGTGTCTTCCTGAGGATGGGTCACTCTGCCCTCCAAGCCACAGATGAATTGCTGGAGCACAGGAAACCCTCTGGAGATGGTGCTGCTCATCCTTCCTTCTCCTCACCCCCAGGGGAAAATAATTAATAAGCTCAGTTGAGTTTCATTAGTTACTCGGGTTGAGGGAAGCAGGGATGAGGAGGTACAGTAAATATCTACTTACTATATTTACTAAAGAGATATTTATCACCACAGTTTGAACCTCATTAGCAGAGCAGAGCTAGGAGGGTTTGGCTCCCCAGCCAGGTACAAACTCCCTGGCAGAGCAGGAGTCAGAAGGTGTGGGACAGACATCACCCAAAAACATCACCCAAAACCAGACAATTTAACACAAGTCTCCAGAGGAGGTTAAATCAGGGCATAATGTGGGAAATTCTATTTTCTCTCTCTTTTTTCTCCCTGCTCTCATATTTCCCTTGGTTTAATCTTTGGCATTGAGGTGTTCTGTACAACTACGATCATGGGAATGAATTTTAAAAGGATTATTAATTTTACTCTTTTTTTTTTTTTTGGTTTGACTTTTAGCTTAAGTTAAAAATATTTCAGGTCTTTAGAGACATAATTAGACATATTGTCCTTAACCAAATGCCAGATAATTTGTACGCACTTGAGGTAAATCTTTTGCTGGAAAAGTAGGCAAATATTGAAGTATGTAATGAAAATGAAAGGAAGCATGAATAAAAAAAAAAACACACAAAACTATTTTAAATCTTTTAAATTACTTTCTCTTCTCCCGCTCATTAGTAAATATTTTAGTTATTCTTACCCTGAACAAATCCTCCTCTCAGGGTTTCTGTGTGCCTTTCTCCCTCATTAGCATTCTTCTTTTTTTTTTTTTTTTTTTTTTATTTTTAAATAAGTCATAAAGACCTGGTTATTTTTAAAGTTCACGTCTTACACACGATGCAGATGCGGGGACCAGAGAGAGAGGCAGCAGCGTTGTTAATTCATTTCAGGAAGGGATTTTTATTCTTCCTACCTTTAGTTGAGAAGGGGTTTGCTTTTGGCTGAAAACATTCAAAGTGCAGCGCTTTGGGAAATAGCACATAAAGGGACTTTGGAGGGAGGGAGAAATGAAAAGTGTGGAAAAGTCGAACAGTGACAGAGGTAGTCAGAGAATTTACAAATTATTTTCTCTGACAGTGTAGACAGCTCCAGG
>NW_005054358.1:4120025-4156540 GCF_000277835.1 Geospiza fortis | reverse complement strand
GGATGTGTGAGGAATTATTTGAAATGTAAAGTATTGTTTTTAGCTTCTTTCTTGCTCATTATTGTAGTAGCAAAGTGCTCTCTCTGTGCTGATGGAGAGGCTGAGATTGCAGCAGGGACCGAGGGCTGCAGGACCAAGGGGGCTCAGAAATTCCCAGGGCTGGGATAGACCATGGAGAAAAAAGGATTTGGGGAGCCACAGGATTGACGATATGGGGCAAAGGAGTAGGTTTGTGGCAGGAATGAGGGAAATGGGGATTATGGATAGCTCTGTAATGCTGATCAGCTCAGGAAGGACTGTGGGGAACGGGGAGAGCCCAGCATCAGGGACCCCCTGAGGGATGGGGCTGCACAGATGAGGACACCAGGAGATGCTCAAATGAAGGGGAGCACTGACTATTTGTATGTTTGTCTATCACAGGGCCCCTTTCTGTCCAAGTCCTCTCTGCCTCTTCCCCCAGACTGGGTTCCTTTAGTGCTCTGCCTGTGCTATATTCTTCCAGGAATATTCTTCCCAGAAAAAACCCTGGGTGAACTTTCTTCTCTCTGCACCAGTCCTGCTTGGGAGCATCACATGAATGCAAAGCACAGCACAGGCACAGAGCAGCATTGCTCTGTACAGCAGGATCTTTCTTCCCACATTCCCTAACCCTTTCAGACTAATCCAACTATTCAAATGAAAAATCCCCCCATTATTTCTCAGGGCTCTTCACATATTCCACCTTCTCCTCTCCAACCTACCCTCCCCTGCTCCCACTGCAAAGGAAATTCCAAACCAACTTTCTATTCACTGCTGCAAACCCTGGCTGCTCAGGGACCCTGGAGCCAATGGCAAAAGAAACTCCAGGCCCTGGAAAAGCTGGTTTGTGGAGAACACACTCCCTGCAAGTCCCTGGAGTGCTCTGATGTTCCCAGCTATCCCTGCTTTCCCTCTTTAGCCTCTCCCTGCAAGGGCTGCAGTTAGCAAGAGCACACCGGTGGCAGATAAGCATCTGGTAACCCGTGGCAACCAAGTTCCTTTAGAAAATGGTCTTCCATAATTCCCTAGATGAACAGGCCTTTTTTGTCTTGTTGGAAATGGGGGAGAAAAGAGGGTAAGAGGATGGAGAAAAGCACCAGGTGTGTTTGTGTGGACAGGTGCTACAGGCATCCCTGGATGCTGCGGGATCTATTTGCTCACCCGCGGGCACCTTTCTCTTTCCAGCCCTCACAGGACCTGGGGGTTTGGATATCCCACCAGCAATTTCTTCCAGATCTCTCCAGAAGAGGCCAAAGCTGCAGTGAAAGGCTGAGAGGGACAGATGAGCTCAGGCAGAGGCACAGCCAGGGCAGCAGACGGAGCTGGGCGTTTGTGCAAGTGGCTGTTACAGGATAAGGCTGATTATATTCCATTCTGGATTTGATTAGATTGCATAAGTAGACAGACCAGCAGAAATGAGCTGCCTGGGAGAGCAGGACATTTAACTAAAGGTCAGACAAAATTGCCCTGGAAACTGGTAGGTAGAGAGAAGTGTGGAGATGGAGGTGGAGCTGTGAGGGCTGGCTCCTGGCAGAGCTTAATTGCTGGAATTTCTGAGAGCTTTGTACAAGCCTCAGCCCAGAGGTGCCCTACATTAACTCATCTGCACTGCAGCCCTCATCTGCACTGCTCCCTTCCCCATGGGAGCACCCCAAAGCCCCAGGGCACAGCCCCAACACTGCCCGCTGTCCTTGCATGGCCACGAGCAGCCCCTGATGACCATCCCTTCTTATATCCAGCTTACCTGACCCCAGAAGAAGGAAAACACAATATTCCACTCCTGCCTTCCACTGCTGGGATGGCAAAACCAGTTAACAGCCTCACCAAAGGGAAATATTTTTCCTGTTAACAAGACAAAAACTGCAGGGAAGTGACACTTACAGACTGTGTTGACAGCACCTGTATTATTTTTAATATATATTTTCCCCATTCTAAATTAACTTTTCCTTTAAATATATTTTTCCAGCAGGCCAAATAATTGGATTTTTCTTTGCTAAAAGAAGAGAACATAAATTACTCCTGTTGGGTGCAGATTAGGTTATGGGATTTCTTTTCTTCTGTCACCATCAATGCCCCAATGTCAGAGAGCTTTAATATTTAATGCATTCCTAATTAGTCTCCATTGGCCCAGGGCACTTAACAAAACCTGACACCAACCATCGAGTCAAGTTCATTTAGAGAGCACAATTACCCAACCATCATTTCCATAGTGCAGCTGGATTAGCCATGAAATTCCCTTCCCCACCCCCAGCCTCACCCCCACCTTCCCACAGTTGCAAGTTAATTATGGGGAAAAAAAAAAAAGAAAAAAAGAAGAAAAAAAAAAAAAGAGGATTTGATTCCAGTGACAGAAGATACAAATTATCTCATTTGGTCAGGGCAATGACATTTCCAAGATTCCTTTAATCTCCAGGGAGCTCTGCTGCGTTGAGCAGCATTTACCGATGAGTGTTGCTGCTTGTGGCGCTCCTGTTGCTTTGCATGCTCCAAAGATCTGGATTTCATATTTTCCCAACACCCAGGCTGATCACCTGGGAAAGGAGGGGGGAAAAAAAAATCTGGAAGTCTCTATAACTTTAAATAATTCTTATTTGCCCAAAGCGACTTGGCTTGTCTTGAGAGACTCAACGGACAGGAAGGGGAGCAGGCTGGGAGAGATGGTGATGGCAGGGGCAGCAAAAATGAACTGGGGATGAAGGGAGAGCCCAGTTTCACTGCACTCAGCAAAATATCCAGGCTCTCCAGCTTTTTGGACCTACCCCTGGTGTCACCCAGGGGCAGCTCCTGATAAATCAGAGTGGAACAAGCTCTGAGGCGCTGTCTGGAATCTCCGACCTTTCGCTGCCGGCTCAGGGGACACAGCAATGCAAAGTTCAGCTGCATGAGTTCCCATCTCCAGAAAGACCTTGGTACAAAATTCCCTGGGTATAACTGAGCTGGGTGAAAGAAAAAAAAAAAAGAAAAAAAAGCAAAGAAATGTTGCAGGATTTCATCACTCTGGAGAACAATAATAACCCAAACTCCTCCAGTGCCAGACTTGGGCTAATAATTATCATTTAAGTGGCAAAATATTATGAACTGATCCTTTTAGGATGCCAGTAACACTGAAACCAAACTGCTTTGTGGGGATGTTTTGGCTTGACCTTCATTTTCAAAGGATAACCACAGGAGCTTCTCATGGACAATAGCAACAATTACAGAAAAATACAATATCTGTAAAATCTGTCACCCCCATGACTAATTTCAATTACAATGACAAATGAAAAATTTACAATGATTTGTTGCATGCTGGAGAATAATTAAATTTGACACCTTAAAAATGGTCATTTAAAAATATATATGCTATAGAAATTAATTAATACTCAAAACCAGTTTTCTCCTCATACTTTCCACGCTGGTCATTGACAATAAAATTCACCAAAAATACTTTCCTAAATAAACAGGCACAGGTTTCATGCTGCCAAACTTTTAATTTCTCAGTCAATCGCAACATTTGCAACTAAGCCTAAATTCACAAATCTCACAGTGCTGCTGCTCTTGGTATGCTGGGGGCCCAAAATTGCAATTGAGGCAATTGGAAATGTTTGATCCAGATTCATTGACTTCAATGGAAATTTCTTCTCACTTGTACCATGTAAATACTTTATTTTTATTTTTTTTTCCCAAGAAGAATCACCTAGCTCTGCTGTCTGTATCTGTTTAATATTCAGGAAATAAATCCCTCCACAGCTTCTAAAACTTCTTAAACTGAGCACCAAGGAAGCCTGTTCCAGGAAATGATGATATTTCTCTTCAGTGAGTGAGAAATAACCACTTGTTGTTGATGCTGTGAACTCATCTTCATCCTCCTCACACAAAGAGGCAGCAACTGCAGGGTTAATCTGGAATATTAACTTGTTAGATTGTTGATCTGCCCTGGGGCCATCAGGAGCTTAAATAGCCAACAGTTAATTAAAAATAAACTGACACTTTACTTTAAGGATAGTTTTAATAACCATTTATAAATGTTACATTAAAAATTCATGCACTGTTATCAACTCCTGCTAAGGATTTACAGCACAATGGAGGTGTCATGAATGTTTTATAGCTTCTGTGGAAAACCTCTTTCTCAACAGACATTTTCAGAGGTCTGTGTGTCTTTCCAGGGCTGCAGCACACACCCAACACAACAGCAGCATGGAAAATATGAGAAGATTCCCAAGATTCCAGAGCTTGAGCTTAGACTTTGCTCTGCAGCCCACATGGCCAACACATCAGAGGCATCAAACACCTCAAGGAAGTGTTCAAAGCTCCTGATTTCTGCTCTGAAGCAGCCCATCCATCCAGGAACAGGCACACAGAGCTTCCCAGCACAGCCCACCTTGGTTTGCCCAGTCAGAACCCCCAGGAGGGTCACCATAAACAGTCAGGAACCTCCAAAAGTGTGGAAAATCTGATGACAACCTAGAGCAGGGAAAATAACCTAATACTGCACAGTAATCTCCTTCACCAGCCTCTCCAAACTCACACACACACACACAGTCAAACACCCTCCCAAATACAAACACCTCCTCCCTGTGCATGGGTACAAGTTGATCTCAGGTACATTTTTTACTGCTGTTTGCAGCTGAGGAGAGGCAGCACAACTGTTGTGCTTGGAATAAGTGATCCTTGACCTGCAGAGCCCTGAGAGATCCGTGCTGTGGAGTCAGGGCTCCTGGTGCTCCCTTCCTGCCTGGCTGTGGCTGCACTGTGGGGTGCCCCCTTCCCTCCTCATCTGCAGGAGGATGATAATCCCTCCCAGTCACGGTCTGTGGTATTCATATTTTCTGGAAAAATCCCTTCGCCCAGGATTTTTCTCCTGGGAAGCTGAGAAGCCTCAGAGAAAAGAAAAACAATTCTTATCTCATTTGCTTCTCCTGTGTTGTGCTCATGTGGAATGTGTTTGGAGATTGTTTACCCACAGGTGATTGTTCCATTGGATTCTGCTGGGAGTTGTTTTCACTCTTTGGCCAATCAGGGCCAAGCTGTGTCAGGACTCTGGAAAGAGTCACAAGTTTTCATTATTATCTTTTGAGCCTTCAGTAGGTATCCTTTCTGTATTCTTTAGTATAGTTTAATATAGCATTCTTTAGTAAAACATAAAATAATAAAATTAGCCTTCTAAGAACGTGGAATCAAACTCATCATTCCTTCCTGCCACAGAGGACCCCACAAATACAATAATGGTGGTCTTGGACAGATAAACCCATCAGTGAGGGGGAGGTGATAGCACAATAGCACATCTTGAAATTATCATGGATAGATTTGGCTTGCTGTCCTAATCAGCTATCTCAAAATGAGCTTCCTTTGACAATGTTGCTGCCCCTTTTTGTTTTAAAACCACACAGGCACTTCCATGATTGAAGCTGGCTGTCTGCATGCGTCACTGTCATATTTTCTGGAAAAATCCCTTCACCAGGATTTCTTCTCCTAGGAAGCTGAGAAGCCTCAGAGAAAAATGAAAACAATAATTATCTGATTTGCTTCTCCTGTGTTTTGCTGCTTTGGAATGTGGTTGGAGATTGTTTATCCAACATGTGAATTGTTTTTCATTAATATCTTATTAAACCTTCTGTTTGTATCCTTTCTCTATTCTTTAGCATAGTTTTAGTGTAACATTCATTTATATAATATAATACCATGAAATAATTAATTAGCCTTCTAAGAACATGGAGTCAGATTCATCATTTCCTTCCTGCCACAGGGGACCCTAAAATTACCACATGCATGCTTCTGGAGAGCAAATTCAAGCTCACGGCTCCCTGCCTCTCTTCTCTCTCATTCTCAGTGACATGAGGGCAGGGAGATGCCCAGTGATGGAAGGAGGAGATGTGGCTGCCAAGGCCCTGTGTGGCACCGAGGCACAGAAGTGATTAAATCCACAAGGTGAGGCTCTGACCACCTCCTTGTACTTAACAGCAGCCATGCAAACACAGATCCTTGCTGTGCAGGCACTGGTGGAGAACAACCTTCAGCCTCCTCAGCAGCCACCAATCAAACTGCCATTAACCTTGCTTGCTTTTGCCTTGCTTTTTGATTTTTTTTCTCCTGTTTTGCTGTGCTTTAGGAGAAAGCTTCTCTGAGTATTGGCTTCTCTGGCATGAAAAAGGTTAAAAAATTAATGAAAATTACTTGGTGTCAGGCAGGTGCCAAGCTCTAATTAGGGTAATTGATAATACAATGTTTGAAGGTAGCAGAAGCCCTCGGGCTGCCATGCAACCACCCCTGAGGAGCAGATAAAGATGAAGCAGGCATTTGTCCAGGTTCATTTCAGCAAATTTGCACCCTCAAAGGCAGCCAAACCAAGGCTGGATTTTATCCTCCTGCCTACAGCTGAGGTAGGCTCCTGGCAGGATCTTCCAGGCTTCTCCTCTTTCTCCCTCTCCAGAACTAGGAGGGTGAGGGCAGCATGCTCAGGGACCAAAAGTGCAAAATGGAAAAACTCTTGGGACTGCAGGAGCTTCTGGCCCTGCAACCTGTCACCATTGAGTCAGAGATGACACAGAGTCACATCAGAAGGCAAAATAGTAAAAGCCCCATTTAGTTGAGCCTCTCGTCTTTTATACCTTAGTTCTCTACAGGTGGCCCTGATTGGTCATTTAATCAATACATTTTACATGATTGGTTAATTAACAAGACAACCATTTGTTTACAAAATGAGAAAAAAAACCAACAAACCAGGTTGTCAAGAAACACTGCCTGCAGATTATTTTAATATTTGACTATCGTTGTTTATCTCCAGTTCCCTAAAGCTTCCCAGGCTGATTAATGGCAAAACTTGTCTAGCTTTCTCTCTCTCTGACCAGGCTGTCACATCCACATCCCTGGCACTGCCAGCCCAGTGTGCCCAGTGTTCCCCAGGCTCCACTGACAGAGCCAAGGTGAGGAAATGGGCTCATATTACTGGGTGGCAGCACAGAGATCCTTTAAGGTGCTGTCCTCTCCATCCAGCATTCCCAGCCACTCTTGCTCTGTGCTGATCTCTGGATTATTTTCATTCAGGGCAACTTCTCCTTTTTTTCCTCCAGTGATGACAGTTTTGTTCTGGTGGAGTCGTGAGGCTCACTAAATATAGTGAGGGGCTGTTTCTGCAAGGACTTCAAAAAGCTTGCTTCGTTTGCTTGGTCCCTTTCATCCTTTGTTGTCCCTGGCTGTGTTGGGCTCCCAGCTGCTCCCCAGCCTTATCTGCTCAGATTTCTGCTCAGCACTCAGAGGCGGCGCAGTCAAAATCCACATGAGGTGCCCAACCTGAAAACTGCTGCTCCCCGGATCACAGGAATGAGCAAAGGCTCAGAGGGGCTTCATGTGACACACAGGGACACACAGACACAGAGAGGGACAGACAGGGACAGACAGAGACACACAGGGGCACACAGAGACATGGAGGAACACAGAGAGGGACAGAGAGGGACAGACAGACAACAGGGACACACACAGGGATGCACACAGGGACACAGAGAGGGACAGACAGAGACACCAGAGACACATAGAGGGACACAGAGAGATGCAGACAGACACCAGAGACACAGAGAGACACACAGAGACAAGAAGGGACACACAGGGACACACAGATGCCACCACCGCCCACTCCCAAAGAGTTCCACCTGCTGATGCAGGAGGATGATGTGTCTGTGGATATTCAGAGGATGCACATCCCACTTGCAGCTGCTTGTGGCCACACTGACTAACCCTCAGAGAGGGTTTTTGGGGATAAGGAGCTCTAAATACCTGTCTCTGCACCTCTCCACCACGCTGCAGGCTCTCTGCAAGTGCCAATTCCAGCCTGCCTGCATGGCAGCTGGGGCTTTTGGCACTGCCTGTCCTCGCAGAGGCCACATCACACCTGTGCAGTGCTGCTGTGCACATCTCCCACACCCCCACCCTCTGCTTCACCAGGAGCACAGAAAAGGGTTTGAAAAAAAAAAATCTACATAGCTTTGGGCTGAGACTGGGCCGGGATATCCCATCCCACCCCATCCCACCCCATCCCATCCCACCCCACCCCACCCCAAACCATTCCAGGGTTATTGCACACAGTGCCAGCAGCTCCTGGCAATTTCCCCAGCACCCCATCCTTGCTCTGACTGTGCCACAGCTGCTGGGAGCCAGGAAGAAGGAGTGTTTTATGGATCCAATCTGTAATTTTACACCAGATCCTGAGAAACTTGATGCCTGCACTTCTGCCATCAAATCAGGGCTTGGGATGAGCCTCTACCCAAGCAGGGATTCAAGGCTTTCCCACCCAGAAAAACACAAACTCTGCAGCATTCCCAGCCCCTACCTGGCCAATCTGCTCCTTGTGCTGTTCCCACAGGAGGATGTTGCTGTGTGTTCACTCACCCAAACCTCCCTGCAGCATTTTTAATCTAATCCTCTCTGTAACTGCAAGGTGAGGGTCATTTCGAGCTATTTTTCATAAAAACAGTATCTCAGTCCAAACAATAATAATGCAGGAGGGGAAAAAAATAAAAAATAAATAAATAAGAACTGGAGAAGTTGTTGGAGAGGAGAAAGCAGGCATGGATTAAGCTCAGAGGCTTGTCTCCCTCTGCTGGCTCCCAGACAAGGCAGACAGGAGTCAAACTCCTTTTTAAGGAGAAAAACAGCACTAAACACACTGTAACAGCATCCTTTTTTTTTTTTTTTTTCACTTTATTAATGCACACACCTCTGAAAGAGACAAGGACACTCTGAGGAGGTTTTATGAAATGTGCCTCCAGTTCATTATTGCAAGTTAGGAACCAGCACTGGAATATTCCTACCTGTGTTCTCCTGCTCTTTCTCTCTCCAAGGTAAGATTGCTTCCTGCTTATTATTTTCCTAATAACCCTCCTGATCTCATTTTCAAAGCTCCAGCTCCAGGTTTCCCTCTGATGTAATTAATGTGCCCTTGCCCCACAGCTTTCCTGCAGATCTGCTCCAGCACAGTGTGCAGCATCACTGCTGTGCTCCCCTCCGAATCCCCCACCCAGCCTCACAGGAAAAAGGGATTTTCCTGCCCAGGAGCTGTGGGAAGGCTCTGCCAAGATTTCCTGTGTGACTTTTGGTGTGGGAGGAAGGGAAGGAGAGGCAAAGAGCAGCCACATGCACGGATCTGATTTCAGGATGGAGCCTTGGAGGCATTGGCACCACCTCTCCCTGTAATAGATCACTCCCAAATGAGTTCTCAGCCCTGTGGGAGGGGGTGAGGGAAGAATCAGAATCTATTAACCAAATCTATTTGGTATTTATTAATCAAGTTTTTGTGAGATAGGTTTAAAATTCTGGATTTAGCCACAGCCTGCACCAGGGTCTGAGACAACCTGCAGTTATTATCCTTGTCCTCATGACTTTTTTGGGGTTATTTTCCATAAAAAACAATATTTCAGTCCAAATAATAATCATGCAGAGGGAAAACAAGAAAAAAAAAACCACACAGAAACAAAACAAAACAAACAAACAAACAATAAAAAACCAACAAAAAAAACCACCAAAAAAACCAAAAAAAGACCACAAAAACCAAAACCAAAACCAAAACCAAAAACAACAAAAAACCAGAAAACATGTTAGAGAGGAGAAAACAGGCAAAGTTTGCAATATACTGCTAATATTTTTATGTACAGAGCAATCACAGGTTTGGTGGGTTTGGTACAAAACTTGGCTAAACTTCCTGGATCTTCAACATTTTCCAAGTTTCTTTCTTCTTGAAAATCTGCCTCTTGAAATCTGTAAGAAAGGGTGTCTATAATGAAATGAAATCTCTAAGAATGTTCCCTGAGTCCTGTGATCATCTGTATTGCAAACAATTAGGCTCTTTCAGTGGCTTGACTCTCCAGAAATTACTCTTCCTACCTCTTTCTTTTGGTTGAAATGTTAAAGGAAATCAATGCTGTTAAGAAAAAGACATCATAATTTGCAGGGGGAAGGGCAAGCATGGTCATTTTTAGCCATCATGAAAACAAAAATTGCTATCCCCAGCTTGAGTAATATTGTGATGAAGTTATTTTTCCAATCAGAGCCCCATTTGTGCCGGACAGTTTACAAAGATCCTGGTTTGCCTGCAGGTAAGAGCTCATTGGCATTTTTACTAATGTGCCTGGAGGGGAAGCAGGACAGGATAATTCTGAAGAAAAATAGCTGAGAGTTATGCCATTTATGTTGTTTTTGCTTTTCAGATGTTGTCCTGTTCATACACCATCCAAAACTGCCCTAGAAAGTTTTCAACCATTACACAAAAATGCAAAAAAAAAGAAAGAAAGAAGTGTGAGAAAGAAACATGGGACCTTTTTGACAGTTATATTATTATAGAATGATAGAATTATTAAAGGTTGGAAAATGCCTCCAAGGTCATCAGGTCCAATCTGGCAGGATCCTCACCTTGTCACCAGTGCCATGTCCAGGCCTTCCTTGGACATTTCCAGGGATGGGAACTCCATGGGCAGCCCCTTCCAAAGCCTGACCACCTTTTCCATGAGGAAATTCCACAGCACAGAATGGAGGGAAGAAAAAAACAAACTCGCCCAATTGAAATTGTGAAGGGCAGACTGGGGAGAAGACATTAAAGAGCCAAAACAGAGAACAGGAGTGACACCAAATTCCTCAGTGAGGAGGTAGAAGAGAACAAATGGACAACACATGGTGAAGAGTGGGTTTTGTGTTTAATATCAGGAATTTTCAGCCTGGATTATAGATGCTGAGGCATCCACAGGCTTTCCCTGGGAGATCTGAGAAAGCCAGCAGAGGAGAGTGAGCCAACTGCAAGGGCTTATTTTAGACTTCCACCTCCAGCAGGCAAAGCCTTAGGGGGCTTCAAATCCAAAGAGGATGGAAATGAGCGTTTTCTGCCCAGCCAGGTCAGCCAGAGCCCTCCAGCACCACAAGGTGGGGTTAGTCCATGGGGCTTCAAATCCAAAAAGGATGGAAATGAGCGTTTTCTGCCCAGCCAGGTCAGCCAGAGCCCACCAGCACCACAAGGTGGGGTTAGTCCAGCACGGATCCGCCGCCGCCAGGAGCCAGGTACTGAATAATAATTGCGGACCCACTTCGTGCGGCTCCTTCTGCACAGGGGTTTGTCCCTGACCCAGCGCAGTTTAGCTGCTGAGATGTGATGAAATCAGCGCCGCAGGGCTGATGGCAGTGGCTGCAGGCTATTAAAGCTCAGATGCCATCCTTAACTTGCGCTGGGGGCTCTTCTTTATTCATGACATGACAGCCAGAGGATGAGGTGTCAGGAGTAACACTAACGTTTCTTGGCACCCACTGGTTTGAATGGCTCACAAAAGTTTGCCTTATTTAGGAGCCGGTTTGTGTATTTATAATTAATATGGATTAGCTGTTATTATCTATGCAATATGGCAGGCAGGCGGTGGAGGGAGGCTCACAGCTGTTCTGCCATGCAAATGATGCCCACAGAAAGTACAGTTTAGTACTGGGATGTTATTACCAGCACACAGAAAAAAAAAAAGTTCAGGACCAGAGGTGGGGAATATAAATAACCATGGCTTGGAAACTTTCCCAAGATCTCCCTGGACACAGAGCTGAGGTGCAGGGCATAGACCCAAGCATTGGTTGCTCCTGTATTCTCCAATGGTTCTCACTGTTTGCAGCATTTATGAATAAATGGGGAAAAGAAATCACAGCTGGCCTCAAAACAACCATCTAAGCCTTCTGTGCTTGCTCCCAGCCAAAAAAATTCCCAGTGTTTTGTTTGCACCTGGAGTTTTTGAAGAAAGGCAGAGGATTTGACAAGCGTTTAGTTGGGAAGGTTGATCTGTTCTAAAAATAATCCTCAGGGCTGCATGGCCCATTCTCTAATATTCTTCTCAGTGGAAGAGGTGCTGCATTTCTGATGTGTCTGGGGTCAGCCAGAACCCCAATGTGCTCAGCAACCCCTCCCAGGCAGTGCAGGTGAACAGGACCTGGATTGATGTGCTCATCTCTCTGCATGGGCTGTAAATCTGAGACACTCTGGACAGGCTGCCCTCCCTTTCTGTGAACCTCGCAGATATTTCCCTCTAGGAAATACTGGATTAAAATCCTGGCTCTGTTTTTCTCTGCAGTCACAGTGGCTTCTGCTTTTAGGGATTGAGTTCTGCCAGCAAGATGCCCTAAGGAGAGGCTTCTCCCTGGATTTCAGGCTCAGCAATACCTTCAAAGCCACTGCTCCTATGTCATGCCTGGCTCAGTGACCCCTCATCAGCAGCACTGGATTGAAAGTCCCAAAAGCTCCAGCTGGAATTTTGACTTTATTAGAAACCAAAGCCAGTCAGTGTCTGAGAAATCAGGACTCAGTGGTTCTTGTGTCTTTAGGATTCCTTATCCCACAAACACCAGGATCTTGTTCAGGAAAAAGTGCCCCTTTTCTGCATGGGAGTGTGTCCTGCTCTACCAGCACCTCTGTGACTAGCTCCTCTTCTGGTGAAGGACTGGGAGAAGAGGATTTCCAAGCCTGCAGCTGGGGAGTCCCAAGAGCAGTAGAAGTGAGGCAGAGAAGCAGCGTGCTCCATGCAGGGGATGAATGCAGTAGGGCTTGGCCTCAGCACTCACACAGCTCCTCTTGGCCTTGTGGAGCCTGCTTAGTTGCATCAGATACACAGACAGGAGTCCTGTTAGCAGAGCAAATCCTCTGCCAATATCCCAGTAAAGAGGCAAGGAGTGAGAGAGAAGCGGGACAGCACAGAAAGGCTTGAATTTTGCACTGCCTTGCACAGAAAGGGCTGTTTGGGGATATTGAGATGGGGTGAAAGGGAAGAGGAGAGCAGGAGATATAACAAAGTGGATAGAAATTGCACTTGTCTTCAGGTCTAAATCTGCACAGGACACACATTTATCTTCATGAGTCAGAAGCTCAGCCTGTGCCTATTTCCTTCGCTGAATCCTACTGCAAGGTGCTTTACCTCAGCTGTGGTACCCAGTGACACCTATTTGGGGTGACAGACACAATCCACAGGTCTGTTCTCCAGCCCAGCTTGCAGTGCAGCCTGTCCTGACAGTGTGCAGCACAGGGAGGAGCGTGGCACCTGCCCAGGGCTGTAAATAAGGCTGTGCTTGCTGACAGCCCAGCCCAGGACTGACTATTGCAATGTTTGATCTGCTGGGTGGGCAATTTATTAAAACAGATATCCAGGGCTTTAATCACTCTGCCAGGCTGCCATCTGCTTCCCTCATGCTCCATCCTGGCTCAGGCCAGGTCTCCATGCAGGAGAGGAGAGCTCGTGGGGGCACTTTGGGGTCTGTGTCATAATTCACTGTGTGCACACACAGACTGTGCCCTTTGTAGCTGTGGATCCTCCCACACAGGAGCAACCCCAGAGATCCTTACTGTGCCATTGGGGGGGTCTGGAAGAGCACAGGGGGGTCCCACAGTTTGGTTTGGCCTCTGGGCTTAACCTGGGAGCAGAAGTGAAGGGGGGAGCTGGTTCCTCACTGCCATGTCAGCAGGGCTCGTGGAAAACATCTGGCAATATTTATGGAGGTGTTATTCACAGATATGGAGTCAATTCATCTCATCCACGTTCTTGCTGTGATTCTCAGTGGCAACAGTGTTCTCCAAAACTTGAGCTCTCTCCATCCTGTGCACAACCTTAGAAACCACATTGCCATCCTCCAGGTGGCTTCTGCCAACAGCAGACAAACAGCACCGCAGAGAGCTCCTGAGAGGGGTCTGGGCTCAGTTTGACCTTGTCTGCTCCACATCACCCATCTGGAGCACACTGACAGGACCCATATGTGCTGTGGCTGTGAGGCCTCCTGTTAGTGCAAACCCTTTTCCTCCCCAGAGCATCCCCAGCCAGCAAGTCAAGAAGGAAAGATCCATCAAGGGCTCTTGCTCAGCTGTGGAGAGCGCTGAGCTGCATGGAGGGAAGGTCCCTTTGACTCAGGAATCCTAAAGGTTACTAAGGTTTGAGTTATCTACACCACTGGCTGTGCACTGTGCAGTCTGGGAAGGAAAATTCTATCTACCCCTGAGGATGGGGATTCACTGGAAGAGTTGTTCCAGAGAATCCTGCAGTGGTTTGTGCCACTAAATGGTTCAGAATCCTCCTTGCTGTCCCCTAAGGGAGCTGTGGGTCCCCAACAGGCAGCAGAGAGGTCCCAAAGCATGGCCCACTTCCTCTTTCTTCCAGCCACTGATGATGAAATCGAGACACAAACCAACAGCAGAAGTGTTCAATAAATTCAGATTCCCCTCAAAAGACAGGAGAAGGCTCCCAGAACCATATGCCAGAGGAACGGAAAATATAAATATCTCATAACGAGATAGGCACTGGAGTCCCAGGGAGATTAAGAGAGAAATGCAGGAAAATGAGCACAGTCTGCAGTGGGGCAGACATGGAACAGGAAATATTTCTGCCACAAGGACTGAAGGCTCCCATGGGTGACAAATTAGATGGGTTGTTACTCCTGGGCGGGATGTTTTTGTTCATGAAGGCTCCCAATTTTCCACACACACTTTCCAACAGCTAATCCACATGGGGAGCAGCCATGGCTGGGCTGAACCTCAGAAGGAAGGGATCCTCAGGTGGCTTTGTGCCCACTGAGCAGGGGATTTGGGTAGACTTGACTGAGAACAGACAGATGGTCTTGGAGTCTTACAGAGCTGAGAATAGAGATTAGTTAGAATCCCCTTCACTCCCCAAAGGTAAATCTGAGTTTATGGAGATGAACATGAATCATGGGATGAGACACAGGGCACATCACTGCTCGGAGATCTCTTGTCATCGTGCAAAAGGCAGTGCAACACTGGGTCAGGGCACAGGATGCTGCCTTTGCTTAAATAAAATGATTAATGCTCGTTAAAAACAGCCATGGGGTTTTAGTTGCATGACAGCTGGTACCCACCCAGTGTCAGGGACCAGGGGCACTTGGAAAGCTGCCACCTCCCTGCTCCCAGACCTCCTCCTGCCAGCAAACTCATCCAACCTCCCTGAGGAAACTCCACAGACACCAGGATTAAGGAAATATTTAGCCAGCCAGGCAGGAGCACTGTCCCAGTGAGAAGTCCATCTTAACCAGTAGGGGTTCAAAACTAATTTGTCCATTTGATTTCCCAGAAGTTGATGCCTTCAGTGCTGTAAATGAGTCTCGTAAATGGAGGTCACAGCAGGGCCTGGTGTTTGCTTTTGCTCCTGTCAGGAGCCAAGCAGAAGAGCTTTCACATGCCACTCTGCGTTTCAAACCAGCAAGGGCAGCCTGGGAGCATTTAAGTGAGCCCTAATTAGCACTGATAGATTTCAGGGTGCTCTGAGCTGGCTGAGCAGCCTCTGCAGAGCTGGGAGCAGTCTCCTTCACTGCCTGAATGACAAACAGGTTCGCTGGGACTCGGGTTTGAAACAGCTCAATAAAAGCAGTTATGACATGGCCACAGGCCTTGAATTAACAGCTGATCCAACAAAGGAAAGAGTTGAAACAGCAAACAATTAATGCTTTTGCTTGTGCCATTTCCTGAAGACAAACTCCCAGAGAGCTGCAGGTTTGGAGTTCTGCTGCTTACCTGTGTTTTCTCCAGCCCTTTGCATCTGCAAAGCTGGGGATGGCTCTTATTAAAAAAAAAAAAAAATGTGCCAAGTCACACATTTCTGGTACTTTTAAAACTCTCTGTGTTTGTTTGATGCTTTATGAACCGTTGCAGAGTTATTCTGATTAGGTTAAGTGTCTGTAACTTGTTTTAAGCTTGGCGTGCCTCCAGTCGTGACAAGGACACGTGGGTCAGAAGGATGTGACCTGTATGTCTTCTACTCACAGGGCTGTAATTCTGCATGGCTTTTGTACGGGGGGTGGGGGATTAAGTAAGTCAAAAAAAGACACAAATCATTGCATAACAACTAATAAATCCATATATTTGTGTCACTGTTTCACCCCCAACATTTTCCCCTCAGAGACATCTTGCCAGAGGCATTTTTGGCCTTAATCACCCCCATTTCATAATTAGCTCTGGCATTCCTCCACCCACAGTAGCTCCTTCCTGCGAGCTGAATGCTTTCTGTGGAAACTGGGACATTATTTTATTCCACCTGAACATGAGGAATGAGTTCCCTGTGCAGTTAAAACTTTACAAGCTGCCCAGAGAGGGTTTGGAGTCTCCCACACTGGAGATATCCCAGAACTGTGTTGTGACCGTGTTCACAGGGGTCTCAGGATGAGGGAAGAGACGAGGATCTGACTCCATGGTTCAGAAGGCTGATTTATTATTTTATTATATATATTATATTAAAACTATACTAAAAGAATAGAAGAAAGGATTTCATCAGAAGGCTAGCTAGCCAGCTGACTGTTATTGGCCATTAATTAGGAACAACCACATGAGACCAATCACAGATGCACCTGTTGCATTCCACAGCAGCAGATAACCATTGTTTACATTTTGTTCCTGAGGCCTCTCAGCTTGTCAGGAGGAAAAATCCTAAGGAAAGGATTTTCCATAAAAGATGTCTGTGACACTGTGTAGCACAATTGTAGCTGAGATGAGCCTGCTGGAGCCAGAGGATGAGTTTGGGCCAGGTGGCCCTACTGTGGTGCCTTCCAGCCTGACCCATCCTGTGATTCTGAGATGGTGGCCCTACTGTGGTGCCTTCCAACCTGACTCATCCTGTGATTCTGAGATATCTCTGCTTTTCTTTGCTGTCTTCACATGTTGGAACCCAGGATATTCCTCTGGCTTTCCTGGACTGCCAGGACCCCTGCCAGGGGGCTCAGAGACCCTGGCACAGAGCTCAAGATGCCTGTGGTTTTGATTATGACCCATAGAGAAAATTACCAACCTTATCTAAAGATCTGCAAGCCATGGCAGTTTAAGTAGAATGATAGTGAATTTATCACAAAGTGAAAATTAGATTTTTGGGGTCTTTAGAATGGGGATTCAGGGGGCAAGATGGAGGAATTGGGCGTGTCCAGCCTTTTTCCTTCTTCTTCTTGGCCTCCATCTTCTGCTGTGATGTTGGCACTTTTGGATTGGTTTAGAGTAGAAGCTCACTGTCTAACACAGGTGATAGGTATTGAGAAATAATTGCAAATATTGTACATGTGGTTTTTAGTATAAAAAGATACCACCACCCTGGGGCAGGCAGAGTGCCTGGACTGTCTTGCTGAGTGGACCTCGGCTGGACAGGAGGAAAAATTGTATAAATAAGATACAACAAACAAACTTGAGAACGAAAACTGAAGAGCTCTGACTCCTTCTTCAACTGCAGAGCTGAGAAAAGAGACTCTGTAACACATCTCAGGGTCACTGTGACCAGCTAGAGTCCTGAGATTCACACACCCTCCCAGATTCCACTGGGAATATATGGAAGACAGTCTGGAAATATTTGGGTAAACTCATGAGTTACCATCCTTCAGTCTGGCTTCAGAAGTGCTCCAGCTCAGTGGCCAGGGTCCCTTCCAGCCATGGGAACATCACCTGAGCCAGCAGCAGCACCTTCTCCATGGCCAGCTGGAGATCCCCCGTGGCACAGGGCAGGCGTTCTGATGGCTGCGCCAGTTCAAAGAGGGAACACTGACTTTGCAATGTGGAATAAACTGCAATCCCGTGTTTCACTGCAGTGACATTAAACAACCACAGCAAAAAACAACAGCAAAATAGAAGTGTGTTGTGTTTGGAAAGTTAGAGTAGAAGGGCAAAGGGCTTTATCTACGAATGCAAGGTGTTCAGGAGGGAAAAAGAAGAGCAAAACCCTCAAACTTACGCAGCTTAGGGGGAGAAAAAAGGGCAGTTAAGAAGGGATTTAATTGATAATGGTTTAGATAATGTCAAGTGAAGTTTCTATTCTCAGCCCAAGTGCAGATGATGAGGCAAAAGGACTAAATGCAGAAAATAAACACCCATTCAAAGCTAAACTGAGAAACCTTTTGTCACATAGAGAATCATAAGTGTGTGAGAAGTCCCAGCAGGAGAGGTTCTCAAGGCAAAATAACACTGGGGGCATTCAGGAAATAATTAGCTGACTTCCTGGAGGGAGCAAGTGAGGGAAGCAGGAGAGCGAGAGGAGAGGGAAGACTGGAAAGAGATAAAATTCTAACAGAAAGAAGGGATGAGGAATGTGAGGCCTTTAATTCATTCCATGAAGGGGGGAAAAAGTAAGCAAGTAAAGGAAGCAGCAGCTCTGTTGTGCTGGATTTAATGAGCTCCTCTGGAGTGCAGCCTGGATCAGAGGTGTCAAATGAGGCTCCTGCCCACTAAAACACCCCCAGGTCACAGCAGCACCTCTCCAGGTGGCCACTTAGCACAAATGAGTGACCCACAGGCTGCTCCTGGTCCCTGCAGCCACAGCAGGAGTGTCTGTGGGGCTTTGGTGCTGCCTGAGCCGTCCCCAGCTGGAGCCCCCAGCCCAAAGGGTTCCATGAGTCCTGACCTGTGTTGCCCCTGCCTTGATCCCCATTTCAGCCAGGGGTAGCTGCATTTGCCTGCAATATTATTACTGCTGTTATTGGTGCTGCTGAAAATCAAAGTTTTTTTCTGTAGGAGCTCCTTCCAGCCTCGTGGGAGGAACCATCCATCCCATCTGGCTCAGGCACCAGGTGTTGATCCGGAGTTGCCTTCTAAACACACCTGTCCCTCTCAGCTGCCTACAAAAAAACCATCACACTGCCAGGGCCTGACTTTTGGGTGGTACAAACTGAGAGAGGCAAATGTTCAACCTCAACCAAAGTTTCAGGGCTTTGGTTTTTTTTTGCTTGAATTTCTTTTGAGTACTTTCTTGTCATTACCCTCTTGCAAATAACTTTTGATTATTCTTGCACAGGAAATTTCTGCCACAATTGGTGTAATCTCACTGGTTTCTCTTTTTTTTTTTTTTTTGCTATAAAAGTGATAAATGATGATGCTTTTAAAATTAATTTCCATTCTAGCAGCTCATGACAGCCCCTTTGTCTGTGTTACTCAGGACAAAGCAAAAACATTAAGAAAGGGATTTCATGGGTTTTATCCGCAGTGCTAACACACAAGGAAACCTAAAACAGAAAGGAAAAGCTAAGCACAGCCAAAAGGTGAAAGAACCACAAAAAGATTTTTTTTTTCTGTATCAAATACACTGTTTGATTTCCTCCCTCATGACCGTACCCAAACCAAAGGATGTTTTTTAAAGGAATATGTGGAAGGTTTCTGAGCTCTAGCCATGAAGTTCCTACATCTCCTGCGGGCAGGATAGCAAACATCTTACCCCAGCTGCCTGTCAAGCCTTAATTGGAGCCCTCACCTTTAAGGAGAAGTGTTCACTGGTTGGGGCTATTCCACGAGTGACTTTCAGCAGTAGCTGCTAACGAGGACACCAATTAGCACTAAATGTGCTCGTGCCTTCTGCCAGATAAGGAGAGGTCCACCAGGAACCAAGGGGAACCTGTCTCAGGATCTGGCCTGAACATTCAGCTCAGGCTGCTGGGAGATTCCAGAGGCTGACCACTGTCCCCTGAGCACTGTCACCTGTCCCCTGAGCACTGTCACCTCAGCACTGTTACCTCTTACCATCTCTGCTGGGCCTGGGACACCCAGGTGTGCTCATGTCCCCAGACTGTTTAAACACAGTTTGTGCCACTCTCAGCCCTTGCTTGTGTGCAGTGCTCTTGTTTCTATTCCTTCCTCTCACAGCCTGACAGTGCAAAAGCAAAACCAGAGCCTAGCACCAGTCCCAGCTAGGAAGAGGTCACTGGAGCCTAAATCACACTCTGGCCATCCCTAAGGGGGTGAAGGGGAATAGGGCACAGTTGCTGCAGGGTACAGATGAAATGGGACAGAATGACAGGAGAAAAGTCACAATATTCCCCTGAGACCCCTGACAGAGGGCAAATTAATGGGGAGATACAGAGGCTGGAGATGAACATTTGGGCTTAGTGAAGGAGAGGTGGCAGGAGGGGACAACAGAGAGTGCACAAAGCCTTTAATCTGCCAGGAAGTGGCTGTAGGGGAAAGCAGGTTCCAAACCTTCTCCATGACACTGTAGATCATGTTTGCCTTTGTGCTGCTTTAATTGGAGCTGTGCAGTTGCCCTTGGTCACTGCTAATTGCCTTAATTGGGATGGCGTGAGAGTGCGCAAGGGGGAATTCGAGCCCGTGTTGGTTTCAGAGGAAAATCCATCCTCAGCCTTCCCAGCCATTGTCCCATGACTTGGGCTGAATTATGTGATTGCATCAGCTGCCTGCTGTGCTTTAGAAAAGCTGGGTGGATTTATTGCAAGCTTATAAAGACCCAGCTTTAGCCTGCCCTGCTGGCACTTGATTACTTAAGGGAAGGGGAGAATAGAAAGAGAATGAAGCAGTTGCTTGGTTTTGTCACATTCACCCTGCTGAGGTGGGATATTCACCTGCAGCCCCTCTCCCTACACCCAGCCTGCCTCCTCCAGCTGGGAAGGTCTGTGTGGGCACAAACTGGGTTACACCAGGAGACTCCCTTTCATGTCTGGGTTTTTTCCACTGAAAAAGATGAAATGGGGCAGAACTGGGAGCCTTCAAAGCATCATGGTGTGTTTGAGTGCAGGAGGAGACAGCAGCTTACCAATCCTCTCTGCCTCATGTGAGCTCTTCAATAAATTGAACACCCATCTCAGCGCACCTCTGTACCCAAACTAAGTGGAAAATATTGTAATTGGAAATAATAAAATATTGTATTGGAAGTGGAAAATATTGTAATTGGCCTCGTGGCAGGAGCCCTGACACATGTCCCTTGCCACAGCAAGTGCCTTTCCTGTAACCAAGGGTCCATAGTGGTGTGGATCCCCCCAGAAAGCAGAATCCATCACTCCATCACCTCACTGAGGCTCTCATCTCTAAGCAGTCACATAAAAGCTGTGGAGCCAAAGGGGATCAGGACTTTGCAGTGAGAAGTCCAAGCAAAGGGCAGGACTTGAGAATCACCCCTGCAAATGGCATTCCCAGAGTGGCAGCTGATTGCCTGGCATCACCCAGGGTCCTTTGCTGTCCCTCATTTCACAGGGAGATGAGGTGCAGAGCTCAGGGCCCTGCTCTCAGCAGGTGACAGGGACACAAAGCTGGGCTGCTGTGACACCAGGACTGCACCCTCCTGTGAGGTCTCTGTCTAAGACTCTCCAGCACTGTGAGGGCCTGGGAGCTTGCACAGATTTTGGCAGAAGGAAGATTTGGCATCCCACAAAGATGCATCACTTCGAGTTAATTTATAAGAACTTGGACAGGGAGAGAGTTCATTTAATTGAAAGATGTAATTATCAGGTGTTGGAGGCAAAGGGGCTCATTAATTTCTGAGACATGCTGTTGACTGAGCTGTCCTCATTTTCATTTTTCATGCCATATCAAGGCTGAATCCGTGTGTCAGAGAGGCCAGGAAACACCAGATCACTGTTATCTTCCACAGGGCTTCTCCTTCTCCCAGAAGGAACCCCAGGTGTGCAGTGCTGCCCTGCACTGCCTGACACCAAGGGCTGCCATGGGGATGCTGGCATCATCTCACCACAGCCTGAACCCAAAGGACTCAAAAACCTCTGGTAACAGCATAGTCTGGGCTCAGCTGGAAGGGATGGATTCCCCAGGCCACCTGCAGTGATGGGAAGGAATTAATGAACTCCCTTAACACATCTTCCTCTGACTTTAATGCTCCAAACTCTACTGCGGTGTTGTGAGGTTTTCAGGATGAGGTGAGATGAGAATTTGATTCTAAATTTTTAGAAGGTTGATTTATTATATTATATTATGATATGATATGATTGAGATGATATTAATTATATTATATTATATTATATTGTATTGTATTATATTATATATTAAAACTATACTAAAGAAAGAGAAAGGATACATAAATACCTGGAAAGAATAATAAACACCTGTGACTGACTAGAGTCCTGACACAGCTGGATTGGGATTGGTCATTAAATTGAAACAATTCACATGCTGGGTAAACACTTCTTCAAATCACATTTTAAAACAGCAAAAGAGGGAGAAGCTGAAGCTTCCCAGGAGAAGAAAGTCCGGTGAAGGGATTTTTCATAAAATATCACAGTGACACCCTGGCAGTGTCCAAGGCCAGGTTGGACAGGGCTCGGAGCAGTCTGGGGTGGTGGAAGGTGTCCCTGCCCATGGCAGGGGATTGGAGCAAGATGAGCTTTAAGGTGCCTTCCAACCCAAACCATTCTGTGATTCTGTGGTTCAGCCCTGAAATGAAGAGCTCCATAATGCTTAGTGGCTCCTACAGGAGGGAATGCCACTGGGGACCAGTGAGAGGTGATGGCTTTAGGCTGGTTCTGTCCTTTGGTGAACAAATCCCATTCACAAACCTCTCCATCAGGATTTTTACACCCATCCCACTATCACTCCCTCCTCACCCCTGCCCCTCACAGACACCAAAACTACCCTGCTCATATTGGTATTCCCTCGAGCTTGCCAGCCTGCACTTAGATTTATGGTTTATTTAGAATTGGATTACACCAAGGCTCAAGGCCAGCACTCCCTAATCCGTCACCGTCCCCGCCATGGTCAAACACAAACATTTGTTTTAGCTGCATCAGCATCCCTGGCTCCTGGAGGACGCATTGTTAATTGCTATAGCAACCATGTCTCAAGGTTTGGGCTCTTTTCCTATTGTTTTCATCCTCCTCCCCCTGCTGAAAAACACTGGCATTGTCAAATGATAGGTATTTATAACTTCATATAACAGTGGCATGTCTAAGTTATGCTGTTGAAATGCATCACAGCCAGAGTGGTTCTGTTATTTGTTTTTGTGCTGAGGAGCAGCAAGAGCTTTCAGTTATTGTCCTTGAACATCCATAAAAAGGAAAAAGAAGGGATGGATAACTGTTGCTCATATTTATAGCAATTGGATGCTAAGTGCTGGGGTGCAAGAAAAACTGGTCCCAGCAATGTCACCCAAAATGATCCTGAGGACCACATTCCCTTCAAATATGCTGATGGTGGGAGTCTATTTGAATTGAGAAATGAAGGTTTTGGGCTTGCATGAACGAACTGATTATGCCAGGGATATTTTTGGCCCCAGCTGGCTAAAGTTTGATGAGCTAAGATACGAGCACGCTCGAAAATGTGGAACCAACACAAAAATAATGAGTAAGCCCTTTGAAATTACTGAGCAGAAGCACGAACCAGGAAACAATCCATCTTTAATGCACCATGAGGCACATGCACAGAGTTTGCACTCAGCCTTTCCTTACAGTTTTCCAGTCGAGGCCTTGTGGAGATTCATTCTGACCACACACCCACAACCTGCTGGGACAGCCCAGAGAGCACAGGACAGGAAACCAGCAGGCTGTGGTCTCTCCTCATGGGTTCTGCAGCTTATACAAGCCATTAATTAGAAACAACCACATGAGAGCAATCACAGATGCACCTGTTGCATTCCACAGCAGCAGATAACCATTGTTTACATTTTGTTCCTGAGGCCTCTCAGCTTCTCAGGAGAAAAAATCCTAAGGAAAGGATTTTTCATAAAAGATGTCTGTGACAGACTTCTGTCTGTCTGGAGACAAGGAGGGTAAGGAGAGCTGGGAGGATGGGCAGAGGCCATGGGGCAATGGCAGGGGATAACATGAGGACCTGCCTCAAAGAAAAGGAAAGACATTCCTCCCATTTTGGGATGAAACCCATTTGTTCCTCTCAACACTTGGATGGATCCTGAAGCAGACATGTTTATCTCCTCCAGAGTGCATTTGCCCTTGTACTCACTGAGTATTTTATTTTAATTTTTAATTATTTGCATTTACCCTTTTACTCACTGAGTATTTATGCTCAGCTTTATCCACTCTGTCTTCCCTGGTTTGTTGTGATTTTGGGTAGTTTTGGGCAGACCAGGTCACCACCCTTAGGCTGAAGGGGAAACCTCCCCACAGCTCATGTGAGGCACCTGCTGCTATTTGCCTACAGCTGTGGGGTAGACTGGGGACTGTATGGGAGAGGGCACATGGGTTTGGGATGAAACGAGTTAGGGTATTTTCTTAAACAGCTTTAAAACCCATCAGTGATTTGATTTGATTTGCTTCCTGAGAATGGTTTAGCTCAACAAACAATTGCAAGCTACACAGTGGCAAGGTAAAATGGAAAGCCCATGGGCATTAATTATATATATAGATATTAAAAAAGAAGCTACTGCTTAATTATTGTTTGCAAATCTCGGTATTTAAATTGACTTATTTGCAAATGTCTGTTTAGAAATTGACTTTGTAATTATAAAGTCGGTGCAGGCATATCACAGGCCCTGGAGGGGTCTCTAACGAGGAATGATAATGTACCAGGCAAAGTGAACTATCCTGAGCTGCATTTTAATAACCACGAGGTGCTTGGAAGGGGGAGCAGAGGGTCCACGAGAAATCCCAGCGCCAACAAAGAGAAGAAGCAAGAGGCAGAGCAGAGAGAGCTGGCTCCACAGAGCAGAGGGCCAGCCAGTTTGAGAAGGGGCTTCAGGGAACCACAGCTCTTCCTGCAGCCCCTGCAAGAGGGGTGAGCTGGCAGCAGGCTGGGGTTCAGCTCTGGAATGTGAATGAGGCTGGCTGCTGGCACAGAACAGCAGCTGCAGTACAGCCCTGCTCCCTTCCAGAGGAAAAGACTCTGTCCAGCACAGAGCCATCCATCCCTTCCCACCTGCAGCACAGTTCTTCTCCCTTCCAGAGGAAAAGAAAGGCTCTGTCCAGAGCCAGCCATCCCTTCCCACCTGCAGCACAGTTCTTCTCCCTTCCAGAGGAAAAGAAAGGCTCTGTCCAGAGCCAGCCATCCCTTCTCCACCTGCAGCTCAGCCCTGATCCTTTCCAGAGGAAAGGGCTCTGTCCAGCACAGAGCCATCCTACCCCATCTGCAGCACAGCTCTGCTCCCTTCCAGAGGAAAAGAAAGGTTCTGTCCAGACCCAGCCATCCCTTCTCCACCTGCACTCCCTGCAGCTGATGGTGTGGACTCAGGGTGATTATCCCTCACCCTCCTGATGGGCATATTTGCAGGAGTCACATTGCTCATTCACCAAGATATTTGTAATTAAGGTGATTTCCAAAATTTACACAGATTTTCTGGACTTGAGGCTGTGTTCACCAAATTCTAGCTGAGGGTTGTCTACACAAGGGTGTGGAGGGCATGTATGGCTGTGCTCTGTCATGTGAAGCAGGGGATTTCTAGTGAGACACAAGGTTTTTTGGGTCAAGAGTAGCATATTTTACCAGACCCCAAATTCTTGTCCATCCCAAAGAAATAACTCCTAAGATTTAACTTCAACACCTGTCTAAGAAGTGTGGTTACACCAAGGGTGATACAAGACTGTTCTACCTTCGTCTCTCCATCATCTTTGACAACAGCACTGCTTGGTCTCCAGACCCATTGGTCTGGGCCATTTCTGCTTCATGGACCATTCACTATTAACTTTAAAACCAGCCACTGGCCAGTGATTTCTTGCCATAGTTCATTAACTAAGAGGGAACAAAACTTGGCTGCTGAGCAGCACATTAGCAAGATCAACAGCTGGCAGGGTGCAAAAATAATAACAAAAAAAATTGTCCTAGGCAAAAGCTCCAGGTTTCTGACTCATCTGCTATGCACAGTCATGTTATCCCTTATTCGTGAGCATTCAGATGGCGCCAGTATATTCATGAAAATGTGGCAGCTTAAGACAAGGTCTGAAAGTTAAATAGGATCCAGCATCCTACTGGAGCAGAATAATATTAGTCTTTTGAGTGAAATTATGAGTGAAAGTGTGGTCCTTGAGAAATCAAAGGCAAACACCCACACAGTTGTTTTTTACACCTCTGTGAAGGCAAAGGAGCTCTGTGAATTAAGCCAGACTGCCTCCCTGGCCAGCAGAGCTGTGGCAGTGTCAAAGCACAGCTCTGATGGGCTCAACACCCTCCTGATGTGTCTCTCTAAATGCTGAAGAGCTGCTCAGTGTTTGCTGTCAGTTCCACTGTGCAGCTCGTGCCTGTTAAACACAGCACAAATTCAGCTTGGAGCAGCAGTATCTGCCTTGTTTGGGGGAGACAAGAAATCCCACCCATTAAAACCAGTGACATGGAAGATCCAAAGTCCTTTATGTCTGCTTGAGCTGGCCAGAAAGAAGATCTCTCCCACCTGGGAGCCAGGTAGTCATGTTAGGACAGCTGTAAACATAAAATCTCCATGGAGGGATGTGTTCATAGGCACAAGGCCCTGCACAGTTGGATCAGCCTGTGTGGGGAAAGCAGCCTGGGCAATGACACCAGGATTTTCTGCCTGTCCTGCTCACTACTCCAGTGCATTTGTAATTAAGTCAGTGAGGAAGGAAAAGAAGAAGAGGAGAAGAGTGAAAAACAGAAAGGGAGAGGAAGAGGAGAGGGAGAGGACAGGAGCGGAAGGGAGAAGCAGATTGCATTGGATCAAAAAGAGAAAAGAACCCCTCCAAGCAGCTTGATTGGATTTGAAATCAAAACATAAGCTGTTTGTCTCATTAGTTTGAAAAAATGTGCATTGCATCCCAGTATCAACTTGTCTGCTGTCCTCAGAAGATCTTTGTGCTGGGATGAGGTGCGTGCAGCCACAGTAGCTTTTCCAGGCAGCACCGTGTGAGCCTACACAGACTCACATGTTCCTTCTCAGGCAAGTTCTGCTCACAGATCTGTAGCATCTCATTTCCTTTTATTTTCCCCATAATCCTTTAATTCAAGGGTTGTGTTAGGACAATAATTGTTCAAACAAGAAGCATATTACATCTCATATTCCTGCATTAATTAAAACCGTCCAAAATCTCACAAAGTTTGTCACTGATTCAGAGCAAATGGGACCTGCAGATAATTAATGACTCTCAATAACAGTTCTTAAAAAAACCTGGTTTCTGGCAGCAGGCAGCACATACTGGATAGATTTCTATTTTATAAACCTGTTCAGTTCTTAAAGACACAAGAAATAGTGAAAGCATGCTGTTCTTTTCAATATTAATGAGGCCATTATTTATTTGAAAAGGAGGTTTTTTGTGTCAGATATTTTCATGTCATCTGAGAATTCCACCCTTAAGTCACTTAATAGTTCATTAAGAGACTTTTGTGATGGCTAATTATTTATTACAAATTCAGAATCTGTTTACTAGTTAGATTTAGTTCTGTTAATTAATCAGATTACCTTTTAGATCCCAAACTCATAATGCCTGAGCTGACCCTGTCATGAAACACAACTTTTGTGAAAAGTGGTGCGTGGTGCATTCTCCTTTTTTGGGTGGTTTAATCCTGCTTAAGGAACATGAGTGTTCTGTGCCTCACTGTGGGCATATCACTGAGCCCCATTTCAACTAACAGCTCCTAATAGCAAACACTAATGAAGGGCTTGATTTCACCTCGAGGAGCAATGGAGCTGCAGGCTCACTCTGCCCTGGCACAGATTAGTGACAAGCTGTGACACAGCATGGCCATAGCCTGAGTCAGCCAGGGAGTGAGATAAGGCTCAGCTCAGGCACATCCTGGAGTTCAGGTGCACCTGATAGAGCTGAATGAAAGCTGAGCCAGGGGTCTGATGGTTGTCCTGGTCCCTTGATTAAAGGAAATGTCATGGGTTGACACTGGTGCAATGCCAGTGCCCCCATGAAAATGTATTCTCCCTGGTGTCTACTGTGAGATGGGATCAGAAACCTTTTGGTTTGACCACAGCATCCCAAAAAACTCACTTCCTTTTCAAACCAGGACAGAAGAATATTTTTTTTTCCCTGGGAATTTATTCACAAGTTCAAAGGGGCAGTGGAGGGGCAGCTCCCATCTCTGCTCTGGGACAGGGACAGGAGCCAGGGCACAGCTGGGGCTGGGCCAGGGCAGCTCAGGCTGAGCTCAGGGCAAGGTTCTTCCCCCAGAGGGTGCTGGCACTGCCCAGGCTGCCCAGGGAATGGGCACGGCCCCGAGGCTGCCAGAGCTCCAGGAGCCTTTGGACAGCGCTGCCAGGGATGGACAGGGTGGGGTTGTGGGGGGGCTGGGCAGGGACAGGGGCTGGGCTGGGGGATCCCTGTGCCTGCCTTCGATGAGACCGTGAAATTTCAACCATTCTCCCTCCACACAGGCATTTCCCACATGCTTTTAACCTATTTTAAACTCCTACATGCAAGCTCAGTGCCTTGCCCTGATGTCCCAGCTCCTCCTCTCAGCTCCTCGGAGCCCCAGAGCAGGCACTGAGCCCCAGAACAGGCACTGAGCCACTGTCCCACTCAGCCATGCACAGAGCAAGGGGAGAGGGGCACCCCATGTCCTCCTGGCAGACACCCCCAGTCTGTGTTTGACAGAGCCTTTGGGACCCCAAGTTCTGCTCCTGGCTCTGTGCTCCACCTTGCAGTGGGGTGTGCTGGATGTCTGCAGCCAGCACTGGCAGAAAGGACAGGAGGTTTGGAGGACATCACCCTGTGCCCCCAGAACCCAGAGACTCTCCAGCATTCACCCCCTGCAGTGGCTGACCTTGAGGAGAGCACCTTGGACTCTCTGTGTGGAGCCAGCACCACGTCTAATGAAAATCCATACTGAGAGGGTATGCAAAGATCAGACTTGATTAATTCTTTCCAGAGGTACCTTCACAATGTCAACATTGATCTGCTTCCTAGACGCACAGTTTTCTCTTGGCTGACAACCATATGCCAGTCAGAGCTCTGCTGTACTGTAAATTTAAACAGATATGGAGATAGGATCATTAAAATACCCTGAGAATACACAGCAAGTCATTGTTTTGCTGCTGGTGCTGAGAAAAATCTCACAGTAGCACAAAAGAAATAAATGCTCTGGGCCACTCTTATGGCAAGGAAGTTAATCCAACAATGAAATTGGATGAAATGCCTGAGGTTAGGAACCAGGACGTGGCTGTCTTGTGCTGTCTATGCTAAAAACTTGCTGCTTTATAAAGGACAGATGCATTTTATTTCCAGCCACAGCCAGCCTGGTCTCTACAAGTGGTCCCTCCCTCCCAGAGAGCCTGAGTTTCAGGCTGCCCTGGGATGTTTTTCCATTAGAGATGGTTTAGGGATAAATCATTTCATCCTGCCAGAAGGCAGCAAGCTCCACCACCATCTGTCTTCCTACATATGCAGCAAGACCTTTTGGATTCAGATTGTATTTCCACAAGCCTGGAGTGCTGTAGGTACACTGGCTTTGGATTTGTGCAACTGAAACATTCAGATTGACTTCTGACAGGCTTCACCTGAATCTGGGGAGGGCTTCAGCCCCAGAGCCCATCAGCTGTTAATTTTCTAATTGAATTCAGGTGCAACCAATCTTTGCTAATGGACAGGTTAACCTTCATTATGGAAACAGAAGACTGAACTCTGAGGAGGTCCAGTTGGCATCTCCAGCCGGAGTTTTTTTATTAATTTTATTGATTTATTTTATCAATATTATGTCCAGTATTATTGTCACTATTATTAATAGTGACTACTGTTATTAATAAAATACACAACTCAGAGCTGTGTCATTTTGATGTCCTTTTCAAGGCCAGCTTCACCATTACTTAGATGTCTTCCTCTTTCTTTTTGTTCATCTTTTCTTTTGTTTGGTTTAAATTTAAGTGAAATTTAACTATAAAATGAAAAAGAAAAAAGAAAAAAAAATAGACTTCTTAAGTAAAAAAAAAAAGTTTAGAGGAAGAGAAATAGAATTTTTTTTCCTTGGGCCCAAACTTTGAAATCAAACTTGTAAATAATTACCACATGACAAGGACAATACATGCACCGAAGATCTATCGATGGCTCTGCTGTCCTAAAGGTCACAAGCACACATGAAAGATCTCCTTGCCAGGGTGAAGTGCCCAAGAAAAATACGTTGAGAATTACTCACCTCTCAGAGAAGTTGCAGACAAATGAGAACGGCCTTTCAAAGGGGCAGCACGATTGGAACCAGATGCCTTCCCTAAAACGCCTCTAAAAGGCAAATTAAACCAGCAGCTCAGCAGCATCTTTGCCACCCATCATGCTGGCATTTCTAGAGAGGGAGGCTGAAAACAATCCATAAGGAGCTGTCTGTGCAGAGCACAGCCCTTCCCACGTGCTAATCTATTCCATCCCCTCCTCGTGCCTCACCTGTGCCTCCTGCATCTCCCAGGCAGGCATTAAACAGCACTGGCACGTCCCTGAGCCTTCTGCTCCAGCTGAAAACTGCTCTGCCTGCCACAAACACCCGGCCAAGAAGACATCACAAAAGTACCTAACCTCATCTTGAGAGCGAGAGAGGAAGAGTTATGAGAATAAGTTTAAAGGAAAAGAAAGGGAGAGAAACAGAGAGGTTTTATTGCTCAAGGGAAAAAAAAAAAAGAGATTATAATTGAACTGCAGAAAATTCTCCACATCATGGGTAATGATGCCTGGGTTACCTCTCTTTATCTGTGCAATAGAGATTAGCAGACGGGGTCATAAAGGGAAATTAAAGTCAAATAAATTCTGGGCCAGCACTTGGTAAGTACTGATTTCCTACCATTTAGAAAAAGGAACATCAAATGAAGTGGCACAGCATAAGGCAGTGGAGAGAGCCAGGCTGCCATAAACCTGGAGCTGAGCAGGGCCAGCCCCCTCCCCTCCCCAGGCTGCCCTGGGCAGAGCTGGGGGCAACCCAGAGGATGAGAGGATGCTGTCACACTTAACCCCTGAACCCTTCAGCACCCTGGATCTCAAACAAGGCAGACATCAGGAGCAGCTCTGGAGATAGCAGATATTATCACCCCACTGGCTTTTACTGTCCCTGCCCTGCTGATTCACACTATTCCCTGAAGGATGGAGGAATGTAAAGCATCCATGTGCTGTGACAACTTCCATGAGGAACTGGAGACTTCACCGCAGTCCCTGCCCAGACCCCACACACCCACCCTTCCTCTGGCAGCTTGCTCTGAGGCCCAGAGCAGCTCTGAGCCACTGTCCCCACTCAGCCATGGCTGTGCCTGCCAGGACAGAGTGAGGGGAGCGGGACACTCCAGGTCCTCCTAGCAGACACCTCCAGCCTGTGTTTGACAGAGCCTTTGGGACCCCAAGTTCTGCTCCTGGTTCTGTGCTTTGCCTTTGCACTGGGGTGTGTTGGATGTCTGCAGCCAGCACTGGCAGAAAGGACAAGAGGTTTGGAGGGCATCATCCTAAGATTTCCCAATCCAAGAGCCCTTCTCTAAAATTGCTGGGGAAAAAAAGTAAAAAAAAAAATCTCAGTGAATTAGGTTTCTGAAGGTATCTCAGAAACTGAGTAAATAAAACATCTGGGGGAAAAAACAATCAAGAAAACAAACCAAAGTAGGCATTACTACAAATCACTTTGGATCTGTAAAAAAGCCCTTTCCTGCTCCTTTTAGGAGTGACTGCTGCTTCTTACAAATATTTTTTCTTTGGATTTCTTGAGGAACATTTACTGACCTTCACAAATATATTGCAGCATTGCTGGCCAGTAAAATATTCAGAGAACATTCTGGAGGAAAGGCAATGTCTATATTGAGGTATCTTTATTCTCTTCTTGAAGTGTCAAATTAAATCAGCGTTCACCTTCCTCTTGCCAGGTTGGGCAGTACATGAAGAAGAGGAAGAGGGTTTGGCTGTCAGAAGCTGTCAGCTGGTGAGAGAGCTGGACAGCCCAGCCCAACCTGTCCAGTGCCTGTTACTTCGATGGTGAAGTGGACCTTACATCTCCCCAGCAGTGCTCAGGGCAGTTGAGCACGAAACGGGCTTGGCAGCTGATAGCAAGGGAAGATTTGCAGCCAGCAGCCTCATGCTCATTCTTCAGAGCTGGGACAGTCCTGCTCCTTAGGGAGTTCTGACTTTCTCTGCAGTGAAAAAAGCCTCATGAGCTTTAAGTGGGGCAAGGAAATTGGTCTTGCAAGAGAGGACTGGGACAACTGGAGGAAAAAAACCCAGGGTGTGGGCAGCAAAGATGGACAGAGATCAGAGAGGAAGGAGCCCATCTGCACTCATCACCACTCACCCCTTTCGAAAGAACACGTTCCCAGCCATTCATCCCTTCACTCCCTCCCTCTCCCCCTCTCTCCAGAATCTCTCTTGCCTTGCTTGATGCTGTTTGAAATCAAGCTCTTGGTTTACCCTTCTCAGGCGGAGCTGATCTCTCCCAGCATGACTCCGACGGCAGCGGGAGGCGCAGCAGGACGCTGGCTATGGAAACCTGGCATTAGTATCACTTTCAGATGACAGCAGATCAGAGAGCTGGACCTAGGAGCGAATTAATATAGGGCTAGGATTCACTTGGAGGGTTTGCTGCTGTCATACTGCTCTCAAGATGTGAGAGAGAATTAATGTGAGGGGCTGGGATTCTCTCTGCGTGCTGCAGTGGCTGCCTGGCATCATCAGGGAGCTCTGGGACCCGGGCTGAGACTGAACACAGGGGTGGCTTTGATCCAGGGCCAGCAGGTACCCCAGAGAGCCGCAGGGAGGGTCACTTAGCAGGGTCACCACGTCACTGATGACCTCTTTGATCCCAAATCCACCAGTGCAGCTGACTGAGGGTTGGTTTAACCCCAAACCAACAAGCAGTGGGCAGAGGTTCTCTTGCTCTGGCATTTTCCTGAGGGATTCACTCTCTTCCTATTGCATTTTCAGGGAAAGATCCCAACGAAGGCAGGAATGATGCATCTGACTCCATGTGCTCAGAAGGCTAATTTATTACTTTATTATACTATATTATATTATAGAATACGATACTATACTAAAGATTACAGAAAGGATACTTACTGAATGCTAAAAAGATAATAATGAAAACTCCTGACTCTCTCCAGAGTCCTGACACAGCTTGGCCCTGATTGGCCAAAGAGTGAAAACAACTCCCAGCAGAATGCAATGGAACAATCACCTGTGGGTAAACAATCTCCAAACACATTCCACATGAGCACAACACAGGAGAAGCAAATGAGATAAGAATTGTTTTCCTTTTCTCTGAGGCCTCTCAGCTTCCCAGGAGAAATATCCTGGGTGAAGGGATTTTTCCAGAAAATGGGAATGCCACACCTTCCCTGGGGACTGATGCAGAAGGGAGTCTGGTGGAAAATCACAACAACACCTCAGATCTACAAAGTCAGCCACGGAACAAGGCCCCCTCGGATCCACTGGGAGCACCTTTAAATGCCTTTGGATGAAGGGAGTAGCTGATCACAATGGGCCCCTAAGCCCTGACCCTCTCTACAGGCAAGGACAGAGCAGCTTTCTCCAAGGAGGCAGAATTGCAACTAATTTTTCCACCTCTGGGTACTAGAAATTGGCTTCATGTGTAGGAGCTGCTGATTACATAACAGTAGAGCTTTATCCACAGACCCTCATCCCTGGAAAAAAAAAAAACCAAAAAACCCAGTGTCTGGTTCCCTTAAACAATTTCTCTCACCCTTAGAATCACAGTGGAATCATACCTGGAGATTTCCTGGTTTTGTTTTCTGTGGCCCACAAAGCACCTTCCCTCTCTGGGGAACTTCTTTGCCCAACAGCAAGTTGGACACATTCTCAAGGACTGGTGCATTGGTGTCTTTGTAGCCAATAGAAAAGGATGCAGAAAAGATGGAGAGAAGTATCTGTCATTGCAATAGAAAGTGACCCACATTTTGGGGAGGTTAATGGTTATTTCAAACAATACATCCCTGAGCCAGTGGCTGTGCAGGGCAGGAGGCAAAGGGAGGATTTGCTCCCTCTTTTCAGTGGGAGAAAGAAAGGTTTGGAGCCTGGAGCATAAACACAGCTGAGAATTCTGAAAATAGACAATATCCTTCAAATGCAGCCTAGGGATGGGATCAAATCACTGCATACACCAATTTCTCTGGAAGAGAAAACAACCCAGACCAAAAGAGAGAGGAAGTAGGGCCTTGGAAGCCAAATAAAACAGAACAATGGGAAAGTGAGCACTGGAGGAAACAGCTCCAGATAATTACATTGTGCAAGCACCACGCTGAGAAGCAGCATATGCTGGAGGAGCCCTCGCTGGGGACACAGGATGAGCAGGCAGGAGGGTGGCCAGGCAAAAACCATCCCCTTCAAAGCAGCACACGCCAGGCCAAGCTCAGAGCAGCTCCGGCTCCGGTGAGCTCAGCACAACCATGCCAGGGATGGAAATATCCCTGTGCTTGAGACAAAATCCCTTCCTTCCACTTCCAGCAGCTCCTGGCAGTGAGCAGCAGGAGAGGGGCTAATATTGTAACAGATATTTGGGTCACAAATACGGTGTGGCCAAGGTGAGTGTGTGTCAGGCACAGGTATTGTATTTGCAGGGATTGCCCTGACGAAGGCAGGAATGATGAATCTGACTCCATGCTCTCAGAAAGCTAATTTATTACTTTATTATACTGTATTATATTAAAGAATATATACTATATTATATGAAAGAATACCATACTGTACTATACTAAAGAATAAAGAAAGGATACTTACAGAAGACTAAAAAGATAACAATGAAAACTTGTGACTCTTTCCAGAGTCCTGACACAGCTTGGCCCTGATTGGCCCAAGAGTGAAAACAACTCACAGCAGAATGCAATGGAACAATCACCTGTGGGTAAAAAATCTCCAAACACATTCCACATGAGCACGACACAGGAGAAGCAAATGAGATAACAATTGTTTTCCTTTTTTTCTGAGGCCTCTCAGCTTCCCAGGAGAAATATCCTGGGTGAAGGGATTTTTCCAGAGAATGTGAATGCTGCACCACCCAGCCCGCCTGCAGCAATGGTTTGCACTTCCTGCAGTTGGTTAAAAAGTATCCTCTCTGTATTCTCTAGTAAGCTTAGTACAGTATTTTTTAATGTGATACAGTGTAATAAAGTAATAAATTAGCTTTCTGAGAACATGGAGTCAGATCCATCATTTCTGCCTTTGTCAGGGCATTCTCTGCAAATACAATAGGGTGTCTTCACCCTTTGCTCAATATAAATGTAATGAACCTAAACAGGCACAGATGCACCTTAAAAACCTGTTGTTTACTAACTCAGCTCAAAAGCCCCAACTTATCCACACAGATTTACCTGCTCTGGCTGCCTGTGACAGCTTTCAAGAAGCACTGAAAGCAGCAAGTCCCACTAGAGGGCTTGCAAAGTGCTCTGAGAAATACTCCATTAGCAGCAAAAGCTGTCCCCAGAAATACATTAGTGATCCATGGGGCAGAGCATTAAGTTTGGACATTTTGTCAGCTTTTCTGAGAAAGCAAATGCCTTACCATGCGTGTCTTCCCAGCCTCCATCCCTCCCAGCCTCCCCCCAGCCTGGCTCATCCTCCCTGGCCCCAAAATGAGGAAAATGTCATTTGTGCAGGACACTTCAGTGACTCTGCCATCAATCCCTGGCAGTTTCATTTCAATATCGACCAGCTCTGTGATGATAATTGATGAGAGATGCAAGTGATGGCAGAATGAAGAGAGCAGTGCTGAGCAGATCTTCCAGCCCAGATGGCAGGAAGCCCCTTGCTGTGTCCCATCCCCATCCCATTAGCTGTTTCAGAAGGGAAAAATAAAAAGAAAAATCCCTTTTTATTTCCCTTGAGTTTTTTTTCCCCTACGAAAAGGCCACTGCAATTTTCCAGATTCCAGTTTGCAATCAGCATATTCTAAATGTTTGAGTTGAAAAGCCTTTCCTTGAGAGGGAATAAAGCAAAACAAGGAAGGGCAGAGGGAGCAAGGTGGGATGAACACACCACTGACAACACAAAACCCACACAGCTGAGCTTAAAGCTTGGAGGGATTTTGTCCATTTTTTGTCTACAAATCTCTCCCTCAGACACCCTGCTGCTGAGGGCAATCTGGAAAGCACAAAGTGACAATAGGTCAAGAGTTAAACTCCCCATCTCAAAAAGCAACACGGTACATGATCCAAAGGTTGCACTGAGACATCCAGGAAGAATAAACTTCCCTGAAAACCACCTTGGATTGAGAGAAATAAAACAGAGACTGCAGCAGCACAGCCACTGCTTCCTCAGTCCATTTTAATATCCCAGCCAGCATGGGTGTGTTGGTTTGCATTCATAATGCTGCTCTCCAGCTGCTCAGGATGGTCTTTCAATATCCCCATCCCAAAAAAACACTGCACCCAAATTCTTCTTTGTGGTGTCATCCATCAAACCACGGGGTGTCACTGAAAGAAACATCTTGGGAGGTCTTGGGAGCATTTCCCCCTTGGCTGGGAGAAGCAAGGATGCCCTTTGGAGCAGTGCCCAGGCAGGGTCAGCAGCTCTTCCCCTCAGCCCTGGTGCAGGGCTCAGTCCTGGAGGGTGCTGCTCTCCTCCCCTGGGCTGCTGAGGCCACTGCGAGGTGAATTTAGCAATGAGGGGTCTTAGAACCCAAACTCCAGAGTGAGCTCCCCTTGACACCTTTTTTTGGGCTACCAAAAAACAGAGGCCAGACAAAATTAAGGGAATAAAAATCAGTTCTGTTTATTGAAGAGTTTTCAAGTACAATTCAGGCAGATGAAGCCCCCCAGGGCTACACCCAAAATGGATGTCAGGTTTTTACACTTTTATATGTTTGGTCCATTTGCATATTGGGGGTTAATCTTCCAATTACAGATTCAGGTAATGAAGTCATTGACCCCAAGTTTTCTCCCCCCAAACTCACTTTTTTTTCCATCTCTGGGGCCTGAGGCAGTGAGGTGTCCTTGATTGCCAGGCCTGGAGAGGAA
>NW_005054358.1:4110531-4119946 GCF_000277835.1 Geospiza fortis | reverse complement strand
TATATAAAAATATATAAGAATTGCAGGATCACAAATATATGAAAAATATAAAAGCTAAAAATCCTAAAGCAGCACCCTCAGAGCTAAAACTCACTCCAGGAGTGGGTGAACAAAGAAATAGGGAGGTTTTATGCAGTTACACACACGTGTGCACCTCGAGCTCCTCGGGGCTGCTCTCAGAAATGGCTCTGAAATGTCTCATAAATAGGAGCAGAGTAATTGGAAGGTATATTCTAATAGCTGCAGCTATAATAACACCCCCTCCTCCCCACTTTCCTCTTTAGGGGTGATCTGCCAAAATGAGAAACGAAATTACTGTGTCTGTTCAGCAAATTCTTACTGACAAAATCTTTAAGAGTTGACAAGAGTAATACACTGAAAATTAGTTTACAAGTGTTTCAAGTTTCAAAAAATCAATCAAAATCAAATTAAGTTCTGAAGACACTGTCTGTAGAGTTTAAGGAAAATAGAGATCACTGCAGCAACGTGAGATGAGGGGCACAACTTGTGAGCAGGAGACTTGGATCTGCTCTGCCCCCTCTTCTGGTTTAGGGTAGAGAGCCACAACAGTCACCAGGGTTTGCTGATGCTCTGGGTAATCTGAGGATTAAACAAGAGCAAAGCCAGCCTAAATAATCCACAAGAGACTCCTCAGTGTGGCACTTCCCTCCCTAAATCTATGTGCTAACCAGTGAGCCATAAATTGGGGTTACAGATACAGGGATGGTGTTCTCTCCTGCTTCCTGAGTGTTTCTTGCATTCTTGCATTTCTTACATACATTCTCAATGACAGAGAGAGAGAAAAAAAATAAATTAAAGCTCATAAAAATTGTCATCAATGAGGAAAATCAGTTTATAAAACAGATTTGTTGCAGAAGCTGGCAGAACCAAGCCTGGGCTTACCTAAAGCAGGGCAAGGGCAGAGTTCAAGTCCATTTAGCATTGGAACCTCCTCATGTTTCCTTCTTGGCTGTGTGATCTCAAATGACTGAAGCCTGTGCTGACCCTGGTGTCGGTGAAGAAGCCTGGGACTCAATGTCTTCCTGAGAATTTGTGAAAAAAAATAATGGTGTGAGAGTCTGGGGTGTTCCTGAGTGAGCAGAGCCTTTCTGGGGAAGTAGGAGCGGGGCTTGCTCGGATGTGTTGTCTTTTTTGCCCTTCATCCATATGGTACCCTGACCCCATCCTGGCCCAGCAGATCCAAGAGCTGGTGACCTACAAATCCTCAGCCATCTGCTTTGCAAATTCAGCCTCCACCCAGCTCTCCTGCCTTGCTGTTTCAGCACTCACTCAGAGTCAATGGGCTTGCTTTAGGTTTCCAATTATGTCTTACTTAATTATATCCCTCCTCGGGGTCCTAGAGGCCCTGGAAATTTTCCCCCACTCTGTCTTTTCCCATAACTGTGAGTCAACAGTTCAATTATAGTCTCTTTATACAGGTATGAGAATTTGTTTCTTGGGCAAAGTCCCTTGATAAGATGATATGCTACATAAATGTCTCTAGCAAAACACATTTCACAGTGAATTTATCTCTGCACAGCTTCCCCGCCTTATAGCACCTTATCATTCCAAGACGTCTCAAGGCACTTTCCAAAAGGTGTGCAATAATAATCCTTCACAGTTAGACACAGCCTTTCATGGGAATAGCTCAGGGCTGTGTGCAGGGAAGCACTCAGCTCCATCAAACAACTGGGAGCACCGAGGCCAGGGATGTGGGAGAGAGCTGCCCCAAGGAATGAGGGACATGTAGGGTCTGTGCTGGGCTCCAGGACACCAGGAAGCCTCTGCCCCTGAAGTTCTCACAAGTTCCACCAGTGTTGGTGTCAGGATCTCTAGCTGGTCAGAGTGACCCTGAGAAGAGTTGGGAAGTCTCTTTTCCCAGCCCAGCACTTGAAGGAGTCAGGGCTCTTCATTTCTTATTCTCAAGGTTATTTATTGTTCCTTATCTATAAAATTCTTTCTCCTGCCCTGCTGAGGTCCATCCAGCAGGACAGTTCCAGGCACTCTGCCTGCCCCCAGGGCAGTGTTATGTCTTTATACTAAAAACTGCATGTACAATATTTACAATAATTCCCAATACCTATCACCTGTGTTAGACAGTGAGCTTCTACTCTAAACCAATCCAAAAGTGCCAACATCACAGCAGAAGATGGAGGCCAAGAAGAAGAAGGAGAAAAGCTGGACATGCCCAGTTCCCTCCATTTTGCCCCCTGAATCCCCATTCTAAAAACCCCAAAATCTACTTTTCCACCCCATGATAAATTCACTGTCATTCTACTTAATTTGTCATGGCTTGCGGATCTTCATCTAAGGTTGGTAATTTGCTCCACGGGTCATAATCAAACCCACAGAGGCATTTTGGGCTCTGTGCCAGGGTCTCTGAGACCCCTGACGGGGGTCTTGGCTGCTCAGGACAGACAGGGATGTCCTGGGTCCTGACATGTTGGGATCTGCCATGCTGTAGAGAGGAAATGCATCCTTCTCCTGTGTCCATGAGGTGGACAGCTCCCTGTCCACCTCACTTATCCTACACCCAACACGTGTGTTAGGCAAGGAATAAAACCTCCCAAGCTGAAAGTGGCAGAAGGTTTGTAATGTGCTTTGTGTCCCTTAATGAAATGAAGATAGTTGTGCTCTGCCCTGGAGCAGAGCTGAGCAAAGACTCTGTTTTCTCTGGGGGCAGACCTCAGAGCACTGCTGAGATTTCCTGAGAGAGGAATCCAGCTGCAGCTCCTGGCATTGGGCATTCCCTTGCCCACCATGCATCCCTCCACCTTGCGTTGAGCTGTCTCCCATCATCCCAGTGTCCTTGTCCCAGCCCTGCCTGTCACCTTCCTCCTCATTCCATCACGTTCAGCAACTCTCCTGTCCCTCCTCCCTCCCAGCCCAGCTTATATCATCAAAAAAATCACTTTGGCACCTCCACTGTCAGCAAGCGGCTGTTTATCTGCTATATCACTGAAAAGATCTCCAAAGCCAGGCTTGGAAAACAGCCCTTTTTTTTTATTTGATGCAGGATCATCTGAAAGGAGGATGAGAAGCAGTGAGAACGTTTTCCTTGTACAGATCAATAGGAGTTTAACCTTCCCCCACAGAAGGGCTGCCTGCCCACCTCCTTAGCTCAGTATTTCTCCCTCCTCCCTGCTTTGCACCCCCTTCCTGCACCCCAGTGTGTAAGAGCCCAAATGAGGGATGCAGGAGTCCAGGGGCTCTCCAAAATGCAGTTTATTGTATCCAAAATGCAGTTTATTGTATCCAAAATGCAGTTTATTCCATCCAAGAGGTCACAGCAGTCCAGGGTCGTGGGTGACAGAGCTGTGCCCACAGCTGTCAGCTCCAGCTGCAGGCAGGCCTGGAGACCCTTTGGTTTTGGTTACAATGCATTTATTTGCCAGGAATGACCAGGACTGTGTTTTCAGCCTCCTCTGGAAGCAGTTTTCTCCAGTGAGGCTGCCAGCACAGTGTACAGCTTGATGGGAGAATCCAGGTTTTCAGGATCTTCCCAGGTTTTCAAAATCTTCTTCAGAGCCCCTAATATTAAGTTGTCAACAAGAAGTCTGGTAAGTGAGGAGGATTCTACATTTGTGGGAGGGAATTGTGGATTTGGGAATTATCAGGCTGCTCAAACACGAGATAAATCATTGGAGGAGGTGGATATTTCTCTATTAGAGACAAACCACAGTCCCCAGCAGTGGTGGGGATTTCTGGGGGGGGAAATGCAGTGTCAGGGCTCACAGCCTGATCCTGCACCATGCACAATGTGCTGGACCCCCTCAGCTCCCACAAAATCCAAGGCAGGGATGGATCTCTGCATCCCACTGAAGTTTTTCAATCCCATCACCAACAGTTTAAGCTCACTGCTGAATCCTTCAATGGGGATTTAAAGGAAATCCGTTGCAGAACAAAAATTGAGCTGAATTCAGTGATAGCTGCCAAGGAAGAGGAGCCTGTAGTCAGGGGAATTAAGAAGTTGTCTCCCCTTGGGGCCATTCCCATTGCTGGGCTGAGGGCCCAGGGTTTATTACCCTTTTTTGTGGGGTGCAGCTGAATTCCTGCATCCCATCGAGATGGCAGGGTTTGAAAGAGAGAGAAAAACAACCTGAACATGCCCCTTTCCCTCCCAAGAATAATGAACTGCGGCAAATGAGTGGCCAGAGCTGGGACATCCCATCCAGGGAGGCTCTGAGAGCTCATTTCTCACAGATCCTGTAACACAGAGTGAACAGAATTCCTGGGTTACCACACAGCACTGGAAGCTCAGCAAAGCTCTGGAGCAGGGAGGGAGCAGGGAGGATGATGATGATGCTGCAGTTTTGCTCTTCCTTTCTTTCCCACTCACCCATTTTTATTCAGAAGAGTTCACGTGGGGATCCTTGTCCTCAGGCAGGTGGGTGCTTGGGATGAGTGTTCTTGGAGGCTGAAAACATCCAGGTTTTTATTTCTGTGTAGTTGATATCTACATATGTATAGAAAAGCAAACTCCTTACCAGTACTCCTCAACTTACAGCAGAAAAAAACCTCAACCTCCAGTATGAGACACAGTTCCAGCAGCGGATTTTGGAACATAAAATCCCAGACTGTGTGAAGTGGTAAGAAAGTGAAATAAGGTAATCCCTTGGGAGCAGCCAAGTGTCCCTGTCCTTTCCTGACCTGGGGAGGCAGGGTTTGCAAAGCAATGACAGGCTGAGCCTTCTCCAAGCCTCTGGATGTAATGGTGGGGTTTGAACCCAGTGAGAGCACCTTGTGCTCTGCAGAGGAAAGCAAAGTTCAGCTCATTCCTACAGAGATCCCCTTGGTGCAGGATGGGATGGAGGGGGGATACAACACCACAGAGAGCCTGGGGAACACCTGGACCCACACACAGCTGGAGCCAGGGGCCAATTTTCAAATTCCTTCCCAGTTCCCATGTTCACAGACACTTCTCTCTAGCTGGGAAAGACAGAGACCATGGGCTCGTGCAGCATTTGACAGGAGACCGAGGTTATTGATTCACAGCTCTACCTCCCTGAACTTTTCTGGAGGAAAACAGGGCTGCTTTGCATAAGGCAGGCATATGCTGCAGCTTTGGCACGAGCGGAGCCGCTTGGCATTTCCTTGCCAGACTTTTCCCACCCTCCTCTGATGCCATCTGCCTCCGTGAAACACTGAAACTCCCATCTGTCAATTTTGCTGTAAACACACAATTATCCAGGCTGCTGGGGGGGAAAAGTGGCACAGCCAAAATCTTGGCCAGTCACAGAGAGGGACAAGCTGGGAGGAGTGTCCCTCTCAGCGTCCCACCAGGTTGTTTGGTGCAGGGAGCCATGCCTTTCATTCTCCTCCTTCCTTCGGGTTGCACCACGAGCTGTGGGTGCCACCAATCCCTCTGCCATGCCCTGAGCCTCTCAGAGCACTGGGACAAACTCAGGGGCTGGTGGGGAGCTCCATCTATGCCCAGCACCCAGGTCATGGCACCCAGGCCATGTTGTTGCCATTTTCTTCCCTTTCTGCTGTGTCACAGCAGCGAGGACAAACCTGCACATGGCCACCTCTGTCCAGATCCCTGCAAAATCTCAGAGCAGCATCCACCCAAGAGCAAGGTCAGCACCAGGGAACAGCCTTCCCTTGGCAGCTCATGTCAGCAGCATCTCTGGGTCCAGCTCTGCCTGTCTCCCACCTCTGGGTTTCATTGCAGCAATGCCCAGATCGCAAGCTCAGATGCCAGAACTGCAAGGAGATTTATTTTTTTTTTTCCTGTGTTCTCCCTGGAAATCTCCCTCTTTCTGGCTGGGGGCAGCTTTCTCTGACCACAGCAGACAGCGAACTGCTGACAGCAGCCTGTGGTGCGAGCTGAGCCCTGTCAGCCCAGCTATCAGCAGTCAAAAGAGCTCCTCATCAGTGCTCTGAGATGCTCTCAACCCTTGCAGGGGCAGCAAAGCCAGAATTTCCCAAGCCCAGTCGATCTGCAGGATGAGTGAGGTGAAGAGAGGAGGCTGCAGACAGCCAGGGGCTGGAGGATGTTTTGGGGGGTGGGAGGTGATCAGGGTTTGTTTTATTAAATCTGGGCCCCTGTGTGGTGTCTCCAGCTCCACCACCTGCTGGATTGAGCTGGGCAGAGGGAGGGGCTGTGGGGTGGTGGAGGAGCTGGCAGATGGCAGCGTGCTCCCAGAGATAACACAGGCTGGTTCAGAGGTCACTAATTGGGTTTCTGCTTGCCTTTCCTATTCCATGTGGATCCAAATGAGAACATGTGGTTCAACACACACAGAGCATCCTCCTTCCCCCAGGCCCTGTGCCCCTGCCCTCACCCACACACCCTGGATCCCTGAGGTGTCCTCCATCCATCCATCCACCAGAGCCAAGGGGAGAGCAGGGAAACTGCAGGGAGGGGAGAAGAGAGGCCATTAAGCACCTCCTCATCCAGGGCAGAGCCTCAGGGCAGCAAACAGCCCTTCTGTACACACAGGGTGCCTGGGAATGGGGTAAGGGAGGTGGCAGCAAGGCCACCTCAAAGATCGAAGTGTGTGCAGCAGGACAAATTGGAGCCCCACACAGAGTGCCCCAAATCTCCCTGTTGGGAAGGATGAAAGTTTGACAAGAAAGTCTCACAGATATGTGTGCTTGGCAAAAAGATTTTTAAATGTAGAGTCTGATGAAGGAATAGAAATAAAAGCACGTTTTGATATAAAAGAAAAAAATTGCTGAGCCAGTCTTACTGGCCAACCAAGGAGGCAAAGGCTGTGTTAGTTAGAAGGGGTTTTATGGCTTAGAGCAAAAGATAAACCCACCCCAAACAAGAAGATATTTTTACCAAGCAGAAAGAGAGCACAGGCAAACAAGTCAGCAAAGTTGCAAGTAGAAAAAAGGTCTCAGAATTTTCCACTGCAAGAAAACTGAAAAACAACTTCTAGCTTGAACTGGAATGTACTAACCTAGTGATTGGAGAACAGTAACATGAACATGATAATTACAGTAGTTATGATAGGCTATAGATAATAGTTAAGGTATAGGTTGGTTCTGCTGTATGAAGATGCTCAGCAAAGAAAAGTCTAGAATGCATTGTAACCAAAACCAAAGGGTCTCCAGGCTGCCTGCAGCTGGAGCTGACAGCTGTGGGCACAGCTCTGTCACCCACCACCCTGGACTGCTGTAACCTCTTGGATACAATAACCTGCATTTTGGAGAGCCCCTGGCATCCCACATCTCTCATTCAGGCTCTTGTATCTCCCTTTGGTGGCTGCCCCACTGCTGTGGCTGGAAAGTGCTTCAAAGGGCAGCATTCAGGGCTGAAGGCAGAGCTGCAGAGTGGAATCCAGCCGTGGCACATCTGGGCAAAGCACACAGAACCACAGAGTGCTCCCATGGCTTGGGTCGGGACCTTCAAGATCATCCAGCCCAACTCCCCACCAAGGGTAGGGACATCTTACATTAGACCATTGTTTAAATGTCACTCAAATGGACCCTGTCCTTTCCAAGTCCATCCCCAACCTTCACCTCTCTTTCCTTGAGGAAAAAAACCCCTCAAAATCTTTAAAATGTGTCTCAAGACTTGCTTGAACCTTTGGCTGCAGAGGAAAGCTCACACCCAAATAGGACAATTGTTACCCCAGCAGAGGTTTGGGGAGCGCTTCACCTTTGGGGAGTCATTTTTTGGCAGCCCCTCACTCCTTGGGGTGTCTCATGCATATTTTGGGTTGCGATGCATCTCCCAGGCACAGGCAGGGAGAGATATTCAGGAATAGAAAGCAGGAAATGTGCACAAAGCCTTGGAACGGGGAGGAGGATGGAAGTTAACCGAGAAACACACAACGCTCTTTGAAAAGGAAAAGTAAGAAAAAAAACCTCCAAAACCCAACTCTTTTTCAAAGCATTTTGCAAATATTGCTTTTCCTCCCCTCCCTCATTTTCTGACAAGCTGCAATCAGCATTCAATATTGTCACTCAGTGCCCAATTTCAGAGGGGATAGGTATCCACGGAGCTCTTTAAATGAAATAAATAAATACATCTGGCCACGTATGGCAGGGGCTTAGCTGGGAGCTCAGCTCTTCTGAAAATCTGGTCAATCACGGTGACATTGATTCAGGACAATTACTCCTGATTTACACGGGTGTAAATGAATAGAATGGCATTAAACTGCTGACTGGGGAGTCCACACTCAGGCAGAGCTCATCAGAAAGCTGAGTTCCCATTCTGTAAAAGATTGAGATCAGCTTCCCCATCCAAATCAGGACAAAAATGGTCTATTTTTTCTTAAAATGGAACAGAAAGAGTGGGGGAAAAAACTCGCTTGGGTTCAATAAAAACTTTGGGATTGAATGCCTGGCATTTGTCATTATGACTCTTTAAAAAGTTATTCATATCTAACAAAAGTAGGGAAGGCAACTTTTCCTGGCATCATAATGCAATTCTTGGCTTTGAATCTTCCTTTTGCCCAACTGAGAATTAATTGGGACTAGGAAGGACAGAAATCCGGGGGTTTTCACCAAACAATCAGACCTGTCCTCCACCTCTTCTCCCCTCCTGCATTTTCCACTGTCACACTGTCAGCGAGGTTTCCAAGCTCATTCCCACAACCAGCCAGGTGCAATCCCTGCATCCCCACCCCGGCACGAGCAGGCAGCTTTGGAAATGCACTGTGGGCTGTGTGAGGAGAAGGTGAAATGTCAGGAACTTTAAAAAGTCAAGTTTTTAGGGATAAGGAGTGCAGTCTCGTCCCGCGGCCACTGGAGCTGACGGGGGCCGGCTAGCTGCTCCCAGAGTGACAGGGGGAGACCACGAATCCCGCCACTCCCAGGTCCTCGGCGAGAACCCCGAGTAGTGGCTCCGTCTGCGGTGTGGTGACACAGGCGAGAGCAGGACTGCGAAGTTCTGAGGCGAAGGAAGGAAGGAGTGAACACGCAAATGGGCCCCAAGATCCTTCATTAACCCAGGCGGCACCAGTAATGGCGTCAGGGAAAACCCGTTGGGGAGGTGCTTATAAAGGGGAAGGGCGTGCCCCTTTAGGAGGAACCAATGAGCGAAGCCCAGGGGAGGAGCGAGGGACAAAACTGAACCAATAGGAATGGCCCAGGGGAGGGAAAAGGCTGAGGGGACAAATCATATCTTAAGTAAGGGAAGATTGACATAGAAATTTCTCGAAATGAAAGGGGGTTGGTTACAATGATGGACAGGCAACTGGCGGGAGGAGCAAAACATTGTGAGGGAGAACATGGCGGGAACCGAGGGTCAAACCAAAATCTTAACTTATAAAAAATAGCCAACTTTACAATAAAACCCATACAGGACACACAATGCTACAAAGGAGTCTTCTTAATGCAGAGAAGAGGGGCAGAGGGGACAGCCATGGGGAGGAGGGAAGGATCCCTGTCACAGTGGCACCCTGGCATGTTTTTAACCAGGATTAACTTGTGGGGAAGGAGAGGAGGGGAAGAGCCT
>NW_005054358.1:4108952-4110521 GCF_000277835.1 Geospiza fortis | reverse complement strand
CCCCCACCCCCTTCCACACACACAAGTTTTTAAAGTACTTTGTGCCTGGATATGTGCTCTGGACATAAATCACTGTAGCTCAGGATAAATGGGAGCCCGTAAGTGCCACGAACACTAATGACAACATTCATCAAAGCCTGAGCTGCTCCATATTGCACCAGTCTCTGGGATGCCTACGGACATATGGACCCAGCTCGCTCCAGCAGCCCCTCTCCCCTGCACCCTGCACTGCCTGGCAGCCGGCACAGAGCCCCAGCCTCCCCTCAGCCAGCTCACAGCAAAGCAGGAGGCACAACCAGCCCGTGGTGTGATGTCTCTTCAAAAATAAAAAAATACAGGGGTAGCTCCCCTTGGAGCCCCATCTCACAGCATTTTTCCTGGTGGTCCTGAGCCAGCAGCACTCCAGATTCCCAAAAAGCAGGTTTTGATCATGCAACAAACAAACAAACAAAAACAGAAAACAAGAAACAAAAACAAACAAACAAAACCCCAAAACAAAAACAAAACCAAAACAAAACAAAAAAAAAAAAAAAAAAAAAAAAGGAAAAAAACCACCAAAACCCTCCATCCAAAGCAGCACAGGGAATATTCCCTGAAGCAATCAGGATATGGAGACTCCATGAATGACCTCTGCAAAGTGCACTGCATCAGCTTAATTGACAAGGAAAGCTGGGCAAAGCCCTGAGGAGGGGGTTTGAGCAATCCAGAGCTGCTCCACAGCAACACCAGGCTGGTACTGGATTGCCTGATGGGAATTGAATCCCAAATTTATCTTCTCACTGCTTAAGTGCCTCCCATGGGACAGGGCAATCCAGCAAAATAGATTTTATAAGTCTGTAGCAGCACTGGGGCTCTGAGGGAGCATGAGGAGCCCTGTAAATCCAACCAGGACAAGCACAGAGGTAGTGAGCTGAGAAAAGAAAGGGCAAAGGCATGGGAGAGGGGAAATTCTGGCATGAGGAGAGGGCCTTGAATGGAGAGAAGGAAGTGCTTGCATGGGGAGAGGTCGTTCAACGGGGGACAGGCAGATTCCTGCATGTGGAGGAGGAAATTCTTGCATGAAGAGAGGTCCTTGAATGGGGAGAGGGAGATCATTGCATGAGGAGAGGGAAATTCTTGCATGGGGAGAGCTCCTTGAATGGAGGGAAGGAAATTCTTGCATGAAGAGAGGTCCTTCAATGGAGAGAGGGAAATTCTTGCATGGGGAGAGGTCCTTGAATGGGGAGAGAGAGATCCTTGCATGGGGAGAAGGAAATTCTTGCAGGTGAAGTACATTTGATGGCCCTTGTGTAACAAGTCTGAAGGAAAAGGAAAGGTGAAGTTCCTGGGTCCGACATTTCGCAGCACAGCCTCAATCATCAAATAGGTCAGCCTGTAATTAATTCTATTTATTGAGAGATGGATTAAACTGAAATTTCTCTGCTGATGTGTGTCAGGTTCAAGAGTAAATGTTCTCAAAGGGGAATTGCTGCTCAAAACTCAAAAGGAGCAGAAACTTTTCAGGATAAGGGAAGCCAGGTGATATCCATTGCATGATTCACAGCAGGAACCTAAACTGGGTCTCTTTCA
>NW_005054358.1:4098998-4108878 GCF_000277835.1 Geospiza fortis | reverse complement strand
TTTCAGTCCTGGATAAGGAAAAAAAAATAAAAGAGCAGTGTAGCCTTCTCATTTCCTGGCTTTGAGCTTTCAGGACAAGGTGAGCGAGTGATTTCCTCCATTCCTTAATTTAGTTAAGCATGTTGCACAAGCTGGGTTCAATTTAAACACTGAAGGAAAGGCTCCATCCATCCACAAATGACATGATTTCTACTAGAAAAGAGGGAGAAAAGTACAACTCGAGTTGTACCCTAAGGTAGGAGGTTTTATAAGTCTGCAGCAGCACTGGGGCTCTGAGGGAGCATGGGGAGTCCTGTAGATCCAATTAGGACAACCACAGAAAGAGTGATTTGAGAAAAGAAAGGGCAAAAAGGGGGTGTCTGCAAAGGCAATAGGGAATTTTTGTGCTTGCTCACTTGTTTTCTTAAAACCTCTCAGAAAGCTGATTTTGTGTCTGAGCTAAAGCAATTCTCTCTGGAGATGTTTGTCATAGTCCTCTCACTGCTTTTCCATGGGCATGGAGGGGGGAGTATCAGCACAGACTGAGGGGGAATGGGGTTGTAGCCCAAAAATTGGCATTAGTTTTGGACAGTGCTCTGAATCCCTCAGAATATTCATGAACAGGAACGTTCACTCAAATAGAAATAAAAAAGTTTATTGAAATATGAAACTGCAAATAGAAATGGCTGTTGGGGGCCCTTTGCAGCAATTATGGAGGAGACATTCATTTTCTAGCTTTTATATGCAACTCAAATGGTGCTTTAATGTAATTTTATAATTTATTTACTCAGGGAAATCCCAGCTTAGTTGTAGCATCTGTTTTCCTTTTCCTCCTCCCTCCAAACCCCAGTGCAGGCCATTATGATTCCATACCCAGTTATAAGCTGGAAGAAAGGAAGATGATGCTCCTGAGGCCATGGTGGAAGCTAAAATCACCAATGAACTTGCAAGACCCCCTTTGCCAAGGTTATTTTAATGTCATCTCTTCATGTATTTTGTCTTTAGAGTTGTCAGACCTAGGAAGGGATTGGGCAGGGGTTTGTGAGGGGCACCAGAGGCACAGGCTGTGTTTAAGGAAGGCAGGATGGAGTGGGGGGTCAGGGTCTTTGGAGATGCAGAAAAAAGGGAAAAAAAGGTGTCCTGGTGGGGTAAAATTAGGAATTAAAAGCCACCTTTTCCAGATGTTGGGCAGAGATCACATCTGTCCAGGGGGATTGCAGCTCACACAGACAGGGAGCAGCAACAGATAAAAAAGGATATTCCAAAGGCTGGTCCGTGAGGGTTCACTGTGGTGTTTGTGAGGGTCCCCAGGATGGGGTGAGAGATGAGAATCTGACTCCGTGTTCTCAGAAGGCTAATGTATTATATTATATTATAGTATATTATATTATATTAATTATGCTATACTGAAAGTATACTAAAGAAAGAGAAAGGATACATCAGAAGGCTTAACAAGAATGAATAATAAAAACTTGTGACTTCTCAGAGCCTCAACACAACTGGCTGTGATTGGTCATTAAATTAAAACAATTCACATCTTTGGATAAACAATCTCCAGACCACATTCCAGAGCAGCAAAACATGGAGAAGCTGAGGCTTCTCATCTTGCCAGGAGGAGAAATCCTGGCGAAGGGATTTTTCAGAAAATATCACAGTGACAGATTTACATCACTGGCAGACCCTGAAAAACAGCCCAGAAATCCCAGGGCAGCAGGAGCTGCAGTTCCAGTGGATATTTCATGGGGAGGGGCTGTAACTCCCAGTATTGCCCTGGGACCAGCCACCAACACCTTGAGAGCACAGTCAGTGGGGAGTGCTGGGGGAAGCAGCTTCCTGCTGCTTTTCCAAGCCAGAGATCTGGGGTTAGAAATAACTTTTTGCAAAACATTTTGCAATAAAATGTGAAAAAAATGAAAAAACTTTTTGCAATATATTTCCTCTTTCATCAGACCTGGTGCTCAGGGAGGAGTTAGAGAAGTCAGAGATGCAACATGAGGGTTCTCCAAGTTTGAGCCCAGCTGCACCACACAGATAGTTTTTAAAATATAAATATCTATAGGTGCCTACCATCTTATTAGACTGAGCCAAGTCAAGCTGAGTTCTCAAGACAGTTAATTTCATAATTCCCTCATTTCATGGGTGAATTTCATGCCTAGAAATGCAAAGAATTAGTGGTATGAGTGTGCTTTGTGGGTATAAGACCAAATGAAATCTGGATGGAAGACATTTTCTTCCATGAAAAATGTCAAGTTATTTTTAGAATTCTAGGGAGAAAAGAAACTTCATCCTGGAAGGTCAAAAATTTTATTAAAAAGTCAGGAAAATAAATTCTTAGAGAATGAAAGTTTTCCTATTTCTACTTCAGGAGAAGTTTAATAACTTTTTCGCCACTTTCTGCTATTGCCCCTCCGAGTCACATGTTCAGGGGAGTCTGTGTGCTCCCAGAAAGAGAATTTCTCCAAAGAGTCTGGGTTTGCTATTTGCTCAGTGAGTCAGTCCCACAGACATATCCAAGGTGGCTTTGAAGTTTAAGAAAAGCAAACATTGCAAAGATTGAGGTACAGATAGTTGCAAGCTCTTTCCCTCAGTGCAGGAATCCTGCTCCTTGTCACTCCCCTCCACCTCCAGCCTTTCCAAAATGAGGCACATGTGGTGTGAACTGGCTGCCAAGATTAAAATAAAATAAAAATAAAAATAAAATAAAAATAAAATAAAATAAAATAAAATCCAGCAACCTACACTCAGTGCAAATCCCAAACAAGCAGCTTTTCAAACCCAAGAACATTTCTGGGGCCATTAATCACACACAGCTCGCTGCTACAGCAGGTGACCACAGGTTGATAAAACGGAGCTGGAAATCAAAGCCAAAAGTGAAGTGTGATGGGAAGCAAACTCTCTTCCTCATCCTTGGATGGCAGGAGCTGAGCAGTTCTGTTGGTTCAGGTTTTTTGGAGGTTTTATTCCTCAAGGCTGGGTCCTTCTGGCCACCAGAGCATTTCTGTGCCCTGCTGCCAAGCTGGACAGAGCTGTCACTGCTCCTGAGCACCCTGAACCCCTGGCTCTGACCCCAAAGCTCTCTGCATCCTAAGGAGGTGTCTGCCCAGCACTGAGGCTTCCTCTCCTGCCACTTAGGTGTTTCAATCTGGTTTATTTTACCATGATCATACCTTTCCCTCCAGAAGTTCTCCTTCCAGTGCTCCCAGTCCTCAAGCCACACAGGCTGGGTGGGATGTTGTCTTCTCCTCTTTTACCTGGGCTTGGAGTGACAGTACACAGGGAATGGCTTCAAAAGGACAGAAAGCAGGGTTATATGGGATATTGGGAATTAGGAATTGTTCCCTGTGAGGATGATGAGGCCATGGCATAGCTGTGGCTGCCCCTGGATCCCTGGCAGTGCCCAAGGCCAGGCTGGACACTGGGACAGTGGGAGGTGTCCCTGCCATGGCAGGGGAGGGGCACAGAGTAATCTGTAAGGTCCTTTCCAACCCAAACCATTCTGTGGTTCTGTGGCTCTCCCTGCCTCTCCCCCCAGCCACAGTCCTGCCCCTCCTCCCAGCAACCACAATGTTTGCACATTTACTCCATTCCAAGCAGCTCTTCATCCGATTTCCCATTCATACAGGAAGGGTTCACCAGGGGAAGGTTCAGAGATTTTCCTTGGGGAGCATGACCTGAGTGGAGCCATCCCCGTCTGGCTGGGCAGTGTGGGGAGCAAACAGGGGAGAGGTGACAGACAGGGACAGGGGAGGTGACACCATGTGTGTGTGTGAGTGTGTGTGTGTGTCAGATCACATTTGTTTCACTGAGAGCTGAGGGAGAGAGCGATTGGGAGGAGGGGAAAAAATACATCAGTGGGGAAAAAAAAAAACCAGAAACATCCAAGTAATAAAAAAATAAGTGCAAGTGGCTGAGAGAGCACATGAGGCCCTTGTGAGCAGCATGGCCTCTAATCTGGTTACTGCCCTCAGCTGGGGAGGCTGAGGTACCCCTGAGGACAGGCAGGCATTTGGATGCTGCTCATTAGGGAAAACACAACCTGGGAGAAGCTGCATTAACAAACAAATCCATTGATGGCTGCCTGGCACCAGGGTGAATCTGGCTGTTTGTCACAGCACTTTCCTGGTGATGGATGGACAGGGGGAGCTCTGGCAAAGATCCCTCTCCTCCCTCCCTCAGGGAACAAGGGAGGGGGAAGGTTGTGGGATTTCTGTGGATGTCCCAGAGAATGGGGCTGAACAAACCCATCTAAAAGTGAAAAATGAGAGTGTTTTTCACAGTGCACCACTGTTAAACCCAGCACCCAGCCAGCCCAAGCCCAGTGCCACACACCCAACAGAGAAGTATCATTGTCACTGAAAGAAAACATCTCTGATTTACAGCAAATGTCAAAAAAACCCCTGATTTTAGCCTAGCAGGGGAATAAAAATAAAAATAAAATCTCTAGTGTCTGCGCAAGGATGATGCTGGCAGGAGCATCCCAGGAGGAAAGCAGGATGGATTCCTGGCAAACCTTGGCAGGATCCCTTGGACCCTCCTTCCGTCATTTTTCAGGCTCAGAAGGGCTGAGAGGGGTTTGGGACTTTGGGACCTCACTGGGGTAAGAGCATCGTTCCAGGGGGATCAGTGGTCAGGAGGGAGACCAGCAGTGATTTGTAAATCCTTGGTTTTTTCTGCTGAGGTGAGCTGCTGTCTCCAGAAAAGTAAGACTTCAGAAGATCTCACATCTTTACACTGCAAATAGGAAAAAAAAATACAAAATAAAAACCAACAAAATCTGCGAAACTTGGACTTTCTCCACACCCCCTGCAGCAAAGGAAACCTCTGGCTCTGAAAGCTTCCTCCAAGGCACCTTTTGCAGAACAAGGATGTCAATCACAGGGTTTTGTCTTGCTCTTTCAGGATCCAGATCAAAACTCACCGAAGACAAAATCCTTTTCACAGACATCCGTGGCAGGTTTTTTTCATGGCACTGTTATTTTCCATTTAGGAATCTGATTGAATTAAACCTTCCAAGCCCTCCACAAGGGAGAAAGAGAGGAACAGCCAGTACTGAACTGTCTCCTGGAGGCTTCAGGGAGAGACTGGCAGCAATTTAGCACTAAGCATTAGTGCAGAGGAGACTGTGGGCTCTGATTCTCTCCCTCCCTGCACTGGTGTTAATCAGGTGTAACTCCACACACTGCAGCCCCTTGTGGGCCAAGGGCACAGCCAGGCCACTCTAGCCTTTCTACCTCCTAAATACCCTGTTTTCCAACCAAGCTGAAGTGGGAATTTATAGGAATCATAATGATGATTAATCATGATTTGCACTTTTCCAGCATTTTTCTTCTTGGGAACTCGAAGCTCTTCTGAAAGTGAAATTAATTATGCTTTATAACCCCTCTCTGGAGTAGGTCAAGGACAGTTAGGGGCTGTTTCCACCTCCCAGGGAAGCACAGGGAATGTGTGAGCAGCTCCAGCACAGGCTGAGACCAAGGACCTGGCACTGAGCAGGGGCCATGGGGGGATCAGGGGAGCAGCAAAGCACCACGAACAGAAGCTGGGATGACCCTGAGATTCCCAATTCTCCTCCAGCAAAACAAGCTTTGGCTATAGTTGCAAGTGAATTGTTTTTCTTGTGAGAGATGAATGAGGTAATGATATTAATAATAATATTATTATTTATTTGCTTCTATGGTGGAATGTAATGAGACCTTTTTAATTTTCTCGTAACACTTAAAGGAAGAATTGTCCATGCTACTGATCCATGTGTTGGGGATAAAGAGGAATAACTGAGTTGGGAAAGATTCAGATTCATTTCCCCTCTTCTTTTAATTAAGACCAGGGATTCAAAGCAGGTTCTCTAGTGTAGCAGGTGAACATCTCCCTCCAGAGCTCCTCAGATGTTCTGCTCCCACTCTCTTTCTTCTTTAACAGAAATTTCACCAAAAATATGTGAATTCTTTTCCAATAGTCAGGCAGAGTCCCCCCCAAGCTTTGGGCCCCAGAGCCTGCATTTCACAACAGAAGCACTGAGTTTCTCTCAGCCATTCCTCCTAATCAGGCCCCGTGTTCCTTATCCTGGTGGAGCTGAAAATACACTTACAATCCAGTAGCTTATTTCACAAGTGCTAAATTAATTCACAGGAAGCCTAAAACCAGCAGAAACCTCAAATTTCACAGGTCTTGTTGGCTGTGAAGGAATTTAAGAAAAGCACAGCACTATGAAACCAAGGCAAGCAAGCCAAAAAGTTATCAGCAGGCTGAGTCACCACAGAAAGGCTCCTCTGTGCCACAGAATCTCAGCAAACCCAACCTCCCTTCTCAGCCCAGATTTCACCTCCTGCCTCCTCATTTCCAGCTCGCCACAAAATGAATCCTTTAGTTTTAGTTGGAGTTTAGTTTCCCCACTCACCAGGAGCTCAGGAAATGGGTGAGGTGCTGTATTGTAAATGCAGGGCCACTGATGAAGGAAGGAATGATGAATCTGACTCCATCTTATCAGAAGGCTAATTTATGACTTAATTATAATATATTATATTAAAGAATACTATACTAAACTAAAGAATACAGAAAGGATACTTACAGAATGCTAAAAAGATAATAATGAAAACTCCTGACTCTCTCCAGAGTCCTGACACAGCTTGGCCCTGATTGGCCAAAGAGTGAAAACAACTCCCAGCAGAATCCAATGGAACAATCACCTGTGGGTAAACAATCTCCAAACACATTCCCCATGAGCACAACACAGGAGAAGCAAATGAGAGAAGAATTGTTTTCCTTTTCTCTGAGGCTTCTCAGCTTCCCGGGAGAAAAACCCTGGGTGAAGAAATCATGTTCAGGGAATGTGAATGCCACAGTGCTGGGTTCCAGGTCTCTCATTATGAAAGCCCAGGTGAGTTCAGCTGGGTCACAGTGACTGTGAGTAGGAGAAGTGTGGGAGGGAGCAGGGGAATGAGGAGGAAGGAGGGAGTTTGTTGGGAAGGATGAAAGTATGACAATAATGTCTCACAGATATGTATGCTTAGCAGAAAGATTTTTAAATGTGGAGTCTGATGAAGGAATAGAGTTGGAAGCAAGTTTTGATTAGAAGAAAAGAATTGCTGAGCCAGTCTTAGTGGATAACCAAGGAGACAAAGGGTGTGTTAGTTAGAAGGGGTTTTATGGCTTAGAGCAAAGGATAAACCCACCCCAAACAAGAAGATGTTTTTACCAAGCAGGAAGAGAGCACAGGCAAACAAGTCAGCAAATGCTGCAAGTAGAAAAAAGGTCTCAGAATTTTCCAGTGCAAGAAAACTGAAAAACAACTTCTAGCTTAAACTGTAATGTACTAACTTTTAGTGATTGGAGAACAGTAACGTGAACATGGTAATTACAGTAGTTATGATAGGCTATAGATAACAGTTAAGGTATAGATTGGTTCTGCTGTATTAAGATGCTCAGCACAGAAAAGTCTATAATGCAATGTAACCAAAACCAAAGGGTCTCCAGGCCTGCCTGCAGCTGGAGCTGACAGCTGTAGGCACAGCTCTGTCACCCACGACCCTGGACTGCTGGAACATCTTGGATACAATAACCTGCATTTTGGAGAGCCCCTGGAGTCCCACATCCCTCTTTCAGGCTCTTACAGGAGTTCCCTGGGAAGCCCCCATGCAGTACTGGGGTTGCTGCAAGTGGTGGCACCAAGGTTCCCAGGAACAGTTCCCTGGGAATCAGCAGCACTGTGAAGTGGAAAGCAGAGCAGTTAGTGAAAAAGGGAGCTCTGCTGCCCACACAGCTTGGGGTGTCTGTGGGGACACCCCCTGCAATCACCACCATGTGCTGAAGCTCCCTCACAGGCAGCTCCACACACCCAGCCAGGGGCTGGGGTTTAAAACAGATAAATCAAGAAATAAACAGAAACCCAGAGTGGTGAAACCTTCATCACAGGGAACGGTGTCCTCCCATTGCAGGTGACAGGGATGTGCCAGCCACACCCTGCAAGAGCTGCACAAGCAGCACCATGGAGATAAATTCTGTTTTTCGCACCTAAATTCTCTCACAGGCCCATGGATCTCACCCTGGTGTGTGTGTGTGTGCCTCTCTGATTTTGAGGTGTCAAGGGAAGGACACAGTGAGATGGGTGACAGAGCTGGAAGCAGGACAGGAGCCCACCACAGGCATCCACCTTCCCATGGGCTTTCCCACCCTGCAGGGAATGGTTATTGCTGTGCTCAGGCATGAGAAACTTCCTTAATAAAATTAAACTTGCAGGAGACAGGTCTTCAATTTGTTGATTTCCAAGGTCCTTCATATCTCTCACCAGCAGCATCCTCCTCAAAGCCCTGCTCCTTGGGAAGGGCTGAAGGCAATGAACCCGTGGAATAACTGCAGGATACCCCATAGGCATTACACCTGTTAAATCATAATTCAGCAGCTGGGAAAAAAATTAAATTAAAAATTAATCTCTAAATACACAGATATTTATACACAAATATTTATGTATTGCTTCATTTAAAAGCAATATTATAAATTACAATTCACCTGGACCTGAAAACTGCATATGCCTCTGCTCTTGCCATGGCAAATGAAAATCTAAACAGAGCTGGGTCAAAAGTTGCTCCACTGAAGGTTTTTTGAGGCAGTGTATGCTTTTCCATGAATGCAAAGTGCTTGCAGGAACAGGCCAATTTCACTTCTACTTTATTGTTTTGATACAGTTCTACTTTGCCATTTATTTTGGCTTTTTTTGGACTCTTGCCACATTATCAAAAGTCAAGATGGAAGTGTCAGAATGAGCTATCAGTTACCAAAAGCTCAAACAGTTCGACACTGATGCTAATTGTTCTAAACACAAGTATTTATCTCCAGGTTATTCTGTTCTTACAGAGAGACCAAAAAAAAAAAAAAGTTTTATTCTACTTAGAAATTAAATAAACCCTGGGAATTTCACAGGACATAAAATCTGTGTTCAGTTCTATTCTTCTTACTAACTCCTCTCATGCTGATGCAGACTTTCCCTCCACATTTCAAAACAGCAGCCCCAAGTGCCATCCACTTCTATTCCTGGGAATATTCTACTCCACACAGAGCCAGCACTGTGAGGAAAACACTGAGACTCCTGCCAAAATGCACCCAAGCCTGTATTTCATCCAAAATTTCATTTCTATATTTAGTTTTAGTGCAATTCCTACTGCAGTGGTTCTGGCAATGTCCCCGCAGCTTTTCTGAAGTTGAAAATTGAACAGTGTTTAAAAGCAGAAGAAAAAATAAATAAAAATTAAAAAAAAAAAAAAAAAGATGAAGGCACAGCATGGTTTGGGTGTTCCAGGCTCTCTGCCTGCAAATCCTGCAGAGTCAGGATGGAAGCACAGACAGTGAGAGAGGGGCTGTGTGTCTGTGTGAGATGGGTGACACTCAGAGAATTCCACACTCCTTTCAGGAGGTTTCCATATTTTAGAAGGGGGATGCTCGCTCAAGGCAGGAGTGATGATTTCCCTGAGTGCAGACAGATTTCCAAGGCATGTAGGGATAGGACAGGGGGGAATGGATTTAAATTGGCAGAGATTAGGGTTAGATTGGTTCTTGGTGAGAATTTCTGTATGTGAGGGTGCAGAGGCCCTGGCACAGGGTGCCCAGAGAAGCTGTGGCTGCCCCTGGGTCCCTGCAAGTGCTCAGGACCAGCTGGAGCACCCTGGTGTGATGCAAGGTGTTCTTACCCATGACAAGGCTGTTGGGTTTGGATCATCTTCAATGTCCCTTCCCACCCAAACTGTCCTGTGATTCTACAATTCAGCCGAAATATCCCCGAGCAAATTTGTCTGGGATGAGCAGCCCACACACACCAACAACCACCATCATCACAAAGGGGGAGAGGCCGACAAACCCCAGCCCTGCCTCGGGGGCAAACTCGGGCACGCACAAGAAACTCCCGGTGCTGGCA
>NW_005054358.1:4093784-4098974 GCF_000277835.1 Geospiza fortis | reverse complement strand
ATCTGAACCGCATCCCAACATCCCTGAGCCCCATCCCCGCATCCCTGAGCCCCATCTTTCCATCCCCGCATCCCTGAGCCCCATCTTTCCATTCCCGCATCCCTGAGCCCCATCCCCGCATCTCTGAGCCCCATCCTCGCATCCCTGTGCCCCATCTCCGCATCCCTGAGCTGCATCCCAGCATCCCCGAGTCCCATCCCCGCATCTCTGAGCCCCATCCCCTCATCCCTGAGCTGTATCCCCGCATCCCTGAGCCCCATTCCCGCCTCCCTGAGCCCCATCCCAGCATCTCTGAGCCCCATCCCTCCACCCCTGAGCCCCATCCCTGCATCCCTGAGCCCCATCCCGCATCCCTGAGCCCCATCCCGCATCCCTGAGCCCCATCCCCGCATCCCTGAACTGCATCCCCACATTCCTGAGCCCCATCCCAGCATCTCTGAGCCCCATCCCCGCATTCCCCAGCCACATCTCCACATGCCCGAGCCCCATCCCAGCATCTCTGAGCCCTATCCCCACTTCCCTGGGCCCCATCTCTCCATCCCCGCATCCCTGAGCCCCATCCCCGCATCCCCGCGCCGCCCACCCGCGGCCGCCCGTCTCCCGTGGAGCTGCGACGCCACCTGCCGCGCACGGGGCTCGCCGGAACACCGCTCCCAAAGCCACCAAAAGTCCGGCCAGGAAACGCCCAAGCCCCTCCTCGAGCCCGATTTCAGGCAGTGCCGGGAGGGGAGTGTGGAGCTGTAGGGGTGGGATGCAGCCAGGTTGCTTCTGGGATAACCTGAAAGCACGGTTTTATATAAATATACATAATTTTTTTATCTATCTATCTATCTATCTATCTATCTATCTATCTATCTATCTATCATCTATCTATCTATCTATCCATCTATCTATCTGTCTATCTGTCTATCTGTCTATCTATGCATCTGTGTGTGTGTATACATATGTATATATATATATATATGTATGTATATAAATATAATTTTTTTCAATGGATCTGAAGGATTTCTTTTAAATCCTCAAGAAAATCCACCACAGGAAGAGCAGATGGAGACAGGATCCTAATTCAATGTGTCCCAAAAGGCAACGGGCACTGAGCCTTCCCTGAGGTGTGGGAAAACTCTCTGGAACTGGGGAGCCCTGCAAGGAGAGCCACAGGAATGGTGTCCATGCAGATGTTTTCCTTCACAAGGAAAAACAATGATTTTTTTCATGGAGGTGTCTTTCCCTGTGATTTCTGTGTGTTTTCTAGGCCAGTGTGGCTCACACAATTCTCTAAACTTTACTGCTTGGCCCAGCCCACAGCATCCCAAGGCTGTCCTCTGCTTGTGCCCACACTGAAAACGAGACACAGGGAGCCTGGCAAGGGAAAAGCAGGGAAGGAGGATACGTGTGTCCCCAGCTTTATCCATTTTATATAGGTTTATATCCATTTATATCCATATAGGACATGACAGATTCCCTTTTGGGAAATGCCACGCAGCCTGAGCCCCCTTTGCCCCATGCACAGCAGGGCTGCAGGGTGTCCAGGGGAATTGTTTTTTTAAAAAATTCCAGATGTGGGCAGCAGGGCTGCAAGTGTCAAAGGGAATTGGCTTTAACAAAATCCCAAATGTGGGCAGCAGGGCTGCAGGGGTCAAAGGGAATTGGTTTTTAACAAAGTCCCAGGGATGGCCAGGATGGAGAAGGAGCCAGGCAGGGCACAGGGAGCTGCTCAGCCCAGTCACAGCTGCAGTGGCCACAGTTAAACACACAGAGAGGGCAAGTTTGGGACAAGCTTTCACAGCCACCAAGGGTCCCTCTGAAAGGCACTGACTGGAGTGGGTTGAGGTCAGTGTGTTGCAGGAGTGCTGCTGTTCAGGAGGATGTGCTCTCCAGGGCTGGCAGAGAGCAGCAAAACAGAGAATTTGCACCAGGCCAGGGCCTGTGCTGGGCAGCCACAGCAGAGTCCTGGCCACAGGTACCAAGGAATTACATGGGGATGGTCAGGGAAGGAGGGATTTTCCCCACCATCAGTGTGAGGCACTTTGCAGGGTCAGATCTTCAGATCTACACAGAAATCCTGGGCACCCTGGAGAAGGAAACAGCTGGAATGTGTGGACTGTTTCACTGCATGGTGTCTGGAAGTTATTTAGTTCTCCTGTTTGATGCAGCATGGACAGCTCTGAGAGCCTGGGACCTCTGAGCACAGAAGGCCTTTCCTCTTGGGGTGCTGCTGCTGTCAAGGGAGTTAGAAGAGTTGACTGAGTTTGCATAGAAAAAGTGATTTCAGTCCCAAAGTTTGCTGGCAATTTCCTTAGAGAACAAGGAGGAAAAAAAATCCCACTGTCTCCAGAACAATGTGCTGGAGGTATTTCTTTTGATACATCAAGCCATTCTATGCTTCATGATTAGTTTTGAAGGGGAAAACAACCTTAACCCAACCCATACACCAACCTGCCCAGCTTCCTGCTCAACCTCTGCAAAACAGGATCATAAACACTTCTTTATCCACTAGGCATGTTAGTGAGGCTTCATTAACTCCAAAGCTCAATTAAAGTCTAAAAGGCTTTGAGCTGCTTGACCGAAAGGCTCTATGAAAATTAATTTAGTGCTTTTGTATCTGCTCAGCACCAGGACTGCAACAAGAGGCTCTGTTCACCCAAAATGAGTGCAGAGAGGTGATGGCCAGGGAGGAGATGCAGCAGGTGGCTTTTCTGAGGGCACATGGTGGCCAGAGGGCACGGGCTGGTGTCGCAGACATCTTTTATGAAAAATCCTTTCCTTAGGATTTTTCCTCCTGAGAAGCTGAGAGGCCTCAGGAACAAAATGTAAACAATGGTTATCTGCTGCTGTGGAATGCAACAGGTGCATCTGTGATTGGCCCATGTTGGTTGTTTGTAATTAATGGCCAATCACAGCCCAGCTGGCTCAGACTCTCTGTCCAAGACACAAACCTTTGTTATCATTCTTTGCTATTCTATTCTTAGCTAGCCTTCTGATGAAATCCTTTCTTCTATTCTTTTAGTACAGTTTTAATGTAATATATATAATAAAATAATAAATCAGCCTTCTGAACCATGGAGTCAGATCCTCGTCTCTTCCCTCATCCCAAGACCCCTGTGAACACGGTCACAGGCTGGGTGCAGGGAGGAGGGCAGAGCTCTGATTTTTAAACACTGGGTATGTGCTTTGCAGCTGGAGGCTGAACACAGCACGCTCATCTCTTCCCAGCTGCAGCCTTCGCTGGCCTGGGAGCCTGATGAGACAGCTTGGAGGAGGAAGGGGGGGGGTTAATTGCACATTTTATGGCTGCTAAGAGTCCCCCTGAGCCCCGGAGCTGCCTGCTGCACAGGCAGAGAGTCACGTCCAGGCTGAGCAGTGCAGAGAATCCCCAGCTGCACACGGGGACACTCAGATAAATGCCACCCCCGTGCCTTGGTGGCAGATTTACCAGGCTGTTTGCATCTCTGGTGTAAATCCAGGCACTTAGAGATAAACTCAGTCCATGGCAAGGAATTGTTTCAACAAAGCAGGGCCTGTCAGGAGCGGGGTTGTGTTGACAGAGTGGCAATCCCTGCCATGCCAGCTCTTGGCATGCCCCAGCTGGAGCGTTTATTTACAGAGCCCTCTGTGAGGAGCACAGAGCATGCATCGCTCCCTCCCTGAGGAATTAGAGGATGTGGGAGAGCAGCAGCATCCTCTTGGACTTTCCCAGATGGCCAGGAGGAGAAAAGAGTGCCTGGAACCTCAGAAATCCTCAGTGTGGTCATTTCCTCAGTTTCCCCAGCTACAGCTCAGCCTCAGTGTCCATGCAGAAGGTAGAGGAAAGGTCTGGCACCTTTGTGTGCAAGCAGAGTTTACTAAAGAAGAGGAAAATTGGAGGGAAATGAGGGAAAACACTGAGAAAGGTAAAAAGTAAAACGGAAAAAGGCAGGCCCTGGTGAGATGCTCTGCTCTGCATGCACATAAAGCCCCATCTCTCCTCCCCTGCTCCATGACAGTTCTGTCTGGAGGTTTGCATTCAGCACAGGCTCCTCAGCAACAAATACTGAGAGCTTTATGCAACAGAATAATTGTTTAGTGTTGAATAATTCTCTCCATTTGTACCCTTCAAGCCTCAGATGCTGAGCAGGGCTGACACTTGGCTCAGTCAGAAAAGGAGAAAAGCTTTGGTATGGGGAGAGCTGGGGGGAGCAGCAGGACCCTCTCCCTGCCCACTTTGCCCCAGGTTGTCTGGCTTTGCCACAGTGGCACATGGGTCGCGCATGGTCAGCCTGGTGCCCAGCAGGACCCTCATGTGCATTTCTTCATGTGCTCTGCCTGGGGTGATTCCCCCCAGGGAAAGGTTTATTCCTCTCCTATTTAATTTCTGGGACTCCTGCTGTTCCCTCACAATGGTGCCACAACCATCCAGTCCATCACACACTCCTCAGTTTCTCCTCTCCTGCATGCTCAGAGGTGCTCTCTGTGCCATCCTCCAGCTCTGTGAAACAACACTGACCCCAGGACTGACCTCTGTGCTCTCACCAGCCTCTGGTGTCCTCTCCATCAGCTGTGGGAGCTCACAGGTCTCACCCCTACCCCTCACAGCCATCCCCATGGCCCCACATGGCCAATTTGCTGGAGACCCTCCAGAGGTGGATTTTTATTCTCTCCATTATAGAGACTGGGGAGATTGGGACCAAAAAACTTTCCAAAGAAGCCACTCATAACAAATAAGCAGGGGAGCTCCCACTGGGGCTGGAGTGGCTGCCTCAGAGAAGCAGGAGTGGACAAAGCCTGACACTAAATATCCCTCCTGGCAGAAATTTCTGCACTTTCCCAGAGGCCAGCAGCATATTAGTTTCAGAGGCAAGAAGTTTCTGCTGTAGCTCACAGCTTAAAAGAGCAGGCAGAGCCAACTGAGCTCTGGAGACTTCAGCACTGTCTTAATAGAAGACACTGCAGTGAGGGAAATGTTATATTAAATCTCTATACTTATACGTGTAACAAAAGTGGTATCAGCAAAATCCTCCAGCATCAAAGCAAATCACTTACCTATTTTTAGCTGTGTGATTTAGTCACACACTCTGAGGAAATAAGGTCAGGTTCCTTGCGACGTCTCCCTTTCTCCCTGTCTCCTGCTATTTTTTCCCTGTCCTTATTAAAATTCTCCAGCCTGCAGCAGAGCTCTGTGAGACGGAGCCATCACCATCTGCAGGGTCAGGC
>NW_005054358.1:4088906-4093774 GCF_000277835.1 Geospiza fortis | reverse complement strand
GCAGGAATCTGTCCTGCTGTCACCAGGGCTGCATTGGAGGTAACAAAGGTGGGGCAGGGCCCGGATTTGTGTCCCAGCATCTCCAGCGCTGCCACGTGTCGCAGACATCTTTTATGAAAAATCTTTTTTTTTAGGAGTTTTCCTCTTGAGAAGCTGAGAGGCTTCAAGAACAAAATGTAAACATTAATTATCTGCTGCTGTAGAATGCAACAGGTAGATCTTTGATTGGCCCATGTTAGTTGTTTTTAATTAATGGCCAATCACAGCCCAGCTGGCTCGGACAGAGAGTCCGAGCCACGAACTTTTGTTATCATTTTTTTCTATTTTATTCTTAGCTAGCTTTTTGAGGAAATATTTTCTTCTATTCTTTTAGTACAGTTTTAACGTAATATATATAATAAAATAATAAATCAAGCCTTCTGGAACATGGAGTCAGATCCTCATCTCTTCCCTCAACCTGAGACCCCTGTGAACACCATCACAGCCAGGGGCTCTCTGAGCAGCTCCCTGGCACTGAAAGGGTGTCCCTGGGAAATGTCACCCCTGATGCCACCAGGGAGCTGGCTGGGAATGCCCAGCTGTGGCACTGCTGCCTCTCCCTGCAGCTTTCAATCCCAAACCGCTCAGTGCCTCAGTTTCCCCGGTCCCAGTGACTTGCTTTGGTCTCTCCTGCAGAAATGGGCAGTTCCCAGCTATAAGGAGAGACAATTAAGTTTGGACCCCTCTTAAATGTCATTAGAAGAGCAATTCCAGCAAATCAAATAATATGTATATTATTACATTAATCCCTACTATTAATATTATTTTTATATAGCAATTATTATTATAACTATTATTAATTAGGGATTAATAATATCCTTATTAATAATAATAACTAATAGTATACTTGAATTTTTTTTCTGCAAGACCAATTTTTCTAGGAGTTCTTCTGGCAGATATATTTTTTTATTTGAAAAAAGTTCTGATTTTTGTATTTAAAAGAGTATTAGCAAAATTCCCATACAGGAAACGCTATTTTCTACCCATCTATAGGAAATATCACCTCAGGATTATAAGGAATAATGAACAAGTAATGGAAATTAATTTATGAAATTAAAATTTATTTATTTGGTTGTTTGTTTATTTAGTTATTTTCAGTGAAATTTTATTTGTTCTGTTTTGATTTCTGCTGTTGCCAAGAGGTCTAGTCAGGGAAGCAATTGTTCCTTCATTTCATGATGCAGATGAACTTTGAGCTACTTGATCCAGCACATAAAAACTTTCATTTTTTTCAGTTTGATAATTCATTATTATTTCTAACACACTTTGATATTTTACCTGTTGAGCGCTCACCATGATTTATGGCTTTACTGTCCTGTGAGAACAGCTCCTAACCCCTGAAAAATTCCAATCTGCTTTGCAAGTTGCAGTAATACACATAAAACATTAACATTGGCTCAGACTTGTTTTCTGGATCATGTAAAATCGAATTTGTTAATCAGAAGATATCAAAATCTTCATTAAATCGGTTTTTCAGTCAATCTGAAGTCAACTGGAAATTTCTTCATTTTAATAATCTACAATTAAGAACAATGTTAGAAAAAAATCTGTTTTAAATTCTGAGACTATAGAGGGCCCTACAAAATAAATTATTTCAGTTTCTCTAATCAAAATGATGCCACAGTTGCAAAGATAATAGAGCCAATTAAATAAATAATAACAAATAAAATATCTTCATTGGACATACTGATATTACCAGCAATCTCTTATGAAAAGAAGAGCCTCAGTATTGTTTCCAATTTTAGATGTGGGCTATAGTCCCTAGCCCTTAAAATGAGTTATTTTACAGCTCTGTATTGATATTTGCTCAAAACTTGCTGCTGTTTTCTGTGTTCATTATTTACCACTGGGAGAATGTATTTGGGTGGTGTAAATGATGTTGTTTTGGGTACTGCTGCAGAGTTAAGGTTATTGTTGAAACTTTAATCAATACCTTTGATGCTTTTTGCCTCTGTTTTTTGACCTGATGCTGCTATATTTGTTTTAAATCTTGCCATTGAATAACAACAAAAGAAATCCAACTATTCCCATGAATAACTGCAAGGTACTAATTATGTTCTGTAAATTAATGGTCTATTTACTGCCTTAACCTATCTTAACAAAGATTTTGTTTGGGGATATATTACTAATGAAAAAGCCTTGACATCTTAATACTCTCCTGGGCAAATCGTTAGAATAGATCCCAAATGCAATTAAAGAAGGACGTTTTTTAAACCACTGTATTAGGAGATAAATAGGCACAGTCTCCTCTCTGAGTGCTTGTTTGTAAATCTACAGAATTCCCATTAATTCTGTGCTTCTTGCCTCAAAACTGGGCTGCTGCAGCTGGAGCAGGAGAAATGGCTGGGACAGGAGTCAGGGTTTGGTTTATTTTTATTTGTTGTATTTGTAGTGAAAAAATGAAATGAGGGAAATCCTCAGAGTTGGCAGCAGAGGAGAAAGTAGAAATAATGACCTGGGGTGGGAATCTCCTCTGTTTGAGGATTGTTTTCCTCAACCATCAACAAGGCTTTCTCCAAGCATCCACAGGTGTGGAACAGCTTCCCACTCAAATTTCCAAAACATCTTTTCCAAGATCTTTTCCAGCTCTGAAGATCTTTTCATAGTTGCGTGATTAAGGGAGAAAAGAGGGATTTTCCTGCAGTTCCTGACCACTCACACCAAGCCATTTCTCTCTGGTTCCTTTGAAGCAGGAACTTTATAACCTTTGGAGTCTCCAAGAGAAGTTTTGGAAGGCCAACCCTGAAACTACAACTGTTTGAGAGAAACCCTGGGTTATGATTTAATCGATCTTAAATATTTTCCAGCAGAGACATGGCTTTGGGGGCACATGACCCTTGAATTTGAAATGAAGGGAAATTGTTGTTTTCTTCTTTTCAAGGAGTCCAAATCCTTTCCTCACAGTTTTCAAACCTGCAGCCCTCAAAAATTTACCTTTCCTTTTTATTTTTTTTCATTGCATTTATGGAGACAGGAACTAATTTGAGGGAGAAGGGGGCAAAAGGGAGGAGAATGGATGAGAATAGTCCATGACCCTGCTGAGATGGACAGACATGGGAGAAAACAGAGGACAGACAAGCTCCTGCACAACCCCACAGTCTGAAACACCAAGAAGAGGTTTCTGAGTACATGGGAGAAAGCCTTCGGACCAAAGCCATTTATTCTCTTGGTTTTTGTGCCCTTTTCCTTTTTGTTGTCAGGAGACCTTTCCGGAGCAAAGCCAAATAAAGAGCCTTCAAAATCTTCCAGGGTAGGGGAAGGAAGGAGGGAGAGAGGGAGGCAGGGAGGAGGTTGTTGCTGCCTCTCTGCCACACACTGGCATTCAAGCAGCTGAATTAATCCATAGTTTCATGCCTGCTGGTCCCCCTGATTGGGCTTTTATAATTAGAACAATCTTGTTCCCCAGCGTTTATGAAAAGACTCCAGTGCTGGCTCCCAGGTTTTCATTACAGCTGAATTTAAGGGCATTTATTTGGTTTATTGCTACCACTCCCCTATCCTTGTTTGCTAACAAGGGCTTTGTTCCATGCTGGGGATTTTGGAGGGGCAGAGGATTAGGGCAGCCCCTCCTCTCCCTGTCCCAGATCTGTCTCCCCAGCACTCCCTGGCTCCTCTGGATTACGGCACAGTGCCATCCTGCATCCCTCCTTCCAGAAAGTGGATTGATTTACCCCTCCCAGCCTGCTCACTCTCCCTCCCGAAGAACAAACAGCATCAGATATGCCAGAGCTCCTCATGTCACCGCTCAGGGACTGTGCTTTGTGAAATAAAATCCTGGAACTCCTGGCCGGAAAGCCGGAGTGACAGGCAGGAGGGAAAACTCTGCCTGAGGAGGAAAGAGAGAAAAATTATTTACAAGGGAAGCTTTGTGGCTTGGAAAGAAGCAGAGCAACACCTAGGGCTGGGAAATGTGGAACCACTTTTCCCTGCAAGTGGGTTTTGAAGGTAAATGTCCAGTCCCCATCTCATTTTCCATCTGTCTCCCCAAACTTTCAGAGTTGTAGTTGTGCTGTGTCCATGGTCCTTAAACTGCACAGCCCAGATCCTGCCTCACCACCATTTTCTGCAAATGTCTGCAGTTTCAGCCCTCTGTGGGTTGGGGCAGGAGTGAAAGTTGTATTTTCTTTAAAAGGACAGTTTCAGCCTTGAAGAAGGCATTAGAAATCTCCATGTTTAGCCGCTCACTTTCTTCTCACTTCGGTTTAGTTTTTTGTAGATTTATTCCCCCCCCGGTGATTTTCCTGGAATTTAAATACGTGCCAGCAGTTTACAAGCCTTTCCCGACACTGCCCTAGGCAGTACTGTGTGTTTTCACCTTCCCTGCCTTCAAGATTTAGCTGGAGGGTCCAGCCCCATGGTAAAATATCTGGCCCTTAAAATTCCAGCCTGCTGCCATCGATCGCAACAAATCGTCTTGGGTTTACTGCTCAAACTGAACAAAACCGAGTCTTTAACACACCAAATGCCAAAGCCATAAATACGAGGGCTCAGAGGGACAGGAGAGGGGATGGAGAGGGAGAGGGAAATGGAGGGAAGAGCTGTGGCCACGTGCAGGGCCCAAAATTAGGGACACGTGTGCTCGCCAGGCACCAATTCCCTCCAGCCTGGCATGCTGATCTCACCCCACACCAGAGTTGCAGAGAGCAATTTCCAGCAGGTAGGTCATAAATCTTTTGTTTATTGCCTTTTATTATGTTGTTTCAACAGCTCTTAAAGCTGGAACAGCGACCGATTGATAGCTGCTTTAAATCTCTTTCATTTTCTGCACATATTTCTTTATATTTTGGGGAGGGGGGCATCCATGTTTTTTCTCAGCTCTCCACCATCTC
>NW_005054358.1:4082653-4088896 GCF_000277835.1 Geospiza fortis | reverse complement strand
GAGTCAAATCCCATCTCTTTCTCTTTACAAGTCATGTTTTATAGATCCCCCTCCACACTGGAAATGCTGCTGGTGCCTGGGTAAGGGCAGCCAGGGAGCACCCCTGGAAGGGAACAGAGTGTTCGTGTTTTGCTAGGAAATGCATTGAGTTTGGATTCAGATCAAGAGGGACAAAGTGGAGACAGAAAAGGAGAAGAGACAGCCTCAACGGAGAAGAATTGATTGCCATGGAATGAGGAGGAGAGAGTCACAATTAAAATACTGTATTTTATAGCAGACTATTATAGCCTGGATCAATTTTCAGGTGTGCATGTGCAATTGCATTCCCTCCTCTTGAATGACTGTCCTACAGGGGACAGGACAGCATGTGCAGCCTCAGAGAGGGTGTCTGATGAGCCCAGAAGATTTTCATGGAAATGCCAGAGGAGAATTATGGATTAAATCCCATTATCTCTATGGTGCTTTGGGGAGATCCAACACTGGGATCCCCAGCACAAGAGGGACATCAGCCGGTTGGAGCAAGTCCAGAGGGTGTCGCAGACATCTTTTATGGAAAATCCTTTCCTTAGGATTTTTCCTCCTGAGAAGCTGAGAGGCCTCAGGAACAAAATGTAAACAATGGTTATCTGCTGCTGTGGAATGCAACAGGTGGATCTGTGATTGGTCTCATGTGGTTGTTGCTAATTAATGGCCAATCACAGTCAGCTGGCTCGGACTCTGTCTGAGCCACAAGCCTTTGTTATCATTCCTTTTCTATTCTTAGCTAGCCTTCTGATGAAATCCTTTCTTCTATTCTTTTAGTATAATTTTAATATAATATGTATCATAAAATAATAAATCAGCCTTCTGAAACATGGAGTCAGATCCTCTTCCCTCATCCAAAATCCCCTGTGAACACGGTCACACAGAGGGGGCCACAAAAATGATCAGAGGGATGGAGCAGCTCTGCTGTGAGACAAGGTTGAGAGAACTGGGATTGTTCAGCCTGGAGAAGGCTCCAGGGAGGCCTTCTAGCACCTTCCAGTATGTAAAAGGGGCTTATAAAAAAGTTGGGGACAAAATTTTTAGCAGGGCCTGTTGTGGTAGGACAAGGGGTGATGGTTTGAACTGAAAAAGGATCCATTTGGATCAGATAGAAGGTTTTATTTTACAATGAGGGTGGGCAGGCCCTGGCACAGGGTGCCCAGAGCAGTTGTGGCTGCCCCTGGATCCCTGGAAGTGCCCAAGGCCAGGTTGGACAGGGCTGGGAGCACCTGGGACAGTGGGAGGTGTCCCTGCTCATGTAACAGGGCAATTTTTAAGATCCCTTCCAGCCCAAACCATTCTGGAATTCGCTGATTTCAAGCAGCCTCTGTGCAGCCCCTCTCACAAACCCCAAGATTGGGTCCCCAGGGCCCTGTGAGTGACAGAGGTCACAGCAGCAGTGCCAGAGCTTCCTCCACCAGCCAGCCTGGAGGCAGGATGTGATTGATGGCAGCACTGAGGAACCTCAGGCATCGCTCTCCCAAAACCTGTATTTTTCCAAGAGCTGATAAAAATCTTATTACGTTGGTCAGGGTAGCTATCTGCTGGAAAAATAGAGTTTTCCCATGAAAACATTTCATAAGGATATGTCCACAGCACTGAAATTTATAGTGGGGGGAAAAAAAACGGGTGAATTATTTCAACAGTGTTTGCTCCCGTTCTCATTTTGATTACCTACATTTTGACAGGTATTTTAATATATTCATATTTTCATGCTTTGACCTTATCAGGACGAAACGTTTCATTCCATCTAAATGAAGGGATTACAAATGGGCTGGATGAAACTCTTGGCTGTTCTGAATCTGAAAAATGTGACAACTTCTGTTCCATACAAAAGTTCCAAATTTCCACATCTCATCCGCATTCAAAGCAAATTCCCCAAAGAGTGAAAAGGTCTTGCATGAACACCAATTAAAAGTCTGGGACCACTCAGCACACAGCAGTCCTTTTAGGCAGATTTCCAGCTTTCATTAGGGCTTCTAAACTCAGAACTAATTTTTATGCTGGATTCAGACTGGTCACATCTGAAAACTGGCTTTAATGGTGAAAATCCAGTCCCAGGTTCTCTGGGCACATCTGATTCCACAGCCCCCAGCAAATCTTTCAAACCTGCTTTTCTGGCTGGAGGTGAGGGCTTTGAGCAGCCCATCAGCTGAAAGCAGCTCCTTTGCAGGGATTTAAGAAAAAACATTGAATACCAAAAGAACCCTGTGCTTAAAAAAGATCCCCTTAAAAATAAAATAAAATAAAATAAAATAAAGTAAAATAAAATAAAATAAAATAAAATAAACAAAAAACCAAGCAGTGAGCATCCTTCACAGTCAGAGTATCCCAGGGCTGCAGCTTGTGCTGTGCAAGGAGCCAGCCCAGCCAGCAGGGTCCCTCCCACACCATCTGGGAGGGCAGAAAAACTCATCTTCAGGCATCAATGATTATGCATTTCCGCCCAGTGCAAGGGGATTTGTACCAATAATTCCCAGAGGCCAAGTGTGAAATAGCTAAATCATGTGCACATGCCAAAATAACTAAATCATGTGCCATGGGGAATGGGTTAGGGGGAGCAGGGTCTCCAGTCACTCCTTCCCATCCAAAATGGGAATTAACTGCTTTATTTTCTCTTTAAGTTAACACAAGGGCACAAACCCCAGCATTTCCCAGTGGGCAGCTCCTCGTTTTACAAGAAACACTGACAGGTCCCACATCGTGACTGCCCCCACCTTTTCTGATTTATGTGACAATTTCCTCCTGGGAACTGTGACAAAACCTCAGCACTGCTGATGGATGGGATGTCACCAGTGAGCAAATTCTCACCTGGGAGCTCTTGAAGCCAGGGGCACACCTATGGTGCCACATCTTCATTTCAACCCTCCATTATTGCAGCTTTAAGGCTTCTCCTGTAAAGGCCAAGTGGACATGTAAATGTTTGGCCAGCATGAGCTGTATCAGTTAAAAGGGTGAATAGCTTTTTTTTTAATGATTTCATTTTTTATGACTCAGATGTGCCAATAAAACTCTTGGCCAGTTTTCCGTGGCTTTTGCTGAACTGAGAGCAAATTAAACTGACAAAGCAATTTTTTTTTCCCCAGGGGTAGAAGAGCTGCTTTCGAGGATGGCAATCCAGGCAAACTCTTACACTTAACCCAGAGGTAGAGCTGGGATTTGTAAAACTGCTTTTCTTGCTTCCAAAGACATCATCTAAGACCCTCTCTTTTACAGATAATGGAAAAAGGAAGGGAAAGCCATTCCTTCCTGAAAAGCCCCATTGCAAGGAATTTACCAGATGATGCAAAGTTAGCACAGAAATGTATTCAAGAAAAGGTGGGATGCAATCTAAAATAAATCTGCATGCAAACAGGAATGAGGGTGGCACAGAACAACCAGAAGGTTCAGGGCTGACACCATTCAGCTAGATCTTAAATGAACATGGATGAAAATTCAGAACAAAAGGCAGATTCCACCCTGCCTTCCCACCAGACCCCATGACTATCAAATTACTGCCCTCAGCCTGGGAGATCTCGCTGGGATCTGCTTGTGCTGAGCTGAACAAGGATGCTTCTAATCATGGCTGGCCCATCAGGGCTTTTTTAAGGCACATGGAACCCAGTGGTGTCCTCACCCCTGCCTGCAGCCTCATTTGCACTTGACAAGAGCTGATGGGGCAAAGTGGGGCAGCTCCAGGGCCAGCCAGCACCTGGCTGTGGGCACCTGCATCCCAAACCTACCCCAAAACACAGCAACCCATCCCAGCCAGAGCACTAACAAATGCCAGGTTCAAAGGTTTTTTGGGGCTTTAGGGGTTTTGTTCAGTACCATCAGCAGCATTACAAAACACTCTGGAAATCCTTGTATAAGGAAAAAACCACACAAAGCAGGTTAAATGTGTCTCAGTCAGGGATGAGCTCCTGGCACATCTGCAGCTCTACCTGTCCTAGGCACTGCCTGAGCCACCTGGCATCACAGGCTGAGCCCCTGTGCCTCAGTTTCCTCCCTTGGAATTATTTAACTGATACAGCTCATGCTGGCCAAACATTTACATGTCCACTTGGCCTTTATAGGAGAAGCCTTAAAGCTGCAATAATGGAGGGTTGAAATGAAGATGTGGCACCATAGGTGTGCCCCTGGCTTCAAGAGCTCCCAGGTGAGAATTTGCTCGCTGGTGACATCCCATCCATCAGCAGTGCTGAGGTTTTGTCACAGTTTCCCAGGAGGAAATTGTCACATAAATCAGAAGAGGTGGGGGCAGCAATATTCCCCCCACAGAAGCTTCTCTGCATCTGGGAGGTGGCACAGAGGCCACTGGCACCAGAAACCTTGCAAAACTCAGACTTTTGGATCCAGGGCCTTGCTGTTTTCAATTAGCCAACTATTTATTAATCACCAGTGGCACAGCAATCAAATATTGTCCACAGCAGCTTCTGTGGCTCTCCACAAACAAGAACAAGCCTTGACAAAACTTCTGTCTGAATCCAAGTGCCAGACTGCCTGCACTGGTGACTCAGTTTCTTCCTATTTCTGCCTTTAATAGCAGCAGCTCTGATAAGATTGCTGGGAGTAGCCCACGCTCAGCAGTTTAATGGGTACCAGCCCAGACAGACTAATGGATCTGGAGACCAGCAAAGAGCAGGAAGGTGAGCTGAGTGGCGAATATTGAGGCTTTTAAGGCAGAAAAGTAGCAGCTAGACATGGGGTAGCTGACTCACAGAGCCCTGGTGGAGACAGATATCCTCGCTGGGCGTCCCCAGCCATCCATCAGCCCGGACAGGCCCATGAAAACCGGGCATTTCTTGAAACAATTTGCAAAATGCAAAGCAGAGCTGGGAAGGGATCCTGAGGCGCAGGGCCAGACACACAGCCAGGTGAATTATTGTCAAGTCTGAGCTCACAAGCTTTTCCCTCTCCTGCAGAAGTGCATTTCCATTCCTGTTGTCTCATATCGTCACCAAGGCGATGTCAGCGCCTCAGAGGAACCGAACTTTCCATCCAGCACCATCCATTTCTCTGGCTCTGAGAGGTGCAGACAGGAAAATTCTGCTGCTCCTCCTCCTCCTCATAACTCTCAGAATAAACAAGTCTCCTAATAAACAAGTTCTGCCAGGGAGTGGGAGGTGTTGAATTCACCCCTGTGCAGGCACTTGTCCAAAAGGTGTTTTACCTGCTTGTTGTCACTTTTCAGAGTCTGAGCCACAGGGGATGAACTTCAGTCTACTTGAAGACTCCATTTCCAGGCAGCAGGCTCTGTGAAAAAATTAAAAAAAAAACAAAACAAAACAAAACCAAAAAACAACAAAAAAAAAACAACAAAAACCCAAACAAACAAACAAAAAAGGAAGAAACAAACAAAACAAACAAACAAACAAAAAAAACCAAAATAAACCAACACAAAACAAAAATAAAAAATCAGAAAAAATTACCAAAACAACCCCAAACCATTTAAGGCATCTGCCATATCAGAAACTGAGTAAATAGGGAAGGATTGGATAAAAATTGCTCTCATACCCCTTCAGTGAAACCTTTAGGATTTTTGTTTTCCTTTTTATCAAAAGAAAACCCTGGCTACGTACAAGGGAAGAAGACAGAAATCAGGGCCACTACATGTCCTTCTGCAAAAATATTTGTAGGATGATATTTATTGTTCCCAGACTGCCTGTGCAGAGAAGGACCCTTTACCCTCTCCTCACAGGTGTTAAGTGTTCTGAGCAATGAAAAAGGGTTTGCACCAGCAGGAAGGTGAACTGAGAACATCCAGAAATCATTGGAGTTGCCAGCAGAGAATGAAATACCTCCTGGCCTCGTCACTGGAGTGATGCAAAGGCAGGCCAGGAGGGGCAAGGGACTGCAGAGAGAAAAGGAGTGATCCCATAATTAAACAAAAGGCTTTCTCTAAAGCCCCCCTTGATGGATGTGCTCCTGCAGGCTGGGACACAGCTGGTGTCGCTCGGTTTTGTTGCACTGGCCATAAATAAGAGCTCCCCCGGGACGTGTGGGGAGGGTAAAAACGGCATTTGGCAGAAAAATTGCGACAGGAACAAGGATGCAATGGAGACCTCGAGTAAGGGATGCAGAATCCAGGGCACAGACAAAGTGCTGATTTATCCTGACCTACCCTGGGGACATCCCTCCCCCTTCCCCAAATCTAGAGTGAGCAAGGCAGGGATCAATAGCTCAGCATAGCCACAGAGAGGAGGAGGAAGAGGAGGAGGAGGAGGAAGAGGAGGAGGA